>NW_018128055.1:539209-559379 GCF_001952655.1 Monopterus albus | reverse complement strand
ACACACAGGGGCAAAGAAAGGTTACAGAGAGAAACATAAGCTGTTTTTCTGGGAGTCTTGCTGTGGGGCCACTGTGTGTCCAGAGAATGAATGAACTCTCCTCTCACTGAATAACATTTAGGTGCAGCACATGTGCTTTGCTGCCTGGTATAAATGTGGAAAATTCTAGGTTTGTCGTCCATTCAGATCACAACAAAACAGATCAATGCAGCTTCTGCCCAGAGGCTGTTTTCCGCTTTACAAACTAAGGTTTTGCTGTCCCTAAAAGCTGTTTGTCTCCAGTTGACCAGTTGTTTAACAGTTTACATTTAATAATTGTTTACTAGTTTAACAGTAACGGCAATAACAGCAGTTTAATGGATTATTATGAAAATAAAGTGAAGGTAGTTTTGGTGCTACTTTCACAGACAACATGTATATAACACAGCAGAGCTCCATGTCATCACAGCACACAAACCTTTCAAGCTATAAAACAAGTGGTTAAAACAAGTGGAGCATACGTTACAGGCCTAGCAGGGAAACAGTTAGCAGCATGTTATTCCCACTGGACGTCTGCCGATGAACCGTCAAGGAGGTGCGAGAGCAGCAGTTTAATAGGGAGAGGCGTGCAGGCAGAGCAACGAAGAGGAAGAAAAGGAAGGCATTCCAGTAACCACAAAGCACAAGACACCCCCACTGCCACCCCACCCCTCTGGTCCCCTCATCCCCTGCTGCTATAGCACCCCTCCCCCCTAAACTTTCTCCCTCTCACACACTTTACAGACCCTGTCTGGCGACATTCCAGCCTGATATCCAGGAGCTTCAACAGGAGCAACCCCCTCCTGAGTGAGCCCAAACTCACCTCCTGCTTTAAAGCACTTCATTCAGCCACTTGTCCAGTTTTCAGGATTTCACCCTGAGCTAACTTTTTCCCCAACCTAGAACCTTCCTCTAACTCTGTGGCCCTCTCTCCTGCACACACTGTATGTCTCTCTTTCGCCACCCGGCAGTCACACAAACAGATCGGCTTTCTCCCGCCTACCCACCCTGCTCCACAGTTATCCAGTGTGAGTGTGTGTGTGTGTGTGCGTGAGGGAGAGAGAGAGTTTCACAGACACCTAGATCTGGAGGACAGAAATAGTAAGTGGGTGTGTGACCAAGTTGTGTCTATAGGAGTATAGTTTGTCCAGCTCTCTGCACTCCCTAACATTTATTTCCTGAGCTTTATATTTTCTGGTTTGTTTATATTTTGTCGTCCATCTCTTTCATTTCCACCATTTCTTTCCCCTTTCTCCTTATTTATTTCTCCATTTACTAAATAGTACAAATGGTTGCTGTCAATGCCCACATGTGATTTCATCCTCTTTGTCTCTGTATTTTCAGCTCACTCACGTCTACCAGTTTGTATTTTCTGTCACACCTACATGAGGTAGTGCCGGCACAAACTCAAAACTATGCACCTGTCCAGTAAATATTCCTTAAACAACCCCAGCAGAGGTTGATGCAACAGGATCTGTCTGCTTGTCTTTGTATTGCTATGGTACTTTTTCAAGATCAATTTATTTATTTTTTATTATTAATTTATTGATTCATTTATTTATATTATATCATTTATTATTTATTGTTAATTCACTATATGTGCAGGACATACAGAATATAGAAGTACCGTTTCTCTTTCACCTAGTTTTGAATGCCAAACATAATAAAAGTAGAGTAAAAATAGACTAAAGAGAATAAGAAAACTGAGTCAAAGTGATTAGGATAAAGCTAAACGGTACAACCTAATAGACTATTACTCCAACCTCATACAATCAGTAATAGTGCAAATAATAACAAGAAGATTGTCAGATGGTTGTGAGATTGAGATGCACATGGACAGTAGTGCTAATGACCAACAGCAGCAGATATGACGGTAAAAACAATCAGCAGCAGATTTACATGTAATATAACAAGAAGGGGAGATGTACTGGGTTTCTGCAAAACAACACAGGTCTTGTTTTAATTTGGATTTGCCCCAATTGTCATACCAAGAATAATACAGATAGACAGCAAGTCTATCTGTATTATTCTTGGTATGACAATTGGGGCAAATCTGATTCCACTTCATTAAACTCGGTCTCATGTTAACAAAGTGTATAAGCCATAATATTATGACCGCTGTATCTCATGCAATGGCACCTGTCAGTGCGTGTGGTATATTGGGCAGCAAGTGAACATTAAGTCTCTGAAGTTGTTGTGCTGGAAGCAGGAAAACCTGACAAGAGCAAGGATCTGAGCGACTTTGACAAGGGCCAAACTGTGATGGCTGACAACTGGGTCAGAGCGTCTCCCAGACTGTGGGTCTTGTTGGGTGATCATAATGTTATGGCTGATCAATATATGCACCTGTGACCATTCTTCTCCTCTATATTTACTTTTTTTGTGATTCTCATTTGTCCCACTAGTTTAGGCGCACGCCACACTGTATTTTAATACACATATTACAAAAATAAAACTTTGAATCCACTGGTATAACATGCAACTAAGATTCTATATAACACGAGACTATGTCATGTTTTCCTGTTTTTTTGTGGTGCTGGTTCTTTGCACCAGTTCTGTGTACCAAGTGCTTTTGCTTTTTTGAAACAGCAAGATGCTGTATTTAGAATCTGAAATGCCAAAACTAAAGAAGGCTTGAAGAGCCAAGGATGAAAGCTTTATACTTTCAGGTTTTAGATCTTCTCCTAAAAACAACACTGGAAACAGATGAATTAGCACTAGATCAACAAATAGAATAAGCAGAAAACATGGCTTTAAGTATAAGCCACCATGTCATAAATCTGTTATTGCCTCACAAATACTGTATATCCAGTCTGACCAAGCATGAATTAACTTTACAACTCTGGGAAAACTTCTTGGAGAAGCCACCAGTTCACAGAAGGCTTCACAGAGTTTGTGGTCCGTCCACATTTAGACTTGCGGGTGTGTTACTAGAGATTGTGATCATTGCTGTTACTCAGCTGGTATGTGAGCTTGTGTGCAACTGTGTGTATCTGTGCATCTAGAGTTGCACTTGATACGTTTTTAAACCAGAAACCAAACATGGATGCTACAAAAGCTCTATAGCACCGCTGACAACAACTTGCACATAAATTCAATGTGAGGGAAAACAAGCACATAAAGATCACACACACAGAGTTTAGCAGCATCACGTCAGACTGGTTACTGGAGTTAGTTACAGTGAGATGACCGGATTTTGAACTTACAGGAATAGCTGATGCATATATTTCCAACATCCATCTCTGTTTAGACAAAGCAAAAACACACCTTCAACCATTTGTATTAAGATATTTGAAGTCTGGCTTGCAGACGTGTTGGATTGGTCTTCATGAGTTTAAGCTAGGTGTGCTTAATAAACTGCCAACTGAGTATATATTATGTTAAATATAAATGACAGCAGAAGCTATGGCACACCTAGGAGTCTAACATCTGTCCACACACACCTGTAACTTCTGGGGAAGACAATTACTTAATGGTTTGAAAAAGAAATTTCTGCAGGCTGCTGATGTTTAGCAGCTATAAAATATGACAAGATAAAAATGAAAGCCTACAATTCTTTACCATTAATGCAGCAACAACACCAGAGGGAAGAATGAGCCAAGATAAAATGAAACAAACCACCGATTTAAAAAAAATCTCAAAGTCCTAGTTTTCCCTCTTTCCCAGCCTGTGACTCATTGGAGACAACAGTTCATGCGTAGTCAGTCGTTTGGAGCCTGGAGACCAGGAGAAAAGATGTTCACAAAGTAAAAACACACACACTGCAGCAGCTGACACCACGTTTGCTTTGGCCCAAATGTGTGAAATTACAATGGAAGCATCAGCAACAAGCCTCTGAAGACAAAAGATCAAGTGTGTGTGTGAAAAATCTGTTACACGGTCGATAACGCCATATGCAGACGGTTGGCATGGCAACCAGGAGAACGGCATACTCCCTGCATTTTGAAGCATGACAACATGGAGGCTTTGCAACGATAGAGCATGAGAAAGACTGAGGGGGAAGCAGCAGCTCAGAGTACGGAAGTACTGTATTACACATGCACAGTACAAGGGCTTGTGCTTAGAATAAATGAATCAGAAAAATATAAAAAAGAAAAGGCTGCAATTTAAAAGCTCCCACATTATTTTACTACTTTCAGTAAAATAAAAAACATAAATCTTGACACCATTGGAATAGAGTTAAGTGAAAAATGAAACCAAAGATGAAAAATGCTAAGAAAAAAGAGTTATGAAAGAAATTTTAGAACAGGGGATTTAAAGAACAAAAAAAGGTGAAGAAAGATGTAAAATACCTTCTTCCACATCAGATAAATAGTCCTCTGTGATCATTTCGGGGACATTGGCTTTATGGACTGTGTGATTGGGATGGAGGAGAGGGTTAGAGAAAAAGGGAACCAAAACTATGGAAAAATTATATCTAGAACAAAATAAACAAAATAAATAACATGACACAATTAATAGACATTAAAACTATGTATTTATATCACTGTTGCAATCTAATTCTTTCAGTAGCTGGATGTACAATAAAACTTAAAACCATACTGACAATCAAAATGAAAACATCAAATGATGAAATTAAACTAAACAAGTTAATGATGGAAAAAAACAGACTTTTTACATTTTACTCAGCATTAACAATAAAATAAAGTTTCCTTGACAACTAAGGGGAAATCTGACAACCAGGGTATGAGCACTTTTTTTCAGATTTTAAAGGATTTTCTGACCGATCTCAAGATTGTATGATGGGATTTGCACATTAATGAGCTGTATATAACAAACTGTAAAGCGAATCATTACCTTCATCATCCGACATGTCCAGCACCTCGTTCATGGTCTCAGGAACGTTCATCTTGTGTTTCTCTGTCACAGTCTGTTGAACAAGGCACACCGAGCACACTCTCTAGTCCAGCTTCTCAGAATAATTCAATCATAAAAAGGAAACTATACATTACAGACCACTGGGCATACTCATATTAACACATATGCACCTGAGTGACTAGAGTTTCCTCTGTGACCACCTTGAGTGTGTCAACTACAGAGATGTAGCCGAGCCTCCTGGCAATGGACAAAGCGCTGTTCCCATTCTAAACAAAAAATAAAACAAAGAAGGTGAGTATCTGTTTGGTATCAGGAAGTACAACTAGTGCTAACCACTGAGCCACCCACATACTGTAACTTTAAGTGCAAACTATGGAGAGGTGCTCTCGAAGCCTCCTGTTACCCAGACTCATTGAACAGCACTGGTAGCAGTGCAGAGATATTTGCTTCTAAAAGGTTTTGAGCATCACTGACTTCTAACCAATCAGAGATTTTCAGTTCTTTCTGCTTGTTCAGTGAGTTTTGTTGCATTCTCATTTATTGTAATTTCATAATGACAGTGATACCTTAATTTACATGGTGTAGCTTTAAACTATTAAGAGTTCATCTACAGTAATTTGTGTATCTACTAACAGCTGTGAGTTCGTTGGGTGATGCTCCATGATGCAGCAGCAAGTTGATGATGTGTGTGTGTCCCTGTTGTGCAGCCTGATGCAGAGGTGTGTAACCATTCTGCAGGGGAGGTAAAGACAGACAAAATTAGGAAAAACATACAGCAAACAATACATATATTTTATATTGACCTGCTCAGTCACTGACACAGTGAATATACGGTGTCTGAAAACATGCACCTGCTCATATCTCCTGGCCATATAGCAGTAAGAAAGATAAACACACACTAAATGTTACCTTGGTCTTAGCGTTGACCTTTGCCTGATTTTTCAGGAGGAAGTGGACCATCTTCACGTTGCCATAGTGACAGGCCACATGGAGAGGAGTGTATCCCAGCTGATGACACAGAAATTCATTTATAGAATGTGATTAGCAAAGAAATAATCATCCAGTCACTGGGTAACACCATTGCCTCTTTTCCTACTTAACCTGTGTTAATTCGAGTACGTCACTGAAGTACTTTGGTCAACAAGTTGTTGTTTTTAAAGTCCTGTATAAATACATTTTCATTCGATTGATTTATTTGATTTATCTTATAAAACAAGACAATGAGAGGAGCAGGAGACTAAAGCATGTGAGTGGAGCATGCAGGGTTTGGACAGAGTGGCTTTTTTAAACAAGGAGGGAGAGTCGCCCTGCGTCGCGCTCCAACTTCGGTCTGGTACCACTCACACCACGACCCTGAAGCATGGCCAAGCCCGACCCAGAATGCATCTGTGTGAGACATCCAACGCTTTTCAGTCAGAAATCATCCACTGTGAGCCCAGTTCCTAAAGTACTTTAAAAAAGGAAACTGAAAGGTCATACAGGTGTACTGTATCTTATTTGATTAGGCCCATTGATTCATTGACTGTTACATATGGCTTTTGTGTTATGTTCCTAGTTATACAGGTCTAACTGTAATTTGAAAAAAGTAGTCGCCGTTCTTTAGTTCTTTGGGATGTAAAGCTTCGGTTTAAGCTAAAAGTGAAATAACAGCAAATTTTTTCCCTTTGTTGGAGTGAGTGGGTGCAATTCGAACGGAGCAGGATGCGATCCGAGTTAAGCGCTAAGTGATAAGGAGCGGAGCGGCCTGATGGGGCTTTGAGCGAGGGAGCAGAGCAGGCGAACAACTCCATGAGCAAGGAGCAGAAATTCTCACCACTCTACTCTGCTTATATGCCCTGCAGGAGAGAGAACTTTCATCTCTATGAGGCTGGAGAAGATGTTTGTCTTGTGACTCATTTAAATTTAATCAAAGCTGGTTTTAGGACCAACGACATGCCAGCATGAAATTTCTTCTCCATATTTAAACATTACACAGTTATGGCAGAACTTCGTCAGATGGTTGACCAAATAGCGGGACTGATATTTCTAACCTTAACCCATTATCAGGCAAAAAACCACATTTGGAACTTCCTCAGGCATCCTAAATGGCTATCAATACTGTAATATGTAGCCCTAAGACAAGAAGTTGGTAGTAGTGTTACCTTGGTCTCAGGGTCTACAGTAGCTCCCTGGTTAACTAAGACCTCAGCAACGTTGACTTTATCCTCCTGGGCAGCCAGGTGGAGTGGAGTCAGACCAGACTGAGAACACAGGCAGAGGCAGAGAGAAAGACAGAGGGACAGAAATGTGCTGACTACAACAGGCTACAGTCAAGAGGGAGACAAATGCAGCTTGTCTAGACCAGATGACAGGCTTATGCACTGTGGTGACAAATCAGAGCAGACAGAAAACACTGAAAAGTGAGCACCACAAGAACATAACTGGCAAAATAATACTCTCATATAAAGGCAGTGTCAGGTAAAATGAAGGCCTTGGCCTTAAAATACACACAGTCAGACTGTAAACAGTACTCCCATGTTTTAAGTACCATGTCCGCCTACTGTATGAGATCCACACACCTACCCAGAGCTTCCACACTGAGATCTCGTACCTTGTTGCCCATGTTAATAGGAGCGTCTCGGGCCAGCAGCAGAGTCACGATGTCCACGTTGCCTTCCTGCGCTGCCAGGTGCAGAGGAGTGATCCCCTGGCGTGTTACTGCGCTGGTTGAGGCGCCATACTCCAGTAACGTGGTGGTGATCTCCATTTGATTCTTCTTAGCTGCAATGTGGAGTGGTGTGTAGCCGTTCTGTGTGCAGAGAGCAGAGTGGTGTGATTAATATTTTCCTGATTATTTGATTTATTTTTTTATTCACAGGATATAAAAAGGCGGCATTTTCAAATGTCTTGTTATGTCCAACCGTATGTCTGACAAAGAAAAGCATCAGTTCCTCACATTAAACACAGTGGAACAAGAACAGGATTTTTGTGACTTTTGCTTCAAAAGAGTTGCTGGTTCATTTTCTTATCAATATTATGATTAATTTCAACCACATCCTACAGCCAAATTCTCATGTTTACACCTTGCTGTTTTTTTTTATTCTTTTGCAGGTAGAGATTTACATATTTGTTTAAAATAATATCAACTACAGTAAAATTCTTGTTTTCCATGAGAAGAAAAAGTCATCGATTTCAGTGGCAGTTCTTTCTGTATGGATGCAGTGGAGGGGGCATCCAACTGGCCAAACACATTGCTCCAGTATAGAACACTGTAATTTTGTGGGTGACTGAAACTAGGTCAGTCGCTTTCAGCCCCAGCCAAACAGATGCATCAAGGAACATTTGATTTTACATCCCTAAGCAAGCTCAATTTTTGCTCAGACTTACCTTTGCAGCAGCATGTGGTGAGGCTCCCTGGTTGAGCAAGAGCAGCGCCACCTTCTGGTTATCATAGTGTGCTGCCACATGCAGTGGAGTTAGCCCACTCTGGCCACACATAGAAACACACACAAGCATTGTTAGATGGTGATACATGTACAGTGCAGTGCAGTGCAGTATGAGCAGAGGTGATGAAGAGAAAATAGTGAAAGGAGATGGTCCATGTGATACTGTGCATGTGTGACCTGCATATAAATAAAAGGACAAACTGAATGTGTTCTTTATGCTCACACATACAGTGTTTTGTCTTTGTTAAAAAGTCACTGTCTCAGGCACACAGCAGCATTAAACAGGCGTTACCTTCCCTGCAGCATCAGGTGGAGCGTCTTTCTGCAGCAGCAGGTTGGCAACCTCAATCTTCCCGTACTTTGCTGCCACATGCAGAGGAGTGAAGCCCTTCTGGAAAGACACACAACAACAGAAAGGAATATTATACCAAATTTCATACAGAACCCAGCCCAAGTTAGATGCCACACCACACTGTATGTGTTTAACCACATACAGTATAACAGAGTTGTTTGCATGACTATGTCACAAAAACATAAGGAAATAGTTATTTGGTGCTTAAAAAGATGAAACAATGAGGACTCAGGGTGTGTTGTGAGTGAAACATCAGATTCTTCAGCTGAGAGGCAGCACAGTTCCATGACCATGGTTCACAATCAGCTCTGTGCAGACAGACCCAGCTCTGTTTGTGTTTGCACATGTTTGTATGTATACCTGCATGCACTCACACACTAAAGTGACTAATAGCTGTGGGACTGGCTTCCTGGTTTTTTAAAGTATGAATCCAAATCTATGAAGGTGATGGATAAATGAATAAAACGTTATGATCCAAAATCTCAGTGTCTCATTTTATGTTATTACACCTGAGCACATTCAGCCCTACTAAAATGTTTGGACACTGATGACATAATGATGGATCAGTGACAACAACCCTAAAATGTATGAAACACAATCAAGGAAACAACTTTTACTTCTGTTATTTAAATGACATTATGCTGTTAATACTTCTGTAATTTTACTTAAATAACAACATGAATAAAGCACTTTTACTTGTACTACAGTATTTCAATAACATTATGCATTTGAGTACTTCGTCCAGCCCAGAGCAAAAGTAGCAATCACCTGGCTTGCTTGTGTGTTTCTGTTGGTCACATGTGTTTGAGGAACCAGTCAGTGTCTGAGAGGTATCTGTGTCCACACTCCAGCTTTCCTTCTGTGTGTTTGATATTTACCTTGGTAGTAATGCCCAGACTAGCTCCTTGGTCCAGCAGTGCTGCTGCCACATCTCGGTGTCCTTCCCTGGCAGCCAGGTGTAAAGGAGTGTATCCGGAGCTGGTCGTGGCATCTGGGCACGCTCCACTGGCCAGCAGCTGCTGGACAATGTCAAGCTTACCAAGCCGAGTTGAGATATGCAGCGGAGTCTGGTCATCCTGGCAAAGAAAACCAAGCAAAAACATCCAACTGCATATTCATAATCATTTGGTAATTTACACACAACCAGCCATTATAGAGCAATGTCATAGTTCATTTGGATGAATTAAGTCCAGTATTCATTCCCTTTAAGTTCTGCTTTTAGTCTTTACACAAAAAGGAAATACTTGGGTTTTAGCTGCTAAATGCTCCACTATGTTCAGCAGCTGGTTTGTAAAGCTGCGTTTCCACTATCGGAACCTAATGAGCGGTATACAGTACTCCATACTTCCCTTAACATCACCAAGCATAGCCTCCGGGGTTGACACGGACCGTCCTGCTTTGTTTTTCCACACAATTTTCTCTCTGTTGGCTTAGAGGAGGGAGGGGCTGCTCCCCTCTCGCACAGGCAGTCAGCTGTGTGTTTACACATGGTGCTTGTAATGTTAATGCTTGAGGTCTGAACACATTTAACCAATCACCGGCGACTGCTCTGTGCGCACGCACCCCCTCCTCCCTCACATTCCTGGTACTTTATTTTAGTATTATCTCCTGATGGGTGCTGGCGAACCGTAGTGGAGACAAAAGCAGAACCCATGACAAACGTTGCTTCTTGGCACAACACATTTTGGTAGGTTCCTACATGGGAAAAACCCCTTAAATGTGTCAGTCTGCTGTTTGCTGCTGAGCAGGCAGTGGACAGTGAAATGTTAGAGCTGTCTGCACATTTCTCTGATAAAATGTGTGCGGCTGGCTCTGCTGGGCAGCATGCATGTTGTATATGGGTGCGGAATGAAAACATCAGTATATCTACAAAACAAAAAAATCAATTTCTGTCAGTTTGCCCTGGCAGTTTCCTTCCAAAAGGTTAGTTCTTACAAAATTATCAAGAAACCTTCCACTGAAAACAAGAGGAGTGGTTCTGTACTGTAATGACTCAGTAATGAGACATGTGGAAAACCACAACCACACTGGTTCACATTTAATGACTATAATGTACTGTATCTGAAACATACATACGTAAGTACACACAACTGATGTGGCTGCCACTGAATGGGTCCAAGGTTTTCTATTTAGAAGGATGACTGATCAAACTCAAATGTCACACATGGTCTACCTTGGCCTTGGCATCGACTCGAGCTCCATTAAGGACCAGATATCGGACCACATTTGACTGTCCTGCCCTCGCTGCCATGTGGAGTGCCGTCTCCCCCCTCTGGAACACACACACACACACAGAAGGACTGATAGTGATTCCAAAGTTATGTTGTTAGTTGCTGTTTCTTTGTCCCACTCTCTCGGTGCAAAAGACGCCACTCTGGCAGCCACTGGTTCAGACTTTTAGTTGCCCAGAGCTCGCCCATGGCTCGATGTTGCAGCTTTTAGCTGTTTTCAACCAATGCACATTTTAGAAGACAAACAGTGAAAATACCATCTCATGCTGTCCCTTTCATTCACACTTATATTTCTGTACATATCTGATACCTATGGGAATTTCTCCCAGTGTAGAATGTACTACCTCCATTTTCCATTTTGTCAGTCGTGTGTGGAGACAAGAAAAATATGAGAATGAAAGAACAAAGAAGGAGCAGAAATAAGGAGGTTCCCGAACTCACCACATTACTTGTGTTTGGTGAAGCGCCGTGATTGATCAGCTGGTGAACGATGTTTTCATGTCCCATAAACGCTGCAACATGGATCGGAGTCAGACCAGACTGAAGAGTGGAGGACACAGCAGGGACGAGAAGTGATGAAAAGAACATACATAACAACCACTGTTATGACAACAGCATCTGACTTTCAGGACTCCATAATATGACTTGGTCCAGTAAGTTGTAGTGGAGGAAAACATACGATATTTTCCTCTGGAATGGAGGTAAAACAAAAACCAGTTGATGCCATAATGGTCCATGCCAAACACATACCTCAGTTACTGCCTGTATAGATGCTCCGTGCTTCAGAAGCAGCTCCATCACCTTGACTCTGTTCTTCTTACAGGCGATGTGCAGGGGAGTGAAACCATTCTAAGACACAGAAAACAAATACATTTAAAGGTATAAAACAAGTCCAAAAGGTCTTTGTGTGTGTCTTTGCAGGTCCTGCTGAGCTGCTGGTAGACAAATGTGGAACACCTAATGGAAAAGACAGAAGGGGCATCTTCTTCCTTTCTCTCCTCTCGCTCTCAGACCCTCTTCATGCAAACCAGACAAGCCTGTGTGGAAATAACTGACTTGACTGTAAGCAGTATAAGTGCATTGAAATGAATACTTTTCTTTACAACTCACTCTACTCTCTCCAGTTCGTACACTCTACCCCCTCCCTCCTTGTCTTACTCTTAACTTTGAGGTTTCCGGCTCAATCCTATGACTTCATTTTCCTCCCCACACACTTTTTTCCCCCGTCTCATTCTCTCTGACTATAAAGTCCCAGCGCTCTAACCACACCCAGACGTTTCCACAGAACAGACATGGTTGTCTTATGCCAAAGACAGACTCTTTTAGTCTCCTTGTCTGTTCCCTTCAATGATTTCCTTCATGTTCCTTCATGTTCTCTCTCCTGTGCAGTTTGTTCTTTTTTCATTAAAGTTCCTAATTTCTCTTTTTTCAATGTAAGCAAACAAAAAGTGGGGATAAGGGGAGAGATAAGGAAAGAAAGAAAAGAAAGGAGGCAGACAGGAAAGGATTTGAAAAGAAGGAATACATTTTTGGTTGGGTGGGAGCTGAAATCATACAGACCTGATTGAAACACTTAAACATTTTACTGCTACAGTGCTGAGCAACAATAAAGTTTTAATCCAAACTTAAACTTCAGTTTTGGAGAAAGCACCAACACTTTTCTATCACATTTCATCTTTAAAGCTACTTTCAAACATGCAACTCGAAATACGAATGTGCTGGCTACTTCATATGTCACTCTCATGTTTACACAACGCCCAGAATCCCTTTTTCCATTACAGGTGTGATGACACAGCCACGAGTAACATTTCACTCTTGAAACGTGGCTCGACTGTGCAACTTAATACGTAATACTTCTTGTTTCATTTTCTAAAAGTTAAATGTTATTATGTACAAATGAAACAAACCCAATCTAAGCAGGATTACTCCTCTGCCACTGTGTCAAGTTCATGTAAATGGGACAGATGTGAGGACGCTCTGACCTTGACCTCTGAGCACCAAAATCTACCTAGTTCATCCTCGAGTCCAAGTGGACGTTTGTGCCAAGTCCCTCAAGGCGTCCCTGAGATATTGCATTCATGAGAATGAGCCAGAAGGTCAAACATACAGATGGACAAACAACCTGAAAACATAAAGCATCCAACTACAGCTGATGCATGAGACATGACCGCTCAGCAAAAACAAACAAAACCTAAGAAAATAACAAAAACAGCTCTGTAAGGCTGAACTGAATGCTAACATCACCATGCTAACATGCTCACAATGACAATGCTAACATGCTGATCTTAAGTCTTTAGTATTTTAACACACTAATCTGGGCTGATGGTGAATGTCTGGTGGGAATATCCACAGATCATAAAGTACTGGACAAAGTGAAACTTAGATCAGATTCAAACTCTTTATCAGATTCAATGGCCTCTCATAGGGAGTGCAATGATTATGCTGGCTCTTGAAATAAAGCCAGAATGATTTCTCTGGTGTCCCCCTTCCTTCCATTCCTTTTCACATGCTTGCTTTTTATTACAACAGATGGTGGGCCTGTCTCCTTGAAGCTGCCAAACCTCATCACCATCCTCTCCATCCTCACCAGTGCCTTGGCGTTGGGGTTGGCCTTCTTGTCCACAATGACCTTTGCCACCTTGTAGTGCCCACAGTGGGCAGCTACGTGCAGCGCCGTCAGGTAGTCGTTGGTCACGTCGTCCACGGGCACCTCGTGGTGCAGCAGCAACTGGACGCAGTTAAGGTGGTCTCCCTGTGTCGCCATGTGCAGGGGAGACAGACCGTTCTGGAGTGAAAACAAAAGAAACACATGACGTTGGAAATCTAACAGCTCACAATTTAACATGTGCCCAACAGGCAGCGTAAAAGAAAGAGGAAAAACAGATACAGGTTGAAGGTGCACCTTGGTCTTTGACAGTATTGGAGCTCCTCTGTCCAGCAGCATCTCCACCACCTGCTCATGACCACTCCTGGCTCCACAGTGAAGAGGAGTCAGACCGTCCTGGGAAAACAAACATCTTACTGTGGGTAAGAGCTTCAGGCTGATGTTCAGCTTCACATCATCACCGACAGTATCTTTAAGCAAAACAATGACGCCATCCCTGCAGGTGGCTCTTCATGCCCACACCTCTGTAGGATGATGTGATCAAAATGATGTGTGTGTCTGTGTGTGTGCACATACCTTGGTGCGTCCATCTATCTTGGCACCTCTCTCCAGCAGCAGTCGCACCATGTTGGTGTTTCCACGTTTGGATGCTACATGCAGGGGTGTTATGTCATTCTGGGGGGGGGAAGCATCAAAACTGTCATTTCAAGGCTCAGTTCATCAGCCAGCCAAAGAGTTGGGTAAGATTCTGAGTTTTAGTTAAGAAAAATAATATATTTCACAAAGAATATCCTAAGTCACTGCCAATGACAGCTTGTGATATCATGCACAGAACTGGAAACAGGGAAAGGAAATATGTTTCAGCATTTCAGAGGAAAACTGCTCTACTATTTATCAGTGCAAGAGGACAAAGGTTCAATATCCCCCTGCACACAAGTCTCAGAAGCTGGCAGCTCTATCTACTCATCTTCTTCTCAGCGAAGGACTTTTAATAGGATACTGTGAAGCTGCATTTGCTGAGTGTTATTTACAGTCTACTAACTAGTGTATCATTATATTATCTGTATGAGTAGAGGCTGTGGATTTTGTGGTTGCAAAGTTCTTAAGAAATAAACCAATAGTAATTACAGTGTACAGTAAATGTCAAATAAAGCCATCTTTTCCTTCAGATTCTTGCTTTGTGGTTCCCTGATAGACTAGTGGTTAAGGCGCAGTGCTCTCGCCACTGCAGCTCGGGTTTGAGTCAGGGTTGCGTCAGGAATGGAATCCGGCGTAAAACACGTGCCAAATGTCAACATGTGAATCGCATGGCGACCCCTAACGGGAAAAAGCTGAAAGTGACATTCATTTTCTTGCTTTCTACAACCGTGGCCACAAATGAAAAAAAAAAAAAGATAAACTATCGAATAGCTAATTCCAAATATCCACTAAAGACAGATGGACCACTAGAATTGTTTTTCACTAAGGCTCAAGTAAGAACATGTTAATCAAACATTAACATCAAGCACTGACTGACATTCATAGATCTATAGGATCACGCAGCAGACAGACAACATGTGTGTCCTCCAGCAGAGTGACAAGCACAGCTGAACAATACATGTGCCAGTATCAGATTCCTGCACACTCTCTCTACAGATACACACAAGCACAGAATCCTGCATACAATCCTGCCCTATTATAAGAAAGGCTCCTCAAGTGAGTGGCTGTGGCAGCACTCACTTCAATAGCTTCATGTCTATGTGCCAATGTGTGTACCTACCCTTGCCTTGAAGTCCACAGCTGCCCCTCTGTTGAGCAGGAGTGTTGCTACGTTGATGTTGCCGTAGTGAGCCGCAATATGGAGAGGAGTGAAACCGCTCTGGAGGGTGAGAAACACAGACAGAGAGAAACAGAAATGATTAAAGACAGAAGGAAAAAAAGCAGAGCTTGTCTCATAATGAGCCATGAGCAAAGCATGATGGGACGTTACACACAGTAACAGGCACAGCAGAGCAGGACGAAGGTCAAACATGCTTCGAAAACCTGACAAAACAAATGGAGGGCTGGGTTTTATTTTGATAATGAATATACATGCTATGGTCACTTTATTAGGTACACCTGTGCAACCTAACACAAACCAGTACAAAGCTCTGCCACATGTTCTAACTTTCAGAAGCTTGAATTTTTATTCAAACTTTCTAAGAGGCTCTATGTTGTGGTGTTGTTGTACTGGACTGCATTACATTGAAATGTGTATCTAATGTTTTCCCCTTTCATGGAGTGAATGAATCATCAGGAACATTGAATGGGCTCCAGTACAAAGCATATACAGTTAAATGAACACCTCTACCTGCACATTATCATACTTCATGAAGGCAGGATTCATGGCAGAGCAGTAGTACTGGAGTATATAGATTTTGTTGGTGTACCTTACACAGTAGCCATTGAGTGTATAGTTCTACTTTTGTTGTGTATTAGTGAGGGCAAGTGCACATCAACTTGTTCTGGGTAAAAGTGGATAAAATCACAATATATGCAAATATAACCACATTCAGCTCCTGTCAAATGAAAACCATGCACAGGTTCTAATAACAATTTCAATATTCAGTGTCCATTCATAAAAATATACTCTTCTGTGATGTTTTCATCTGATTGGAACAAAACCAAACATGCATCTGCATGAGTCTTGGACATACAGATGACCACATGCATTTAATTTAGACATGTGTAATTTACAGCATCTACATATCAAGACTATACAAGATATGAACAGCAAGACAAGAGGGATAGAGGCAAACTTCTGTTCCACGATGAGTTTCTGCTTTGAATAAAATGCTCTGTAACATGTTTGCTACGTTAGCCGGCCATACAGCAGTGCTCGTTTTAATGCTGATAAAACCCAGGCATGATGCCAAAAGAAATAAATGTACTTTTACAGTAAATCAGGACAAAAATCCTAAGTAGTCATGGTTGAATGCTCTGGAACGTCAGATTGTCCAGATTAAAAAAGGAAAATCACTTCACATCATTTAGAATCCATTCAAGCTCTACTGAGGTAATGAAGGGACATTTTCACATCCAGGGAAATAAGCTTGTCTGCTTTCTTGTCAAGAGTTAGACAAGAAGGCAGATATGCTAAACATGAAGCTACAGCCAGGAGACACTTATCTTTGTTTAGAATAAAGACTGAAAACAGGGAAAAACAGCCCGATCTAAAACCACAACCTGACATTTTTAGACTCAGATTTTTGTATCAATCAAACAAATGCAATAAAATATATTTAGTACTGAGCTCTGAAAGGCTGGTTGCTGCATTTCACACATTTACAGAGCTCAACTACTCAGACAGGATGCATTAGGAGCCTTTAAAAAAATAATACTTTTACACCAAATTGCCATTATACAATATGTGTTATATCCTAAAAATGCTGATGATGACAACATTTATTGCAGCAATGGAGCTTTTTTGTGCAAAAAACATATTTCCAAGAAATATCTCTGATTCAATGCTTCAATCAATTTGCATGCAAACAAGGTTTTTTTGCTACAGCAGCTAAAATATGTTATACTGTTCATATACATATACATTTTCAAATAATGTCTTTGTTCTTCTCAAGACAGTCGTTTATTCCATATTTCATTTACTTCCAAGTTCATGCAAACTCAGAACTTTCTACATTTGTACCTTTTGTCTTGATAAATTTGGTATTGTGTACATTTCCACATCACCAGTTTTTACCAGGCCTGTATTAGTGACCAGTCTTAGTATGTGCAGCTCATAGCCCTCTGCTTTCATATGACAATTTATAATAACTACTGGAAAACATCGAGGGCTCCCTAAAAATTAAATGGTTTCATAAGCTGCAGGTGTACTAAAGCTAAGTGAAATACCACAGGTATTTTATTTCACGTCTGCCCAAAAGAAGAAAGCCACCGCACACACACATACACACACACACACACACACAAAGCAAACAGGAAATGCGATGCAGGCTTAAAACCAGACACAAAGTTGAGGCACTGTCAGCAGCAAAAGCATTCATGTCAGCATTTAGCAGTCATGCGAGCAGACAGAAGGCTTTGGGCTTTGCAATGGTGACCATGAGTGAACAATGAGAGGAGAGAAGAAGAGAAGAAGCAGAGAGGGGAAGAAGAAAAGAAGAAGAAGGAGAGAAGATGTACCTCTGTTGTTCTATTCACCATCATCTAGAAGGGAAAAAGGAAAACGGGGAGCGGTAGGGTAAGAAAAAAAGAACGAAACGAGGGAGAAGAAGGAGAGAATGGGGCGGTTAGTGCACCACAACAGCTACAACAACAGCAACACCAACACCATGGCTGCACCAAGCTGTAGGATGGGTATGTGGCTGGAGGTAATGAAAACCAAAAACCACACAGGGTACACACAACTGGATGATGAACAGAGACTCTCCCTGAAAGTTGTATTTGTTTATGTCGTTTGGTGTTTACAGTCTTATGCAAAAGTTTAGGCACCCCTTGATACATAACAGATTTTGGTGATTTTTTATTTGAACAGATGTTAACACAGTTTCTCTTGGAAATGGAAAAAATGCACAATATTTTCTGCAAACAGTGATGCATAGTTACTTCTTATGCCATAAATTGAACAAAAATAAAAAATAAAAACATTATTATGGCATGGTGCAAAAGTTTGGGCACCCTACACAATCAGTACTTAGTAACACCTCCTCTGGCAGATATCACAGCTTGCAAACGCTTTTCATAGCCAGCTAAAAGTCTTTCAATTCTTGTACTTGGGATCTTCTCCCATTCTTCCTTGCAAAAGGCTTCTAGTTCTGTAATATTCTTTGGTCGTCTTGCATGCACAGCTCTTTTAAGATCTACCCACAAATTTTCAATGATGTTTAAATCAGGGGACTGTGATGGCCATTCCAAAACCTTCAGCCTGCGTCTCTTGAGGTATTCCATAGTGGATTTCGAGGTATGTTTAGGATCATTGTCCTGTTGTAGAAGCCATCCTCTTTTCAGCTTCAGCTTTTTTACAGATGGTGTGATGTTTGCTTCCAGAATTTGCTGGTATTTAGTGGAATCCATTCTTCCCTCCACCCGTGCAATGTTTCCTGTGCCACTGGCTGCAACACAACCCCAGAGCATGATAGATCCACCCCCATGCTTAATAGTTGGCAAGGTGTTCTTTTCATGAAATGCTGCTCCTTTTTTTCTCCAAACATGCCTTTGCTGATTGTGTCCAAAGAGTTCTATTTTAACTTCATCAGTCCACAGCACTTGTTTCCAAAACGCATCGGGCTTCTGTAGATGTCCTGTTGCATACTTCAGACGTTGGATTTTATGATGGGGACGCAGATAAGGTTTTCTTCTGCTGACTCTTCCATGAAGGCCTTGTCTGTGCAAGCATCGCTGCACAGTGGAACGGTGCACCACCACTCCTGAGTCTGCTAAATCTTCCTGCAGGTTTTTTGCAGTCAAATGGGGGTTTTGATTTGTCTTTCTGACCAGCATACGAGCAGTTCTGTCCGAGAGTTTTCTTGGTCTTCCAGATCTCATCTTGACCTCCACAGTTCCCCTGATCTGCCATCTCTTAATTACATTTCTTACTGTGGAAACTGCAAGCTGACAACGCTTTGCTATCTTCTTGTAGCCTTCTCCTGCATTGTGGGCGTCAATAACTTTCATTTTCAGGGTCTTACACAGCTGCTTAGAGGAACCCATGGTTGCTGGGTGTCCACAAGTGTGTGCACAAGGTTTGAAGAGTCAAAGTATTTGTACAGCTTTGAAATTGGCATTTACCAATGACAGCTGTTGCTGTGCATCAGATCTAACGAGCTGATTAAGGTCTGATACCTTGTGAGAGACTTTGAGACTCTGGAACTCTTAGGGTGCCCAAACTTTTGCACCATGCCATAATAATGTTTTTATTTTTTATTTTTGTTCAATTTATGGCATAAGAAGTAACTATGCATCACTGTTTGCTGAAAATATTGTGCATTTTTTCCATTTCCAAGAGAAACTGTGTTAACATCTGTTCAAATAAAAAATCACCAAAATCTGTTATTTATCAAGGGGTGCCTAAACTTTTGCATAAGACTGTACACCTGTCCATGTTGTTCCCGTCTGTGACACCTCGTGTGACTTATGTACAAAACTTCATGCACTGAACCACCACCAGTGTGCTGCAAATGTACAATCTTTGCTTAGAGATTAAAATCACGTTTAGTTTTTATTAACAAAAATTTCACCTTAAATAATAAATACTGTATGTGACAAAAAAGAGAAGTGCAACGTACTGAAATTCCTCTGATATTACTGTCCCTCTACTAGAATTTACTATTATTCTGATGTTTAATTAAAGATTTAATTGGATTTTTAACCTTAAAAATAGATGAGATTGCATATTTTTTTTCAGGCAGTAGTATGTATCCTGAGAGGCAATACCCAGGGCAAAATAAAGTTTGTTATTACTCACCACTGCTTTTAGGCTCATTGTTCTCAGTGTACGGTGACAACTGGAGGCAACTCAGGTGACATTATAAGCATTTTTATTATCTCTTCTTTTTCACTTATCTGGATTTCAACAGATGGGCAGTAAGAAGATACAGTGCCTTGCGAAAGTATTCGGCCCCCTTGAACTTTGCGACCTTTTGCCACATTTCAGGCTTCAAACATAAAGATATAAAACTGTAATTTTTTGTGAAGAATCAACAACAAGTGGGACACAATCATGAAGTGGAACAAAATTTATTGG
>NW_018128055.1:514316-537931 GCF_001952655.1 Monopterus albus | reverse complement strand
AGTGGACAAAGTTGAAGGGGCCCAAATACCTTCTCAAGGCACGGTAGTATATAGAAAGATAGTAATAATAATAAAAAAAAAAAGCTTGACATTTTGAGAAATATTCTTAGATGTTTTCTTGCTGGGAGAAGAGCAGACTAACATGAGTCTGATATGAGTGTCCTAAACATGAAATCCATCATCAGCAGGCAGGTAACGTATCTTAGCACAAAGACTGGAAATGGGGGAAACAGTGAGCCTAGCTCTGTCCAGTGGTAACAAAATCTGCCTGCTGCACCTCTAAAGCTCTCAAACAGGCATATCTCATTATTTATTTACAGAAAATCTCTCAGAAAATCAAACACCCTTGCAGCACACTGCTAACTCTTGCAGACACCAGCCCAGTGAAACAAATACACAGATGTGTACCCAGATTTACACAGTGTATAACAGGGCTAGCAATAAGATGGACAGCATCTTTAACAGAACACCAAAAACTAAATCACTTCCTCTCTGACAGTAGGGAGTGCAGAGAGCGTACCTTGGACTCCACGTCAGCGTTGTGGTCATTCTGGAGGAGGAGGGCAGCAGCTTTGGTGTCATCTTTCCGTGCGGCGATGTGCAGCGCCGGGAGGCGGACTTTCCCCTTTGTGTCGTTTTCCAGTAGGAGGGAAACCACCTGATCATGGCCCTGCTGCAACGCCACCGCCAGAGGAGTGAAACCATCCTGTGGACCAGCAAAAACCGTAACACACATCACTGGCTGTCCATAAGATTACTGGAAATAAAGAAACTGCAAATTCAGTCAGTGTCCAGGTGTTACTTCTTCTTTTACTGTATACTGCACTTTATTTTGAGTAAGTTTAGGTAAAAATAAGAGTGTAAAAGTTTGGCTTACAAAGAATAGAATAGAAAACAACTTTACTGTCCAGGTGACTGCTGTCTTTAGTATCACCTCAGATACATGTATTTATCATATCATTATATCAGGCTGCTATCATCCTCACAATGACCATGCTAACATTTACTTATTTGCACTAGTGCACCCCGGCTGCGGCTGATGGAAATGGAATTTGTTTTGCAGGTATTTAGTTATGCCACACATTTTGGTCTGATGAAGGCACTAGATGAAAAGTCAGGGCGTCACCTAAGTGATTACGTTGCATCCTGAGGGGGGTGCGGATGTTTGTATAATGTTTCATAGTCATCCATCTGATAGCTGTTGACATATTTCACTCAAACTTGCCTCATGTTGGCAATAAAGGAAAAGTAAGAGGATCACCAGTCAGTACAGTCCCTCCTCTGGAGGCAGTAAATGTCTTTCTATCAGATGTTTCAGCTCTAAAAAGCACATAGAAACAGCATACACACCCAAACACACGACCGGTGGCTGGAAAAACCCTTCTTATAGCATTGGCTAGGTGGCAGGCGTAGCTGATTTACAGACCGTACTTTGACAAGTATGAAACCGACACAGCTGCCTAGAAACTGTACTTTGCAGCAGTGGGAGGTGAGAGTAATCCCACTGCACTGTAGACTGCAGTACATGTTCACCGCTGTTTTGTTGAAAAGAACTGCCCCATAAATAAATGTGTTTTATAAGGGGAGGATCGATCCAAACAAGGCTGCGTATGTTACAGCTCAGTCTTGCAGGGGTTGCAGTTGGGCATCTGCCAGTGCTGCTGCAGACGATGGATCAGTCTGACACACTCACAACATAGCGCTCGCTTACGCCACAGTTGTCAGACACTGGTTCCTCCCTCTGTAGGCAGCTGAAAACAGCTAAGGTCACTCTGAAGGAATACACACTGCTGCAGCTGCTGCCTGCTCTGCCACTGACTCACCATTTAGTCAGCAGACTAAGCTCTAAAAACAGCTGCCCTGGTTTATGCTTTCTTCTGATAGTAAACACTGATTTCATGCCGTATATTCAGCCTTTGTCTCCTAAATGAGACGCCAGTGGCAGTCACACATTGGCAACAAGAATCTGTTGATCATAATGCTGCAGTGTAATTATGGGGAGGTTAAATGAGGGCTGAAATCATGGTAGCTAATAGAAGCTGTTATGGGCTCAAGAGTGTGTGCACAAACAGCCATCAAGTGTATATGTATAGTATGTGCATGTGTGTGCGTAAGTTTCTTCACCTCAGTGGCGATGCTCTGACTGGAGCCGTTGTCCAGTAAAAACTGCACCACGTCCAGGTGGTTCTCCTGCGCCGCCATGTACAGCGGAGTGAAGCCATTCTGCAAAAGAGTGGAAAACACTGTCCTCTTACTTTGTCTTACCAACAGTCTAAAGTTAATTCTCTATCTGAGAAGCGAAATCCAGCTAATTTTCAGCTAACACAATTATTCAGTTATCAGAATAGATGCAAATACATTTTCTGTCAAACTACTATTCAATTAATCAAAAAATCACTGAATGTCTAGTAAAAATTACAAGGTATTAATGTTTTTGTTTTGAATTTAAATAAAAGCTTTTCTGTAACATCAATAATGTTGTTTAAGCTGTTGTCATGGATTATTCATTTTATTTTTATTTTTAATTAATCTCCAAAAGAGCGATTAAAAAAGAAAGAAAGTAAATACAGGCCCCATAATTTCCTAATAATTCCTAATGAAGTAAGTGTACTGGAATAAAATGTGTAACTTTATACTACTTAAAAAAGAAATGGAAACAATTCTGACACAATATGCATAGTAAATAACCATCGCCTATAGTTTTAATTTTAAAGAATGAGCCAGAATAAGATGTATGGTAATAAACTTTCTCTCTCTATTAGTGTTAAATTCTCTTCTGTCAACAAACTTCACATTTTTGCAGACTGACCTGCTGTAGACAGACTAAAACACATTTCTCTGTTATTTGTACCTGGTGACAGTTACACAAGCTCTTTTCTAGTATCAGCCAACTAACACCAAATGCAAAAACAAATGCTCAGAGGACCAAAGTTATTGCATGAAAAACCCAGTCAGGCTGAGTTTAGTGCAGACTAGGGTGATACTATGATCTAATCCATTAAAATCTCTGCTTACATTAGGTCACTGAGGGCAATGTTGGAAATCAATAAGCAGGAGAACATGACCGAAGGCTGCATCGTATCACTCAGAACTACTTCAACGCAGGGACGTTGTGTCTGACATCTACAACTGCACATGAATGTACTGCTGCTGCAGACCTATCATGGAGCACATACTGTCACCTCTATACTTACCTCACACCTGAAAATGATGCACATAAGAGCTGATCTGGAGCTCAAGTTGAACATGTCTTGTGTGTGTGTGTGTGTTGCAAAACTTAGTAGGAGATCTCCATAGCAACACGAGGATCACTTCAGCATGCAAAAAGCTCCTCTTCCTCCTCCTCTCCTCTTTGTATTTATTCTGGTGTCGCTGCACCAACAGCTTCTCTCGCATAGACCACTCTCTAATAACACATTTCAGTGAATCTTCAGTCAAAATGCAGCTATGACCTGTACAAATAAAGCTAAACTCACCGAAGGCGAACAATTCAACATCTTTTTTTCACATACCTAAACAGAACCTCAAAGTGCATTTGAGAATTAATAAGGTGGGTGTTTGTAAAGTTAAAGAACCAGCTCAACAGTTTGGGAAATCAACTTGTTTTTGCCAGAGTTAGATGAGATGTTCAAAATCACTCTTGTGTTAACAGCACACATTGGAGCTATATCCACAAGGCTGTTAGTTTATCTTATCCTTAAACACTGGAGAAGGGAAAAAGCAGCTAGCCTGGCTCTGTGCAAAGGTAAAAACATCCAGCAGTCCAGTAAAACACCACCACTGACTGTGACTTCAACACTCAACATACTGGACAGTATAACTGAGCTAACACGTCTACTGTATGTCAGAAAAACTGACCGGTATAGGCATCATCAAAGTCCACTTTATGGCAACACAGCTGTATTACTGTAGATTGCATTTGATTATAGAGGCACAGCTGGTGACAAATGAAATGACAAACTAGCAAGTGAACAACATAAACTTTTTATTAAAGCTTTTCCAAAGCAGCATTTTTACCAATTTCTGACATTCTGTAAATAAAAATATAAATCAAATAATCATGGAAATAATCAGTAGATGAATCAGTGACTCAGGGGTTTCCTTGATTTGTCACCCATCTGTAGGTGTCTGCTTTCCTTATGGTGCTGTCCTCTGAGTTAATCTTAAAAATAAAACTTTAAATCATATGATATCACTAAACAAACTATATATTCAATGAATTTTCAATATAGCTCCTCAGTTACAAACCCAGATTTCCTCCTCTGTGCAGCTCCTGCCAAAGCTTTGACACCAACATCTTTATAGTTGCTGTTGTGACCAGATCTGTGTGTGCATGCTGCTGACTACTGAATGTGGGTCGGGCAGCACTGCAGAGCCGCTGACACAGCACACACACAGACACAGATAGTCACTGTGTGTTTAATAGTTGTAAACGCATGAACGTACACACTCAAACACGAATTTCCAACAAAGATGACTTCACAACTGGAGAGTTGTGTGTGAGTGGGAGTGTAAGTGTCTTTCTATGGCTGTATGGACACCATCATTGTGAGGACAGTGTGGCCGGTTGTTGAAGGGTTCCAACTTTGTTTTAGGGTTAAGATTAGAATCAGGGTAAAGCTTGGGGTTGCCGTAGTTAAGGTTCAGGGTTAGGGAATGCATTATGTCCTCCCAGCTATAAAAAGACCAACCTGTGTGTCTTACCTGAGACTGTGCATTGATGTTGGCGCCATGGGTGACGAGCTCCTTCACCACCTCTGCCTGCCCGGCTAGAGAAGCTATGTGGAGGGCAGTGTTTCCTTTCTGCTTTGGAAAACAATGAAAAACATTTTAAAGTCTTTTACAGTAACTTTATCAGTAATTATACAGTAGTGTGTCTTTGTGGGTGCGGCTCATCATCATCACCTGCACAAAGAAACTGTCTATAAAGAATTTGTCTCAAATTCATATTCCTGAAAATTATACCTCTGTCAAATGTATAACCAATACTGTACATATTTTTATTTTTGTAGTGACTGAAGATCAAGGTGAACCAGAAGAGGAACTAGCACGAGATGCAACTGCTGCATCAGAATAGAATTTAATTACTTTCCTCTTGATGGATGCGTTTATCATGTGGAGTTACATCATTGCTGGTTCCTGTTGACTGTCTCACTGTCACGTCATTTAAATACACCACCCAGCCAATAACCGTCATGCACAGGTCAGCACAGACGGCCTCCTTTCACTAAATCACTTCACTCAACTGCTCCGCTAACACAGCCATTTATCTCCTGTAATGCTGCTCAAGCAGTTTGACTTTGAGAAGGAGCTGATGCAGCAAACTACAGCTATGTGTGTGAGAGCTCATGCATACACTGCGTGATTGTGTGTTTGTGTGACACACACCTTGGTAGCTGCATCCACATTGGCGCCATGCTTGATCAGCTCAGCCACCACTTCCACATGACCCTCCTTCGAGGCCAGATGCAGAGCATTCAGACCGTTCTGGAGCGAGAGAGAGAAATTTGGTAATGATGTTGCTTATTAAAGGTGCATTGACTAAGATTTCACACATTGAATAATAAGGTGTGACAGGTGGGGATCACTGTCATTCTCTTCCTCACCGAGCCAGGTGCTTGCTCAGTTTGCTGGGTTATTCCTCTACTAGACTTTACTTTGTAAAGTGTCCTGGGACAACTTTTGTTGGTGCTATACAAATAAAACTGAACTGAAATAAATTGAAAATTTCATTGGATTAATATCTATGTAGTGTTTGTGGGACTGAGTCTAAATATACTACAGTGTGTGTTCATGGTAATGGTGGAGCACCACACCCAGTGCGACCTGCAGCTCACTGATGTGTTTTTAATAGATTACAAGCAACAGTGGAACTTTTTGACACAGATGAATTAAAAAATATATTGTTTGCTCACAGCTGAGTTTGGTGTTTTCATGGGGTTTGTTGACAAGAAGAGGAATGTGAAAAATCCCCAGCCTTAGCCTTTAAACAATTACTTAAAAACTTTTTTATTAACAAATGAAACTGGTGTCCACAGTGGCTGCCCAGATATAGCCATCCATCCATCCTCTATACTGCTTATTCCTGAATAGGGTCGTGGGGGGGCTGAAGCCAATCCCAGTTGACACCCTGGACAGGCCACCAGTTTATCACAGGCCTGACATCTAGACAAACAACCACATACACCCACACTCACTCCTACAGGTAATTTAGAATCTCCAGTCAACCTAAGCTGCATGTCTTTGGACAGTGGGAGGAGGCCAGAGCACCCGGAGAGAACCCACTCAGGCACAGGGAGAACATGCAGACTCCACACTGAGAGGCCCCGGGTAGGTTGGGACTCAAACCCAGAACCTTCTTGCTGTGAGGTGACTGCCCAGATTCAGTGGTCTACAAAATCTACAGTAACTCAGACCACTCTCAGTGAAAAAAGACAAAGACAAAGATTTCCCAGCCAGCTTAGCAAGCTTACCTGGTTACAAATATTGATGTCGACCCCATTCTCCAGGTAGTCTAAAGCTTTCTCTAGGTTCCCAGCCCGAGCTGCTCGTAGATAACAGGCGTTTACATCCGTCTGCAGGAAGACAGAAAGTGGGACAGGATGGTTTGTCATCTAAATCTCACAGCAGGACACACACACACATCCAAACCTAACATCTGGTGCACGTGCACCTGCCTCCAGGACTGTAACCGTCTCTCTCAGGGGAGCAACAGCAACAGAGCAGTTTGCACTGAACCTGTCTTGAGTAAAGACATTATGAAGGTGAGACGGAGCGTCTGCTGTGTGTGCACATATGTACATCTGTGTCTGTGTGATTTCAGGATGGGCTGACCATAAGGGCGGCAGACTGCAAAGACAGAAACTGAGTGTACGTTAGTGGTGTAGAGGGATGCTGGAGAATGACGGGAGGTAAACGAGGCAGTCGGCCAGTGTGAGTCTCTGACTCCACAATTGCAGTGCAGCGCTACAGTCTGCCACACCAATGTCAAACCGTCCCCGTAGGATAAATATTCACAAACTCACTGTCACACACAGACTGTTCTTGATGCATGACACCAAACAGAGCCATGTGAGACGCCAAGCTAGTCATGTCCAAGTAACACTGACATCAATAAGAGCAACATCTACAGTTAGTTTGAACAGGTTATGCTAAAATCTACTATGAGATTATTATTGAGAAAAACATCATAATAACACAGTGAACACATAGTCTATGAACTATATAACTTTTCCTGGACAGCAGCCACTTTGGCCAAAATGACAAGTACACACTGAAATGTAGCTTTACAGTAGCACAAGAACAGGGGAGTGCAGTGGTGTAATGTAAACCACTTTTCACTCTTAAAAATCCTATTTCTGTCTCCATCTCTTGAATCCTTCATTAAAGAGCACAAACTGTGTCCTGTCCTGTCATCACAGGAGTCTCACAGTTGAACAAAATGTTCAAATGCTTTGTGCGTTTCAGCCTCTAAAGAAGCCTTCAAGCTGCCGTAGCTTTCTGGTGGAGTATGTTCAGACAGTACGCAGACAATATGCAGGGCTGAAAAAAAGCCTCCAACTCCTCAGAAATGTTTTTTTTTTTACAGATAATTCTCCTGGAAAGATGCAAGAGCTGCTCATCAATCAAACATAATGCAGTAAAAGATAAAGTTCTTTGTAGTAGAAATAGAAATAAAACATAGAACCTTGAGCTAGCATACTCAGACTAAAGGAGGGCGTGTTCAACTGCTCAAGATGTACATGAACTCACAAAAACAGGCAAAACACAGGGGCGCTAATGACAGGCGTGCAGCACAGACTTTTACTTATTATTTTTGTTTTTGATTGCCAAATTTTAGTCCTGGCTCCATAAATAGCAGTAACATTATGTTCAGTGTACAATCATTAATGGTTTTATTCCCATACATTAGTTCAGATGCTGACCTGTGTAGGTGTTTCTGCCTGAACTAAATGGCCTGGGGTTTAAGTGTACCTTTAAAAACATCACTGTCACATATGATGTGATGTGACAGTGGATTTCAAAATCAAATAGAAAACAGTTTTGCATTATTTAAAGAACTGTCTTGTGCTCAGTGCACCATGACCTTTGTTATAGCAGACAGATTGTTAGCTGAAGCTGGTGTTGGGCTCATTCCCCACACAATGGGTGCATCTTATCAGAGTTGAACATCATACAAACACAAACACAGGCTGTGTTTCCAGTGCCAGCATCCATTTAGCGGGGCAGAGACCAGACGTCAGGAGCTGGCAGCAGACACACCGAAGTTTTGTGAAGTATTACACAGAGCTGTCAAATACATTTTATTATTGGTAACATTATATTTTTAGTCCTTCTAGTTACTATTTATAACATTTAATAATGAATAAATGGTTATTTTCTTTATTTAGGTAATTATATTGTTTGCCTCTGAAAGTAAATCCTTTCCAGCCTGGTGGCATAAATAGTTCATGTCTTTCTTAGATGCTAAGTACACATGTAGTGGAAGTACAAGCTGCAGCTCAGATACATGCACAGTGTGTAATTCTAGCTCTTCATATCAAATTTAAACTCAATTTATTCAGTAGTTAAACCAGGCTTAGTAACTACTCTATGTTCTTTGGCTGTTTAAAGTTTACATTTCTCACTAAACAAGACATTCAGTGAGAATTCTGTCTGCCACTGTTCTAGAAAGGCTTTATGCCATGACAGGCAGTGTGCCGTGCAGCCCTGACATGGGTTGTAAGGCACTGTACTAAGCCTCGGAGTTAAAAGTGGGACCAAGCTTGGCTGCTCATAATCCATCATCAGAATTCCAGTTCAAATTCCAGTTACTTCTTAGAAGGAACTCTGGCCACAGAGCGAAGTGAAGACAAGCTGGGCATTTCCCAGTTTTGTAAACCTGACACCACTAACTGCAGACCACAGCCTGTCAGGGCCTTTATGTTTTCATCACATGACAGAATCCGAAGGCAGAAACATCTGTGCTGATGTGGGCCAATCCGAACAACTGGAAATAAAAGTAAACAGCTCATTCAGTTGTGAGAATCAAATGTCGTCCGTGACAAAATGAACACAAATGCCATGAAGATGATATTTTCAAACTTCCGTTCAGGTGAAAGTAAAGTGCGTCTGGGGGTGTAAGGTAACAACACAGTGGAGGCTTGTTCAGCATTAGCGACGGTGTCATTCCAGTGTCCTTTATTTATCCATGGAAGATATGCACAGAATGCACAGTCGCTCCTTCTCCACAACACACAGCTTCGCCCTCACACAGTTGACCACATTCCACCCTGGAAGCTGCCTCTTGCAACAGACAAGAACCCTGAGGGATGGCAGAGTGTTAGCCACTCACATCAGCCACTAGCTTGTCTGCATTAAATATATTTGAAACACCCGTTCAGTGGCAAACCTTTGAAAACCATACACTACTGTACATTAGATTTATGTTCTCCTGCTTGGTTGTCTTTGCAGGTTTGCACATATCTGTTTTTTATTTTTTACTTCTCCCTCTTGCGCAAACATAAGGAGCATACGCCACTGTCCAAGGTCAGGTGCCTCCACTCACATCACTCTGCAACAAAAGACTGCATCCACACAGCTGTGTACGTTTTTTTGAATTATATATATATAATCACAGTGAAGCAGTTAGGAATGCAAACAGACACACAGGGGTACACACACACATATCCACGCAATGCAGCAGAGTGGTGCAGCAGAGGTGAAACTGCATCCCATCAACGTCCCACCTCCTTCAACAATGTCCCATCACTGGACCGGTTAACGCAACCACAGCACTAAATCCTACTGACTACAAATTCCCCAGTCTTGTTAGCATTAAAGCAGTGCAGCAAGAGAGAGGAGAAGTCTGTTTACAGTCAGAGAGCTCAGTGACTCCACAGTAAAAACTTACTTCTGCCAAATAGTCTGCTGCCTCCTCCACTGCCATGTTTCTCAGCCTGCAGCTCAAAGTGTGAAATCTGAGCACTCACTACTGTACTGTAGCAGCTAGCCTTAGCCTGGAGGCTAGGGAGAGAGGGCAGGAGAGGAGAGGGAGAGGGGGAGGGACAGTGAGAGGGTGACAGTGAGTGAAAGAGTGAGAGAGGTAATGCCATTATGTCACAGCTAAAAATACCTGGCAGGCAGTGAGGAAGTCCAGAGTGTGGAGGAGGAGGAGGAGGGAGAAGGAAGAACTCCAGTCTTAATCTCAAACCAACTCTCCAAAGAACAACACAGGGTCACGGTGTACGTGTGTGTGTGTGTGTGTGTGTGTGTGTGTGTGTGTGAGAACCAACTGGCAAATGTTAAAACAGGATAGAAAAATCAAAGTTTCTTTGAGAACACTTTGTCTTACGGGTCTGTTATAACCAGTGTTGGAAAGTAACTAGGTATATTTACTCAGGTATTTATAATTTACTTGAGTATTGACATTTTCTGCTACTTCATAATTAGACTTCATTATTGTACTATTTACTCCACTGCATTTAAACTAAGTATAGAAGCAAAATGACTACAAACACAACAAGACAAAACAGACACAAAACAACCACAGATGTACAAACCAACTAAAAAGGGTCTGAGGGGTCTTGCTCTACAGGATGTAGGAAGTCGGGGCCCCTTTCCGGGGCCCAGTGTCTCATGACCCACCCATGTGTACCAAAACGTTCAATCCATGGGGCTTTCCATGAATATTTTAAAATGACACAGCAAGCGGAAGCACTGTTTGGAAATACTAGTGTTCGCAGTATATTTGGTGTAGTCATATTGACTGCTGAGGTAGAAACACAAGCACTATGTTACTTATTACATGAGGGAAAGTATTGGGTGTCGCAACAGGCACAGGTGCACTATTACAAAAGGACCTGCTCACGGAAACAGCATGAGCACGTCTCCTTCTGGTAAGTTCATACATAAATCAAACCTTACATGGCTAACATTTTAACAAACTTCATAGAAACTGTTTTACACCCAAACTGTTTGCTTTCTTCTCAGAGGAGCCACACAGCCTCGTCTTCGTAAAATCACACAGCCGGTACAGAATGATGGTATGTGACGCAGCGACACGCAACCTGCTCCGACAGTGCCAGTGGGACTATTTCACTGTCTGCCTAAGCTCATTATAAAATAATTCATATGATTTATCAACCAATGCTACTCAAAATACCTGATTTAGTTAGAAAATTCATTGGTAAATATATTGATAATCAATTAATTCATTCACTATTCAAAAAATTAAGTCATTTCTTATGTAAAGTTACAAACATTTTCTGGTTCCATGTCCTCAAATGTCAGAATTTGATGCTTTTCTTTGTTGAATCTGATGGTAAATTTAACAAGTCTGGGCTGTTGGTGAAATTAAACAAGTAATTCAGATACATCACCTTGAGCTTTTGGAAATCATAGTGGGCACCTTTCATTGCTTTCCAACATTTTACAGCCAAAGCAATTCATCGACAAAAGTTTACAACAGAAACAAGTATTTGATTGGTTCAAAATCGACTGCAATATTCTTTGGTGTTTTTATTGTATTGTACTTTATTACGTTTTGGTTTTATGTAACATTTACATATTGCAGTAAAACAACCTCGAAAGGCATTCTCAAATGAAATGTACTGTATTACCATTATTCATGCCCTTGCGAACCACCAGGGGGCCACAGACCATTGATTGAAACCTCTGCTCTATCGATATAAAAACAACTGAAGGTACTATAAGGTACATATATGTATTTTTCTCTGCAAACGTCAGTTCTGACATACATTTTGCTTTTCTCTTTGCTACAGCTCAGAGTCGTGCTGCTGACAGTGGCAGCTCATCAGTCCCCTCTGCCCACAGACTGTAGTGACGTCTACAGGGCTGGTTCAGGCCTGGACGGGGTGTACACAATCTACCCAGCAGGCCCCACCTCTCCTGTGCAGGTTTATTGTGACATGAGCAAGGATGACCTCGACAACTCTGCAGAAAAGTGGACGGTGAGGATGGAGAAACAAACCAAGCTCACCCCTCTTTATACAACCTTCAGACACATGGGGCTTTGTCGAGTCTGATCTACACAGAAGCATCAGCAACAGTATGTTTCGGCAAGAATTCTTCCCTCAACCCCACAAACTGTTTTGCTCCAACTCACATAGCAAAAAAATTCTCGTTTCAGCATCTCAAACGAAAATACTATCTGGTGTCTATAGTACTGGATATGACAGGGCAGCAGACTGAAAACTGTTGGGGTTTGAAATGTTTAATAGATAAAACAAAGCTTTGTCACTAAAAAACGAAACAAGGTCAAACCAAAACAATGAGCTGCAAAAACTAATGCTCCATACGTTACACATTTGATCCACTTTAAAAAATAAGAACACTAATTATCTTCAGTTTCTCTCTCTTTGTTCACTTTTATGTCTCACCCTGTTTGTTGAAACTCTATCTAAAAACCAGGTCATTCAGAGAAGACAAGATGGCACAGTGAACTTCTTCATGAAATGGGAGCACTATAAATCTGGATTTGGCACTGCTGCTGGAGAGTACTGGCTGGGTACGTCAGGAACTCTGTGTTTACAACTTTGAGATCTAGTATACACTTTTTAGCTCGACAGTTCCCTAAAGACCACAAAGTATGTCCAAGTATTAGGAACATTAAATGTAGTTCACATGAAAAAAAAGCTCCCTGAAGTGACGTTTCAGTTTTCTTGTTTTAGTCCATTAACAATCCAACAGTCTAGTACTCACAAAATACAGAAAAGCAGAAAATTCTCACTGGTGAGAAGCTGGAATCAGAGATTAATCGATTATCAACGGAAATTTATTTCCTCTCAACATATGGTTAATGTTCTGGAAGAACACTGATTCTGGCGACTGTGGGCTCTACAGCATTAACATTGGCTCACACAGTCTCCTTACTTGAGTGAAGCCGGTTCTCTGTGATCACAGCTGCCTCGCTTTTCGTCTTTCAGGCCTGGAGACAATGCACCTGTTGACCCAGGCCAAGAGCTACGAGCTGAGGGTGGACATGGAAGACTTCGAGGGCCAGAAGGTCTATGCCCAGTACTCTTCCTTCTCTGTTGGTCCAGAGTCAGAGGGATACAAGCTAAACCTGGGAAGCTTCACCAAGGGAGCAGCAGGTGGGACACTCTTCAAACAACCATTCATCAACTCCAGTCTCCTCTTTTATTTATTTATTTTAACTCCAGCCTCCTCACAGACTTTGTCAGACTATGACATTTCCTGACTTCCTCCTTTGCACCAATCATAATTATGTCAGCCTCCAGAGGGCGCTGTCACTTGAATGTAAACGTTATTTTAGGGCCCAGGCATTGTGAAATTTATCTAGAGGTTGGGTTGCAGTTAATGTTAACAACCTCTAGTCCTAACACCTAACTATACACCATAAGCCTACACCCAACTGTAAGACTACCAAAGTGAACAACTTCCAGCTAATATCGCCAACTTCCTGCCAAGGTTGGCAGCCTGCTGCTTGCACCAACAACCGATGGGGGTGGGGTCTATGACAGGGTTTTATATGCACCGTTTTAACATGCACTTCAAATACACAGTGTTAGTATAGTGTTCTTCTTCCTTGACCTCAGTCAACTGTCTTATATATCAGTGTAGAGTTTTGTAGCATTTGTGTTGATCAGTGTTTTCTGGGTTTCTCCATCAGGAGACTCTCTGAGTCTTCACAATGGACAGAAATTCACCACCACTGACAGAGATCAAGATACGCATCCAAACAACTGTGCCAGGCTGACCTATGGAGCATTCTGGTATGACGCGTGCTTTGGTGCTAACCCCAACGGGATCTATGCCTGGGGACCCTCACCACATGCAGCCGGTGTACAGTGGGTTAAGTTCAAAGGGCTCGATTATTCCCTAAAAACCATGATAATGAAGATAAGGCCTGTTGCACCTGTACCAAACTGAAAACCAGCAGTTTATCTACACCTCTACTGGTCAAATGCTCACTGAAGCACCAAATGGGTGTTAATCCACAGCTGAAAATAGTCCCCAAGAAATGTATTTACTACTGCTGTTTGAGTAACATTATTTAAAAATTGCATCAACGTGCTATTTTAGGAAATTATACTTTTAAGAAAGGGATGGTGTTTTCATGGTATTTGATGACGGTAACAAAAATAGACCAGCCATCAGTTAAAAAAATAAATATAAAGGACTGAGGTGGAGGGTTTCACCTACCAAGTGCTCCCTCATTCCTCTGCAGAAAGAAACTCTACAAAGGTCTCAGAGCTGTCCAATGAGCAAATCAGATCTGTGTCCAAACACACAGTTTACAGAATTATTTACTGTATCACGCTGTCCTCATTCTGAGACATGTTGCATGTTGGTGTTTACAAAATTCATTAAAAAATAATTCCATAAAAAAGTAAACAGCCCATTTGTGTGTGTGTGTGTTTGGCATTTTATCATATATCCCCTTTTAAATAGTATTATATAATGTCCAAATAGTGGAGACCCTATAGCTGGTGCCAAAACAAATCACATGGGTGTCACATTTTATCAATACCACTTCTTCTTATCGATCCACTACTTTATCAGCCTTATTGATTCTTTGCCACTACCAGACAAGAAAAGCAATGCATTCAGAGCAGATTCAGAATCCATTCATGTTTTGAGAACAGTAACAGTGATGTTTAGAAAAGGTCTCTCCCTGGAAAAAATGTACAACTTGAATTCACAACAAAATCAATTATATTGTTGGAATTAAAACGTGAAGCTTAAAAGAAAAGCAAAAGAGAGAAAACTGTCACAATAACTCAGCCATCCTGTGTTTTTTTTTTTTTTTTTTTTTTTATACTGGTGATGTTGATCCATTAGATTTAGATGTTAGAATTTATTCTATGTGATCAATTAGGCTGCAAACAGTCAGCTTTACGTTAATCTTGTTCATTACAATTAGCTTTAAGCCTAATGAGTGTGATCTCGCTAAAACATGCTGGTGAATAGGAAACAGACTCATTGACATAATGCATTCCCTAGCCCCTTATCCTAAAGTCAGCCATCATAAATAAATGCCTAACCACCAACCATTCTCCAGCCTAAACCTAATTCACAGAGCTGTCATGGCTGGTCATTCATTTCCAGGTCCTATGTCGGCCCCTACTGGCCCCTCAGTAGCACTGCAACAGTCACTGCAGCATAGAAAAGCATTTGTACAATGTGTGGAAATGTAAACAACAGGAACTGTTTGCCACAGTTTGTTGTAAAGAAGAGTGATAAACATACACAGAACATATTTCAGTACTGTTATAAAATTGTACCAAGACTCACATAAGTACATGTGTATTTGTCTAAAAAAAGGACTGTGATATGTATCATACTGTGAAATCAATGGGGAGATAAAGGCAACTTCTGTGTGTGTATGTCCTGTCCCTGATTGGCTGTCGAGTGCTGCAATCTGATTGGCTGCTTTGCTACTGCAGTCTCAATATCCTCACAGCACTTGACATACAGACTGAGGAGGATGGAAACTCAGTGTCCAAACTCTTCAGCCTCTTTTATTTCTGTCTTTCTCTTTACATTTCATTGCAGTGGAATATGAGAGACTCCAAATCTATAATCTTTCATATTTGTGGCCATATTTTTAGCCTCTTTTTAAGATGTTCCAACTCCAGACATCAAACGCACATACTGTGCGTCAAGAAACCCTCCCTTCAGATATTTCTCATTGCCAGCTGCTGCTGTCCCTCAGTGGTTGCTTTGCTCACTCTTCACTTGATGACTGCTGATGACGGTGCTCTGCTGCTGCTGGATTACAGGCACTGTGCTGATGTAGGCTTGTGTGCACATGTATATGGGCATGCATGGTGACTGATAAGCAGGTAAATACACTGGAAAACCAGAGGGCAAACAAAGAATCAGACAGCAAGACCCAGACACAAACATCAGTGCAGTCTCAGCTGCATGGGTGTGAAAAACTAATACTCAATGTGGCTGTACTATTGCAAAAGGTAAACAGAAGAGGTCAAAGTAGGAGTGCCTGTAAGACAGAAGGAAAGCTACTGCAGCACTGCTCTGTTAATCTCCTCTGACAGAGACAGAGTGCTGGTCATGAATAAATTAAGAGGCCAAAAGCATACACAGTGCAGCAAGAGGGATGTGCAGGCATGAGACTAACCACACCATCTGATACACTTCACAATACTTGTAGCACCTCATTTACTGAGAAACAACAACTACCGAGAACAAAGAATTAAAGTTTGACTGGATTTTTGACTAGGAGTGAGCAGCAGATCCAGGGGGTGGTCAGTGCCATGCCTGGCTAAACCCCTGGATCTGACTGGCCCTTCCTGCCAGAGTCAAAATGTGATGACTGTCAGTATTAATGAATGGAAAATTAAAAACAATGACAAGTTGTTGTCAATAATACAACTAACATTCTTCTGGTGCTTTGTAATTGATGTTGGTCAAATTATTTCAAAATACACTTGGTAAATGTTTATGTCTTGCATGCAGCATGATATTTACAATAACTTCTCCAATTGTGTAGTTTTGAACTACTAGGCATGGCTTATTATTTCATAAAACATTTTTATGCCATTCAAATGTGCCACCCCTTTCTGAGTCTGTGCCCCAGCCTGGCCACCCAAAATTTTCTAGATCAGCCCTTGGATGCTGCAGGAACAGCAGTACATTGATCTAATGCTAACATCAGCATGCTCACAATAACAATGCCAATATTTAGCATGTAGTGTTTACAATGTTCCGCATCTTACTTTACTGTGTTAGCATGCTAACATGTGCTAAATACCATAATATAGAGAGTAGCTGATGCTGATGGGAATGCCATTATTTTTGCAGGTATTTAGTCATAAATCTAGGTAGAGAAATTTTAACCTGCCAGTGGCTCTAGATGAAATGTGACTTTACAACGCTCTGAGCAGCACCAACAACCTTCCATTCACTTTCACTCTACATGTATACTGCCAAATACTTTTTTGGTATTTTCACAATTCCCTCCAGCTATCATTGAAAAATAATTATCTACTCAGTGGATGTAACCATGACACCAGAGTCCATGTGGGCGACAGCTTCATATCACCTTCTGTGCCACTGGTGACAATGGAGGCAAAGCTCCAATATGAAGAGGTATTAATCTCTTCGTTTATTGTCTCAGTGAACACTTGGATAAACACTATGAAAAATGAGAAGGATTCTGAAAAGCTTGCTGCTGTTATGAAACACCCACATGATTTCCTGATATACTGCAGGGCTTTACATTTTAAGCCTTGGTTGAAAGATAAGTGCAGATAAGTGGAGGACATTGTTAGGATAGTTGTCATGTACATATGAAAAGATTATATTCAAAAGATCTATAACAACTCTGGTCACTGGTAAAAACTGGGACTGTAGTGATTCCATTAATCTATCGGGGCTTGTCACTGAATAACGGTGTAGTTTTTTTAAATATCAGAAAATAGTCAATAGCCAAATATAAAGTACTTAACTTGTTTGTTTTGTCCAAACATCTGTATAAATTAGAGTTAAAGTTTATTATCATTATTATTATTACTTAGTAACAACAATAAAATTACGTTTGGCAACACTCTCATACATCGGCAAAAGTACCAAATGACAATATAATAAAAGCACAAGAAAAAAAACAAATACTATACTCAATACTATACTATACTCAACTTATACTCAATGCAATGTCAAATGGACCAAAGCATTAAATCCAGTTCACAACAGTAAAACAATTATCAAAAGTGTTTTCATTTCAATCAGGAGTCTGACAGCATCATAGGCAAAACAGACCATCTGTTTTTCAATGCAGTATTTTCTTATATTATGTAGGCCATTAATCAAATAATGAAATAGCATGAAATTAATTAAACGCCATAACCATATTAACTGATGGCAAAAATAAGTCTTAAATGCAGCCCTGACAGCAGCCGGACAATTTGTACAAGAAAAAAATTCTCTTTTAGTTACTGTAGCTACAGTGGTCACTACAAACTCTACTCTCTCTGCTATACAACACAACTCTGTCTGTAAATGCTGAATACATATAAACAAGGAGGTGTTTCATTTCAGTCAGATTCATATAATGACATTGCGATGCTACTGTGCTAAACACTCATCTGGCAGCTGTAGAAATGAAGAAACAAAAGCAGTGTCATTCTCAGTGCAATGCCGAGGCAGGATGGGCTGAATCTGCTGAGACTCATGTGTGTATGTGTAGAAATGAATGGACTGTCCCAGTTCTTGGCGTCAATCTCTTGCTGCAGAGGAGAGAATAGAGCTGCAGGGAGGTGGAGGAAGGGAGGATAAAAGGCCCCACTAACAACATCCTCATCTTCTCTCTACTCCAGTTTCCTCCTCTAGTCAGATATTCCACTTAATCAGTCATTCAGTTTGATCTAACTCTGTACATCTTCTCTAACTCCCCTTCAGTTTAATTTCATCCTATCTCTTCATTGCAGTATGTTCTGGATGTGTTACCCCCCCACACACACACACACCTCCACAAACCCATCCTCATCTTCGCCATCCTCCAATCACGATGCCTGACAGGCTCTGTACAAATCCTCTGGCCCAGCAACCCCCTCTACAGCATGTCTGCCAATCCAGCACCTCTGCTCCATCCCCAGGCTCCTCTCTCCTCCTCTAACCCTCCTTCCATTTCAAGTATTATCTTGGCATTCTACTCTATCTTGTCTCTACTCCAGCTGCTGCTTCTCCTCTGCTTGGTAATGGAGTCATTTTTGCCAAGTGTTGTCAGATTTTCATTGTTGGTATCTAGTGCTCCAGCTTTTGGATGCTTCTCCTTCCTTTTCAACTCTGCATTCTTCACATGACAGAAATAAGTACTTTTTGTTTTTGGCTCATCAGTCTGTAAGGAGTAAGAAAACCAAACAATGTTAGTATTTCATCAAAAGAAAAAGCTGCAACAATAGGAATGAAGGAGAGAGAAGTGTGCATTAAGGTGGCTAAATGTCATTATTTTGCTGATCTTTGTTGTTCATTGAGTCCGTTCTCACATTTTTTACTGCCAAACAATTCTCCAAAATCCCCTTTCCCCTTTGATTTATCAGTGGCCACTGTATTAAGTACACTAGTACAATCTAAAACAATCCAGTACAGCAGCTCTGCTAGAAATTCTACTTGTATGAAGCTTAGAAATGCTCAGCTTTTTTTAAAGAACAAAAATAAAATAATCAGTGAGTGCATAACATAACACAGACCAATATTATTTCCATGTTAAGGAAACCATTGTAAAAGCCACTGTAAATGGATCCTGCCCTTTGTCTGTGTGTGTGTGCGCATGTGTGTGAGTGCTATTTTAAAAGAGGACAGAGCAGAGGTCAGTTGGAGCCGACACAGTCTGGAGTCACACATCACTAAAAGCATGAGGTCCAAAACAATAAAGGAAACAAGTGGGAGGCGAGAAATGATGCCAACAGCTCCGACTCAGAGTAGTGTTTTCATTACACTTCCTGGAAGCCCATTTGGTTACACACACTGGTTTTGTCCTGTTGCCAATTTCAATCCATGCTGAAAGCAATCTCTTCCACTGCCTTGGAAGGTCAGCCACACACATGGCTTTTTTCCACAAATGTCAATATTCATGTTACAGTTCCCAAGCATGTATTTAGTTTCAACTGTGTTAAGCCAGCTAGGGGGACAGATTAACAGCCTGGATAAAAACCTAGCAGAGCAGTTACTCAATCAGCCAAGTTAAACCAGTCAGTCACCCACACAATCAGACAGAAAGCCTCTTAATGAATGTATGTATCATACAGCCTGCTCAGTCAGTCAGTCAGTCAGTCAGCTCACCAGCCAGCCAATCAAAAAGCACGACTGCAGTTCTACAGAAGACATTATTTGTTCATGCTGTGCAGCTTAAAGGCATAGCATGGGCTCGAGGATCAATGGAGCATGCATCTACAGTAATAGATTTAATGGCAGCTCCTGAGAGTAGGCACTGGTGCTCGTTATGCATGTCTGTTGTTTTTCAGCTTCCCATAAGGACCATACACATCACACAGAACACAGCACCCAGGATGCATTACTGAATCAATTTTATAAAAGGTGCAAGTGAAATCAGTAGTGCATACAGTACCATAAAACATGTAAAGCAGTAGGAATGTGCATGTCTGGCAGAGCAAGAGATGCAGACAGAAGAACCTATCAAGTGAAAGCATTAAGCATTAAGAAATACAGAACTTCTCACCCCCCATGTCTCTTTCATTTCTGTTTGTGTCCTAATCAGAATCAGAATCAGCTTTATTGGCCAGGTGTGTCAGACATACGAGGAATTTGACTCTGGTACATCAGCTCTCAATATGTACTGTATGTACATATCCTCATGCAAGGGGCAAGTAAACAGTAAACCAACATAAGGCTAGTATAACTAAATAAGAAGTATTAACAAGCAACAAACTAAGCAGTGTAAACAGGCAGTAAACAATGCAGACAGACAAAGGAATGCTCATTGTGAACGCAATAAATAGGAATAAAAATAAAGTAGTTTAAAATAGAGACCTGTACGGATCTGTATAAAATAAATGAGGGTTATTGTCCAGTCATACTGTCGTTGGTTAAGTGTTCATCAGAGTGATGGTCCGGGCGAAGAAACTGTCCTTGTGTCTGGTTGTCTTGGCGTACAGTGACCTGTAACACAGTCCAGAGAGGAGGAGTTCAAACTGTTTGTGTCCCAGGTGTGAGGGGTCTGCAGTGATCCTCTCCGCCCTCCTTTTGACCCGTGAGGGGTACAGGTCCTCCATGGAGGGCAGGTTCACACCAATGACCTTTTCTGCATTAAACTAAACGTAATAAAGTTCAAGCTTCAGATGTGTGGGCAGATGTTTTTTTAAAAAGTATTTGGTATTTCTTGATTTAAAAAGGAACATAGTCAGGATATTGTTAGCATAGCAACAGAGGCAGAGGAAACATCTATACTAATTCTAACATGCTGACCAAAAACTCTGAAGCAGGCTATAAATGATGCCGTATCTCATGATGTGACTCTCGCCTTGCTTTACCAGGAGGCCTAACTGTCGTTTTTCAAGAAATGCTTTTAGGTGAAGCACTTATCTATGGACAGAGCCAGGCTAGCTGATTCCACCTGCCTTCAGTCTTTAAAGCCTTTTTCAGACATGCACCAAAAACCTGAAATTATCTACCCGGGGGATGTGAGAACGGAAATGTCTGAGTCAGTCGACCCAGACCTTAAGCAGACTTTACTCTGCCAGCTCCCTAGTACAAAGTCCACGTAAAGTCCAAGTGAGCCGGATTAAGCCCATGTAAGAAAACATCAGCATACAGTCCAGAGTATTTGCAGCGAGCTAGTGGGCATGTTAATGATGTTCTATCATGTGTCCAGCGAGAAACCACAAGAATAAAGAAAGCTCTGACCTTGGTCCAGGCCTGATACTGTCTGGAGTTCATGTGTGAAAACAGCTTATGTTAGGCTATGCTAACACATCCTGACTTTGAATCTGTAGATTGATCTCATTCTCCTCATCCAACTCTCAGAAATAAGCAAATATATACAGTATAATTACAAATTGTTGAAATGTTTCTTTAAGTAACAGAAGGAGGGTGCAGAAAAAATAAAAACAAAGACACTAGCACTGACACTGACATGTGGTGTAGTGTAGTATCGGTTAAATCTACATTGTTAAGAGAGAATGAAGAAGCCAAGCTGGGTATAGAGATAGCTGAAGACAGAGAAGTGGGATGAGGTGAAGTGAAGTGAGGCGAGGAAAAGACAAGAAAGGTAATTGAGGTGATGTGATCCAAGGAGAGAGAGGATATTTTTGTGCCCTGGTGCCAAGAACCGGCCCAGGACAGACAGCATTATAGATTTACCTTGAGCGAGCCCAGGATAGCTGATATCCCTCTACAATACGCTACAAACACAAAGTGCTGATGTCACCCTACACACAAAACTACTGCAACACGTTTCCCTCACCTGTTGCCTTAATAGGAACACCACAAGTCTGATTACATAGGCTTGGATTTCAGTTTGTGCCATCAAGGTCAAACCTCCCTGCTCCATTTCTAGTCATTACATGAATACGCCTCAGTGCTGGTTGAAAGCATGTAGATTTATTTCAGCTATTTATTTGGTCTAACTGCTGCTTTACATGGTCATAATGCAGAGACTGATGCTGAATTCTCACTGGGGAGAATCCAACATGGTGAAGAGGATTAATATACAGTACGCTGATGCTTTTAAATCAATATCTGTGTCAAAATTTAGCCAGTGTTGTATTTTATAAGAACCTTAATGTTAAATACAGTACAACTGTGGCAGAAAAAATGGGATCATTACATTATGCGAAAGAAAACAAGGACTGGTGTTTGGTCGTCAGAGGTCATTTGTATAAAAGCTATGGTGAAAAGTCATTAAAATCAGAGGGAATATAGTTTTAGGCAGTCTTGACTGGGAGACATTCATAGTGTTACACTGTTTTTCACATGAAAGGTGCCACAAATGGTGTAACAAATGAAAAAGGGAGCTACAGAGGTGAGAACTCAGTTTCCCTAACTGTGTTTCCACCGATGGAACCAGGGAGATAACTTCACTCCCTGCTCAGCGGGCAGCACTTTCAGAAGGTTCAGGAACTTTCTGGTTGGTGCTTGGTGATAAGAATGCTGGAGTTTTGTTAGGTGTCATGTTTGTGAATAATCAGGATTTTATCATCAATGGACTTTATTGTGCATTTTTGCAGAGGTTGAGATTATATGGGTGAAAATGAACTTTTCTCTAATCTTTGATTTTTATATTATATTATATATATAGTATACATTTATCTATTTGGGCCTCTAACAATTAATTAAATGAAACCATGTTAGAAGTAAAAGTTTCCAAGAACCATCTTCATTTGAAATTAATTTGTAATTACAGCTGTCAGATGTAGATTTATGAAAAGACCAGGCACTTTTTAAAACAAAGCTAAAGGCTTTCTTATTCACCTTGCTGTTTATACCGAACTCTTTTACCAGTATTGCTGCACAATCTTTTTTCTTATGAAAAGTAGATGAGTAGAAATACAGCATGGCATAAAATGGTTCAGCTGCTACCTGACCGCCACCCTGACTTCCTACCTCTCCATCCATTTTGACCTTGATGCTAATAAGGTTACTGGTATTGAATCCGTGGACTAATGAAGGCCTCAGGCTACAACACACCAACATGCACACAAGCCTAAATGTCAGCATGAACACACACAGCCAGTCACAAGCACACACCTGCACCAGTTACTCAAACACTGACCCATACTTCTATGTTGAATTCATCTGTGACTACAGTTATGATGATTTACTCCAAGTCAGACTTATTGATCACCATACAGATGTGTGTCTACCATTAAGTATTAACTTTGTCCTTGCGCAGTGACGCATGTACACACACACACACACACACACACACACACACACGCACACCTAACTGCAGGGCGTGACTGCTAACACTTCCTCCGCTGAATTTGCACACCTTTCATATTAAAAATCCATGTTGACTCACACCACACAGTTTTCAGCAGAGGGTGGGAGGCACAGTGTGACGGTATGAAGCAGGACAGAAAAATGTTTTCTTGCAGGAGGTTAACATGGAAACAGTGTGGTGTGGCTGAGGGCATATTAAGAGTCATTACAACAATGACATGTTTATAACT
>NW_018128055.1:489470-514274 GCF_001952655.1 Monopterus albus | reverse complement strand
CCACACACACACACACCATATTAATAGCAACACTGCTGCCTAAAATACCAATCTGTCCACCAGAGCTGCTTTCCATTGTCTTCTTTTTAATCCCTGTCCACGCTCTACATTCATCCATCTTTCTCTGTCATTTTCTACCCCCCCTCAGTATCCCAGTGGGACCACCCCTATTCCCATGGGTGTGTACATGCATGTATGACTGTGTGTGTGAGGAGGCTGCATCATGACAAAGAGTACCTCCCAGATTCTACCAGACCAACATATCAAGCCTTTCTCACTCTCTCCCGTGTCAACTATATTATTTCTCCAGCTTTCTCTACCTTTTTCTTTACATCGCGTGAACGCTTCCTCGTCCTCTTCCTCTCTTTCTCTTTCTCCTCTTCTGCAGATATGAGGATTTCATCTGCCCTTTTCTTCAGCTGCGAGGCAGCGTGCGCCATGCTGCTTCAGTTCAATTTAATCCTCACAGGTGGGAAACACAAGGGGAACAGAAGAATGAACGGAGGGATGGACCCAAAGTCTTCTCTTTATCCTTTTCTTTTAGCTCTTAATGATCTTTTTGTTCCTCCTCTCCTTGGCTGTGCTTTTGTCAGAGAGGGAGCCCTCACAGATGTGTGAGAGGGAGAACCTATAAAAGATTTCCCGGTTTCTTTGTTCCTTATCTCCCACAGCAGCTTTCTAAGCAAGCTCAAAGGTCCAGTTTGGGGCAGGGCATGCTCTTCTGTTTCACCTCGTCAAGATCCACCGCTGAGAAGGCAGCTGCTCAATGCTGAAAGTGCAAAATAAGTGCCAATTGTAGCAAATACAAAAACTGTGCATTTATATGATCCACACTGAGGTAAAACTGTCCCACTGATTAAGAATTAGATATTAAATTTCAGTTATAGGTGAATTAATAGAGCTCCAGGGTTGAAGGTCCAAGATACGGCTCAATCTCAAGCCTCTAGCCCAGCTGAGAGCTCTGTCGTCTGGGTAAATATGCTGGTCCTGTTGCCTGCTTGACTGGTTCCCCAAGCCCACCGCCTGAACCTGAGCACTGAGCCATCCTCGATGTATGCACACAGTCTTGCCGGGACATATGAACAGGAAGGGAGGTGACAGTGGAAAGCAAGTTGAAATAGGAGGAGGAGGGAGGGGTGAGAAAGGAGGAGAGAGCAAGAAATAAAGAGAGAAGCCTGGAAAAAAGGGGGAGCAAGGATGGCTGAATACCTCTGCTCAGTACCAGCTGGCTGAGAGATAAGGAGGGAGAAGGGGAGGATGAGACTTCACACAGGGTACATACAGCACACACACACACACACACACACTGGGTGCCCAGCATAGCACAGTGTGCAGCCATGACACTCCTGTTACAAAACCTGATTCACTGTCTGCATCCTCGCTGTTTGTCCTTCTTGATTACAGCAGCACCAAAACAAGAACTGGTAAAGAAACCAAACAAACCACCTTACAGACACAATGAAACACTTACTTTCAGTAGTTTTTAATTTACAAAGTCTAGAATCTTGTCATCCTAATTGTCCACAGTGAATTTTGCTTTTAATTTATTTCTGTATACACAATGTCTATTGCACATCTGTCCATCCTGGAAGAGACATCCCTCCTCTATTGGTCTTCCTGAGGGTTTCTGTCCATTTTCCATGGCCAGTTGAACTTTTTTTGTGAGTTTTTTCCTTTTATGAATTAAGAATCTAAAGACAGAGGGTGTCATATGGTGCACAGATTTTAAAGTCCCTTGAATTAATTTTGTGATTTTGGATCAAATTAAATAAATAAATAAAACTGACTTGACAAGACTTGAGGGCACAGGTTTGTGGTCAACACTGGTAGGGATACCACCCCAACCGCCAAAACCGCCTTACATCTCCATCTTTTCATACTATCTTTGTTTTCATGGTTTACTTCAAAATTAATAAAAAAAACTAGTGACTTGGAAAAACCCACAAACATTTTCACCTGAGTTGTACAAATAAAGGAGATGGATCAATTATTAAGATAGTAATGCACTATTCATTATAAATTAATACACAAGATATTTTCTGTGCAATTGCCTACTTTCAAGAAAGACAAGGAGCAAAAAAATCCAGTCAGTTGCCTGAAGTGGCGAAGAAAATAACAAGTCCAGTCTAATGAAGGAAAACCAGGCAACAATTTAAAATCCTAGACATTCGAGGAATCAGTGTTATCAGTGAATCTCTGCATGTTTCCAGTTTGCATTGTGTTTCTAGTATGTGTGTGAGATGTGCTGGTATGAGCTCATGTCACTGCTGCCTTTGACTATTAACAGCATGGGAGAGGGGAAGGGATTGTAGCCTGTGATGAAAACATGTGACAGCAGAGCAGGGTTTCTATTGGCTGTAACCGGCTGCTAGGAACAGGAGGTACCCACAAAATGTCAATAACAAAGAAGACAGGAGAGAGAAGAAGGATGTCAATACAAACAACAAGCATTTTAAAGGCATTGACTCTGTGTTTCTTAAACCACAGTGAGTGGGTCTGTTTCTTTTGTGACTGTGAGACAACAAACAATCAACAATAAAATATGAACTCCTGTGAACTGTATGCAGTATGCCTGAGGACAATTTATAACTGACATCTGACATCATAGGAAAAGAGGCAGAATTATGTTTTGTATGTTGTATTTGCACAACCTCTACAGCTTGTGCCCCAGATAGCTCCTCTCTCTGGGAAGGAGCCAATGAGTGAATGAACATTCATTGCAGCATCTAGTGTAAACAATGCTAAAAATAAATGCAACTTAATAAATACTGCAATATATAGTGTAACGAAAGCATGACTCTCACTAATGTCCTAAAGAATATAGCTAGTTAAATGGGTACCTGAAGTGCACGCTGTTCAATATATCAAAAATACATCCCTCTCACAAATCATTCACAGTATTCACGTGTTAAGTTCAGACACCCTTAACTCCAGTTACTATACTATAATAAGCCATCTGTCAGTGTGCGACTTTAGATAGGATTTATTGCACTAATCCTTCATTATCTCCATCTGTAAGAGGAGCTTATAAATTAGCTGCACTAGCCCTTAAAGGCCTGAAACAGGGATTAACAGCAGGCAATTTCTCTGTATGTGGATCAGAAATTTTAAACTAGCCTAACAAAAGATGATGTCGTCTAAGGTTTTAAGAGTTTGGCTCAATGTCTCTGATGGTATCTTTATAGTGACATGAATCTACTTTTATTTTATGTCACATCTTACCTCCCTCAGCCAGTGTGATGGAAACAGCACAGTCTACTTATCTACATGTGAGTCAGCACCAAACATGCCAGCCACTTTCATTTTTTCTCTGTTTATGGTTCCATCATGTGCACCTTTGTCAACATTCTTTATGCTGTGTTCTACTTTTATCAGTCTTTCTGTCCCTGTTATGCTGATCTAACCACTGCTGGTGCTCATCACCACCTGCAGCACACAAGTCATGGACAGGTGTTTGCTTTTACTAGCCTCCACTGAGTTGAAACAACATTGCACTCAGTATAGCCACAGAATTTAGGTTCATTTCATGATGAAAACACACACACACACACACACACACACACACACACACACACATATAACATGGATATAATGCAAATATATGTAGAGCAGGAAGAATATGAATATTGGTTTAAGAAAAGGTTTGTTTTATCAAAATGAGCATCTGCCAGTTTCCCACCAGTAACTAAACAAACACTCCCAGGAAATAAAATGTCAGGTGCAAGACAGAGCAGTTAACAATGAAATGAGGAAAAAGCCTATTAGTAATTATAACCAGCAAAAACAAATAAACAAACCTAAAATTTCACTGCTCCACAAAACAAGGTAACTATCTGAGGGAAAAGCTTTCAGTCTTCCTTGATACAGTATGTACAAGTATTGATGTCTACGTTTATCCTTTCTGTGGTGTCTGGCTCCCTCTAGTGGCAGTCTGGGGTGTTTAAAAAGCCCCTCGAGCGTTCATAAGTGCAGCATCTATAAGTGGTGTGAAGCTGTGCACAAATACAGCAGAAACAAACAGAGCGAGTGTAACTCTAATCCACAGTACTGTGGGTTTGCTGTCCCTGCGCTGGAGTCAGTGCATTACAAGAGGATACAGAAAGATGGTTTTGGTCCAAACAGATGAGAGCAGTGTGTCTGTGTATTAATACAGGTGAGTGCTGTTACAGTAGATTTGATGTGTCACTCAAACTACAGATACATCTCCTTTGATCCAGCACAATATGTACCAAATGTAGTTTTAATTTTTCACCACTTAGAGGCAGCATCACACAGAGAAAGATGAGAACATGGGTTGTTTCCTTGTTTTTCACTCGCGTCAAAAGAAAACTGCTTACACCAGGCTTACTTCAGTAAACAAGGCTTCTTTTTCACAAAATTAAGTTCTACTTTAAATGAAAACTTGGCCTGGTCTCTCAGTCAGGCTAGTTTTCAGTCTATACTTCTGGTCTGACTGGTGCTACAATCTGCTCCAAATCTGACTGGAGTTCAAACATTTCCTGCACCAAACCCAGCGGTTCCTCATTGCTAATGTACTGCAAATATATTTAAATTGCAGTGAATGTCAATTTTAATCTGACAGGTGCCACAGTTAGTGCTTAATTAGATATATATGCCTGTATCAATAAAATCTTTGCACAGCACCTTGTTCCAGCTGGACTCAGGCCCAGCTGTCTTTGTTTGTCTTATATGATATCTATTATTCTGTTCCTTTTTGTTTATGTGCATGACTAATTTGTGCATTTGTGTAAATAAAAAATAAAACATGGTTTTACATCCTCTCCTGTTGTTTTCTATCTGGTTCTCTGTAAGCATCTATGTATGAGCATGCTAATCACATTAGCATCTCTCAGCCTGATTAAACTCAACATTCCTCCCTATACTGCACTGCAACAACACAAACCCAAACTAATGTTAAGACACAGATACGTGCTAATGAACGAGAGGATATGCAAGTATTAAAACTAAGTTTTTCTTAGAATTTGCTTCACCTGCACAGAGCACCAGGTGGGTGAGGATGACAGCACAGGAACATTAGCAAAACACCAGTAAAGCTGCTGATCATTGAGCCTTATCACAGAGCAGAGACGTGGATGCCAGCACATTTCAGGCCAGTCTAAGGGCACGCTGCTGATCATTGAGCCTTATCACAGAACAGAGACGTGGATGCCATTTTGCCACATTTCAGGCCAGTCTAAGGGCATATTAAGGATGCAAGCTGCTTCTGCTCTTGTGTCTGAATTTGGGAGTAATTCTAGCTTTATGTAGTGTTAATGTGTTGTGTCACATTAGCAATAACAGTGTTCTACTGGACTGACACATTTAGTGTTAGTCAAGTAACTCTAGCTTCAGACTGGGGCAATGTTTCATATAAACCAGACAAATAAATAATAAATGGTGATGAATGCATGTGTAGTCTGATGAAAATAATGCATAAACAAGGTCACTCACAGCTGTCGTCTAAGAAGTGCACTTAACATTTAGCCAAAAGCCCCTGTTGTCTTCTCTCTGACTCATGCTGTCCCAACAATGACAAAGCAGAATCCAGATATCTGACACATGATAACACAAATGCACTACATAAAGATACGTATAACGCCATAACACCCTCGGCCCTGTTCAAGTGACTGCTGGATGACAGTTGAAGTCTGCTGATCTACAGGATCAGTCAGACAGATTTGATCGCATTAGGATGTGAGGGAGTTTGGGTGTGGCTAGCCCAGACACTCTATAAAAAATAAATAAATAAATGTCCATTAACAACACTGTTGCATTCATGTGGGTAGACTGCTGTAATGGTAGCCATGACAGAGCTACCCTGCCTCGATCATCCATTAGTACTGCAGGCCATCCCTTCTCAAATGCTAAAGCAGAACCAAGGAATCACATCTGAACCCAAAACACCAGCTTCTCAAAAGACCTTTGACCAAGACCCTTCCTTGTGACAAGAGATGTGATATTGGAGAAATACTAGATGTGTAAATGTGCATTAATTCTTCATATAAACTTAAATGATGTTGGTCATTGTTGTATTCACAAGTACAGTATATCACACAACGTCTGAAAACACCTTGTCTTTATGCAGAAAGTACTGCATGGTTCGATTTAGGAAAAGATCGTGGCTTGGGGTAAAACACATTAATTAAACACAACATCACATGGACTCGAACACCTCTCTCATGTGGGAAAGTACAGTTTTTGTCTGACCCACACATTACAGCCACTTAGGTAAAAAAAAAAATAATACATATATACATAGATACAAATAAATCACCTGTATTCACACAGAAAATATGATATACAACTGTTGGTAGTTGGTTATTAATCTGTAACTGTCTGCTGGAGGTCAACGGCGGTCTCCCACTGGCACTCTGCCAGCTGTCTCCTAGGCAACCAGATACACGAGCCACAAATAGCTCTATGAGCAGAGTATCCCTTGGCTTCACCAGGGCCATATCAGACCTTGTCATGTTCCTTCACATTTTACATCCCTCCACAGCAACAGATAGATCTCATTCAAGAATTTAGCGAGGCCCCACAAGTGCAGCATTCAACTGTCCTTTGCCTTAGTTCAGTGTACTTGTTTTGTTGTTATTAATATAGATATGACAAAAGAATGGGAATACTGCAGCTAAGCAACTAAATGCAAAGTAACACAACATTACTAATAAGAATTAGTATGAAGCCCAAAAAGCTACTCACTGCCTGCCATTGCCATTTTGCAGTTTGACACCAGAAGCAGTCCTTCTTATGGAAACAAAGACTTCAGAGTAAAACCAGTAGCCTGGTTTACAAGATAATTTGCTTTCCCTGGCTTTTTATTCACTCCTCTATCAGCATCTCACCTCCATCACCTGCAACTCTCCTGTCTCATTTACCTTTTGTCTCATCACCCATGCTTCTGCTGCCCTTTCCTCCTTTGCCCATTTTTCATTCCCTTTTTTAACCTAGTACTGGCTCCTCTTTCCTCTATCCTTTCCTCCTCTACCTCCTCCTCCCTCCGTCCCCTGCCAGTGGACACATGCCCGGTACTTGAAGCGTTGCCATGACAGCCTGCCAAGGTGTCATCACCGGGGTCATTTGCATATCTCTACTGAGCATGCTCAGCAGAGATATGTCTGGAAACCCATCCTGAGGTGGCTGTATCCTGTTGAGCTCTAGTATGCTCTGTGTGTGTATATGTGTTTGCAAATACATGAAGCAGGACTAGCTACTAGTATCTATAATGGAAGGTCATGTCTAATTAACCTTTATAATGTCAGGAAAGTTTGGTATTCCTCATGAATTATACAGCTTCAAGACACACACATACACACAACATAAACATGAAGAATGCAATACACACATTAGATAATGTACGGTACTGTTCAAATCCAGTGTCATTTTAGATCATCCCAGAGGAGACTTTTTCAAGCCTTAGTTTTTACATGACTGATGAGAGTGGCTTCTACACAGTTGCTAAGCTTGAAAAATTTATTGAATGCAGTCCTGTCTCGTAACTAGGCCACGGGAAGAAAAAAATACTACTTGTAACCTTGTGATGTGGGGACCCTAGACACGTCTTCTGGACCCAGGAGTTATGAAATTTACATCAGTTTATAAAGGTCACATTTAGACACAGATGCAGCAGTGACATTACTATTATTTGTGGTGGTATAAATATTATAGAGTTCTGTGTGTGCCAGCTCAGAAATGTGATGTTTGCATCTGTTTGTTCTTGAACTATATAATGAAGCCAATAATTGTATTGTACGTGTGCTGTGAATATTGGTGTGTGACAGAGGAAGAGGGGGCAAGCATGCTTCTTTGATGATGCTCTGTGAAGTGTTCTGTTTGCTAAAGGGAAGCTTGTGGGCGTCTGTGTTAGCTACCTGCAGCCTTAGCTGTAGTGGTGTAGCATGACATGATTGATGATGGCACGATTAATTTTGAGCATGCACAGTCTTCATTAATGTTGCCTGTGCACACTCATGCAGACAATGATGACGTGCATCTCAGTGAAGAACAGTCTGGGTATTTCCAGCAGGCAACCTGCCAGTGTTCTAGTCCAGAAACCCCTCTGTCTTCTGCCTTATTTCGATGTTATTACTGTACTTGCTTATCTTCATTTCCTATTTTATCATTTATACTCTTCCATTTGCCTTTAACCCTTAAAAGTAGCATCCAATTAATGCATGTTGTGTCAGCAACAATAAAACAGCAAGTCTGATTTTATTATCTTGCAAAATCAGAGTAGCTGCTTTCACCTATTTCTAGTCTTTACCCACAGCTGTTCTACTTATTTTATATATGTAAAAGCATGCCACAACATCCTATAAAGTAATGGATAAACTAGCTAAAAACTAGAAATAGCTATAAAGTAATGGATAAATGACTGAAATAGCTAAAAGTAATCAATTGAAATTGTAATATAGAATGGATAAACAGCTGAAAAGTTAGCTAAAGGTTATGGATAAGCAGTTGAAGTGGTTAGCTAAAAGTAATAAGCAAACTGTTGAAATAGATGGCTAAATGTAATGGCTAATGTTAAACAGTTACCTTAAAATACTCGATAAACACTTAAGTCAGCAAAACGTAATGGCTAAACAGTTAGCTAAATGTATTGGCTAATTGGTTAAGTAATAGTAATGGGCAAACAGCCAAATTCAGTGGATAAAAAGTTAAAAGTTGGAATAATTTAGCTAAATGTAATAAAGAAACATTCATAATAAATAGTGATGTTGAAGAAGCGGTACTGTGCTTAGGGGGGGGGAGTTGGACAAAGCATGAGAGAGAAAACATTCAGTAAATGAGACTGAAAGTAAAAGAGATACAAGAAAAGAAAGAAGAGAAGCAAAGTGACAAAGACAGTGATGTACAGTGACAAATATGAGGAAAAGAGATGGATGTTTTCCTTAACAACATTATATCACTATCTGCACACGCCTGTTGCCATGGCTACATGCAGAGTCGCATTAGCCTCATCATACAACTGTCTGACACCTTCACTTAGCCTTCGTCTGAGCTCCATCCCTAAACTCCAGGCTTTGTTCATTTGTGTCAAGCTTGCCTGGTTTGCCTCTTGATGTCTATACATTTCCTGCATCTCTTTGTTCATGTATGACTGTAAACTGGACATATTTGCACTTTTGGTCAGATAAAATAAGCAATTTTAATACATCAACTTGGATTCTGAAAAATAGTTTTACTTAAGACTCAAATGGTTGAAAGATTATCATCAGATGAAATCAATAATGGAAACAATCATTAGCTGTGGCTCTAGCATTTCCCTGATCAGTGGGTGCTAACTTTTTGGCTTGTAACCCTTAAAACGAGCCATATTTGCAGCCACCCATCTATAAGATGTTATCAGCTCACAGGGGGAAAACAAAGATTAGAGAATAATCTAATCTGTCATGCGACCCATGAGAGTTACCTTGCAACCTATTGCAGGAACCCTAAACTCCCAGATGGAATCCATTGCTGTGGAGTACAACTGAGAAGAAATGGTACAGTATTGCTGGTCTAGCTGCTGAACAGTGATCTATTGCTATCACACTGCCAGCTTTTCTGCAGACCACGGCTCCTTCTGAGACTGCGGCTGCTTAGTCAGTCACTCTAACATTAAGCTAATTCACCAGCTACAGTATATGGCTCACTTTATACATTTCACTACAGTCTGACTGAGGGAAGTAAGGGAAGCTTTCTCTCAGTAATAACCCTACTCAGCAATGGGACTTATCATATTTAAGCCTGCAGGTTCCACACATCAAATAAAAATCAAAATTGAAGCAGTATATTTGTTTTTAATATAGTGACAAGAGCTTTGGGAATAAGATATAAAAATGACTACTAGCTCAATATGTTCAGCACTGTGCAGAAACATATTCACACAAAAACTTGTCTTTCCACTGATCGCTAATGTAAATTTAACCCTTTCTTGTCCTGATCTAAACCACGTACGTATACCAACTCATTTGCTATATGAACATTTCTGCTGTGTAATGATGTGATACAGCTATATCAAAAGTATTGTGAAATGTTGTAATATTTCAGCACAGCTGAGACCAATTAAGCCCAATATTTAAAATACACCATCTGCAGATGAGCTAACAGGAATGAATGCCTACAAATTAATTATAAGATTTGTGTAATTAAACACCAGGCTTGTTCAGATTTCCTCTTTTTCTTCCTGAGGATTAAAGATATTCTACCCTTAGAGAGTCTAGCGAGACTCAAAACAAACTGACACCATAAGCCACTCCTAAGCACCTTTTGCACCTCCCATCACCTTCAGTTTTCTAGCAGCAATGAAAATTATAGATGCCTGGTTGGGACAAACTGTACAAAACGCAGCCTCCAGTCTGAAGGTAGCGTTAGCTGGCTAACAGTAAATGTGTCAGCCCAGTAGAACCCTCTAGTTCTGCTAATGTGACACAAAGCATTAATGTTACACTAAGCTAGAATTACTCCTAAAATCATATTAATGCAATACAAAAGTAAATTCATGACCATGCTAGGTTGCTAATGTTATCAAAAAACAAAACAAAACAAAACAAAAAACATTAGCTTTCACATCATCATCTGCTGCAGTATGAATTTGTCATTGCCTCTGTGTGTGTGTGTGTGTGTGTGTGTGTGAGTGGGGGGGATGCCACGCTAATAAACTAGGGTGGGGATGAAAAATCACTACTTGATGAATAGGAAGAAACTGCAGTACTGTGTAATAACACTGCTTTACTGGGGAATTTTCTGTATATTTCTCTTACCATCACTTTATCAACTGGGTGTTGAAAGACCAAAACATGTCACTGACTTTTCCACGTTCACCCTGAAATCTTTCGTGTTTTTTTTTAAATAATACATTCTGTTTGAGAGTTGTTCTTCTGTTAAGTGAAATGGGATTCAAGGACCCTCTGCTGGCTCAGCAGGCTAAACTACAAAGTATACACTCACAGTGGAGAGTGAGTGCTTGAATTGGGCTCTTGACCTTTCAAGTGTATTATTCTAACTACTGTAACCTTTTCAATGGAAAAAAAAAAAGAGTCCTTAAAACAGTCTTTTGAAAAGATAGGAAATAGAACCCTGATATTTAGACTGAATGGCCATTTGGTTACTCTATTATCACTGGAAGTAGCTCAGTTTAGATTGTTAAGGCCACATGTAAGGATCCTTTTAAATATCACAGATTCTTCTATCATGATAATTGATGCCTATAAAGTAAAAGACCTCCACCGACTCTGTTCAGGAAGTCTTGCTCCAGTAAGGTGCAGTCCAAATTCAATGCTGCGTCACTAAAGGAAATTAAACTAAAAGTTATACATTGTAATTACATTGGACATTTTAAATTCACACTGTGCTTTAAAATGTACACATCATGACTGTCAAATATAAATCTTGTTGATACTGATCAGACAACATTAAAACCACTGACAGATGAAATGAATACCATTGATTATCTTTATACAATGACATCTGTCAGTGTGTGGGGTATTTTTGGCAGTAAGTGAACAAGCAATTGTTGAAGTTTGATCTGTTGGAGGCAGAAAAAATGGGAAAGCATAAGGATCTGAGTGACTTTGACAAGGGCCAAGTTGTGGGTCAAAGCATCTCCCCTTTATGGCAGCAGTATTCCCTGGTGGTGGTGGCCTTGTGGCTCCTTCAAGCAGGATAAGGTGCCCCGCCACACTACAAAAGCTGTTCAGGAATGGTTTGAGGAACATGACAGAGCTCAAGGTGTTACCTCCAAATCCCCCAGATTTCAATGTAATCGAGCATCTGTGTGGTGTGCTGGAAAAGTCCAGAGTTCTTGTGGAGTCTATGCCTCGATGGGTCAGAGCTGTTTTAGGGGCACAAGGGCAACCTACCAAGGTGGTTTTAATAATGTGGCTGATCAGTATATACTGTATATACAGCAGATGTTTATTATATATACATAACCACCCGCACCTTTGCACTACTTTCTTCTTGTTGACAGCTGACACAAACAGCTCAACTTGTATAGATATGTTGATGTTCATCTTTGTTTTTTCATTTATCTATATTTTCACCTATTTATATGCACATAATAGTTAATAAGCAAGTTTAAGACAACACCTTGGATTTTATGTATTAATCCAAAATTACAATCAAGAAAGAAAATAACCGCTAGTTGCAGCCACTCCAATTTCCTTCATCAGTGGTTCGTTTCCACTCCAGTTGTACTTCACGCCAGGGACATGACTTGAGTATAACATTGCCGACTTTCTGAGCAAGCCAGCAGAATTTTAGAATGGCCATCTCATGAGTTAATGTTACACTTTGCAGCAAACACTTCCTGCCTTCAGAGAAACGCCTGCAATATGGCACCCATAGTACAACCTGGCCAAATATCAATGGCTCGTAATAGTGCCTGAGACATTATTGGGTTTCCCTGGCTATGTCTGTCAACAGAATATGATGAAGTACAGTATAGAGGAGGGCATCGAGCTCCATGCACTCAAAATGCTGTGCACCGGGCATTCCAGTTGGAATTACGCCCTGGTATAGAGTAACCTGTTAGACTCCACCCAGCACCGCCCTCTGGAAGAGGAAGAAGCTCAGGCTAAAGTGCAAACTCTCATGTCGCCTGTAAACATTATAAACAAGCATATGGTGCAACTGTGCTGTAGGCCTACTGAGTAAGACCTAATTTACAATCTTAGTGCATTTCCACTGATATTACATTCAGAATACAGTGTCATGCAGATATACAGCTCTGTGCTAAGGTTTTATGCACCAAAAGTAAAGCAAGGATGCTTCCAAAAGTAATGCTTTTATTTAACAATTAAATTCATACCTGGCTCAGTAATCTGTGGTGTGACTTTCCTTTGCCTTTAAGAAACACCAGTTTACCTACAAAGACTATGCAGAGTCATCTTATGCTGTGTCTTCCATAGTCATCAAATTTCAAACCAGATGAAATTTTAGATCTCAGAGGAGTTTCACTGGTTTTGCACGTCATAAACAGAAGTACTAGCAAATCAAAACTTTGACCTAATGCTGCCGCTATATAAAGTGAAGGAAACACCAACTTATTATTACAATACACCATCTCAGAAATATGAATGTGTGTAAAAAATATTGTGCCAATCCAATCCATTGATACTGAGGGTTTTGTCACCATCACTTCCACTGTTTCAAAACTGACCTGAAACAGTGAGGCTGGTCTACAGGTACATTAGTACTTGAGAGAATTACCATTAAAGATTTGTCCCTGCTTGGAAACACCTGTTCAGCTAACAACTCTATTTTCCCACACTTTGCTTTGTATAAATCAGATTGCCAGTGTGCTGAAGCTACCACTTCATTGAAAGCATCGACAGTATTGACATTGGAGAGGGTGTGGGTTGAAAATGACTGAACGTGGGCAGCCATATTACATAAGCAACAGTCCACTTCTCTTACCAAAACAGCACTGAAACACTGATATATCATGCATATATGTGCTGCTCACCCCCCTCTAACAGATGGGATGTTTTAAGTGCAGTGGTCATTATTAGTGCTGGTTAGAAATAATCACATGTTATTGATTATATCATATTACAATAAGGATTTTTATTCTAATTATTAGCACAAATGGTGAATCTAAAGCCATCATAATAAAGTTTTCATCTATTTTTAGGTGACTAAATTATTTAGAACAGACTTTGAACAGATTATTTGGCATTAGGGGCCTTGAACACTTCGACACTAAGCTATCTATCAGCTTGCCTCACAGGATCCTGTGTCACCATCTTCCTGTTTCCCTCCTCAGTTGCCAAACTCAACAACACAGGCTTTGAGTAAAAATGTAAAACGTGTACCAGGCCTGTGTACAGCATGTGTGTGCACAGTGGACACAGACAGACCACACTGTGACAGCTCACATCAGTTTTGTTTCCATCCTCCAACATTTGAGTTGATATGTGAAGCAGTTTGTACTCTCTCTACCTGATGACTAACTTCCACAGCTCCAAACTGGTTCTCTCACTTCCTCCCTCTCCCAGTGGGTCTCTGGTTGTCATAGTTACATCCATTAACACACCTGCTAACCTCTTAAGTCCCGCATGTCTCTGTCTCTCTCTCTCTCTCTCACACTTCCTCCCTCCCATTTTTGCAATAGTCACAGCCTTTGACCTAAAAACAAGACTGCTGACATGTAATCACAGCTAGTGTAGATAGATGAGGACAAAAATATGATAGTTTGAGAGTAAACAAGAAGGAAAATGTGGAGAATGTGTTGCTGTAGGTGGGTTTCTATCCATCTGCTTTAATGTTTTAAATTTCGATTTTTCCAGATTAAATGCAAAAAAAAACAAAAAAACTCTTAAGAGAAAAAAAACAGCAGCAAATGTAAACAACAAAAAGCCAGTAAACGTCCTCAAATTAATGGATAAAACAAACTGAAATGCCACATTTACATCATGTTTTCTAAATAGTTATTAAAATGACTTGAAATGTTCACAAATCCAGGGACATTCATTCATGGGATAGCTTTCCACCAAACTTTAAATGAAACCATTTATAGAATTTTGCAATGAGACCAAAGACATGGCACCATAAAATAATTGTGCCTACAGTATCTTCCTACCCAAGTCAAGATCTAAGCTGGAACAATAAAGCACCATGAGACAACACTATGTTTATTGACGTGTGGGTTCCATCTGTGGCTCGCCACATAAAGTACAGCAGCATTTGTTTTACTAAATATCTTGACTACTCATACTTTTCACCTCAAAATACACCCACATCCAAGGACTGTTGTTGCTCCTCTCAGTAGTATAGTATGTGGTGGTCCCTGGTTACTCATAGACATGGTGCATGTTGTCATCCACATGAGTGATGCTGTCTTTACTGTGGTTTCTCACCACAGATTGAGCAAAACATGCTCCTCTCGTTTTTCAGATTATTTTGTTCTCCTCATCTCTTTGCTTTTCCTGTCAACTCATTTCTTTAAAAGCCTTCCCTCCTCTATTCCCTTTTCCTCCCCTGCTAACCTTCTCTCATTTTCTTCTACTTTATTTCACTCTACACTCATCTTTTTTAAACTGCTTTCACCATCTTCTCTCCCCTGTCCTTCCTTTACTTCCCGTTTCCTCTCCAAAGAACCACAGTGACACAACAGCCACCTCTTATCAGCTCAGACATCATCTCACAACAGTCGTGAGGTCATCATTCAACCTCCTTCCTCTCCTCTTTCTCACTACCTTTCTTCTCCTCTTCCTCCCCACCCTTTTCTCTCCTCTACTTTTCTAGTACTTCAAATACAAAAAGAATCATAACAACATCTAAAATAATAGCCCAAAATGCAGATATAGCCCGAGAGCCCTGGCCCTTACAAAGAACACAAGATCAATATTAAAAGACTAAATCCATATGCACTCTATCTTCCCTTCTTTGTCTGCTGAGGACCAAAGCACCTGTTACACAAAATGAATTGTGAAGACAGTGGTGCGTGCGCACAGGGACACAATCAAGCTGACTAAACATAAGGCTGAATCTTACAGAATAAAAATGCTTTAGCCAGCAGCCTGTTCCACAGCAGCAGGCTCTGCAAGGAAACACACATGGTGTATACAATAAAATACTGAAACTTTACATAAAGAACATAGTTTGTTAGAAAATGTGCACATTTCTCAAAGTGAGGTTTAAGAGGAGTCTTGTTACCATCAGTTTAACATATTATTAGTATCAAAAATGTAAAAACCTTAAACACTGATCTCCTTCTCTAGTTAATCCTTTTCTTGAGACCCAACATCACAAAAACAGGAACCTGTTCTCCTGATAAGTCCAGAAAATATTCCTCAACAGTGATCATTTTTCTAGATTCTCTGTTTTGGCGGCATAAACAAAGGCTACACACAAACTCACTCCACCCACTCAGCCAGCCAGCTAATGTAACACTATAAATTCAAATGTCTTTGCTCAGAACAAGAAAATGCAATTTAATCATTGAATGGGCACTGAGACAGCATTTTCTGCATTAGCTTCACAAACAATTCGTGCCATACTGGCTTGCAAAATGTTCCCCTAGAACGAACACCGATGGTACTTAAAGGAAAACTGAATGACTCTGTGAGAGAAATATGTTGGATAACGTAGCCCTTTGTTGCAGTGTGTTGATTCATGTGCAGACATCCTTTTCACAGACTCACTCCATCACTTCCTGTCTCTGATCGTGGCCTCCCATCTTTTCACATTCACCTCCTTCACCACCTCTCCCATCTTTGCTTGCCTTTTCTCTCCATTCCTCCTGAGTCTTTTCTTGCTTTGTCATCTTCCACCTCATCTCTCTTGAGTAACCCCCCCAACACCCACCCCTCCCATGCTCATCCTTTCATTTTCTGTTTTTGGATGTTTTCTCTCCATTTCGTGTTTGATCCTGTGCTCTCACTGGGCATATTAACAGGTGCTCAATGCCTGGTCACGTTTTGTGGTGCAAAAAAGGATCGTGTTCAAATTTATAGTGAACAAAAGAGGATAAACAAAAGATACAGGATTGTTGCATAAAAATATCTGGATACTGAAGAATGCCCTTCACAACACATATGACAAACAAATCCAAGAAAAAAATACCCAGCAACATCATCACATCACAAACATTTCCCTCTGTGTACAACAGGTACAGAATGAACACCAGATCACAGAATATTTTATTTAGAATGAATCAGTTGCCCTTTTTCATGAAAAACAAAACTTAACATAACCATTAGAGTCCCTACTAAGATCAAATCACCAGTCAACAAAGGCTGACGGCAACCGCAAGAGAAAAGCAGCTCCCCATCAACAAAATCCACAAGTATACAACTTCCAAAGGCAAAATATGTGAAATGAACACATAGACAAATCAGACAATTATCCTCCAATACCAAATCAGACATACATTTGAAAAATATTCTTTAACTTTTGTGTAATAGATACAGCAAACAAAGCCACAGCCCTTTTTCCATGTCTGATTTACTAAGAATTAATTTAGCTGTTGAAGCAGCCACATCATGCTGTTTACAAAGTCAGATTTAATATTTCTCTTACCTTCTTTGCTTTCTTCTTACGATGATTCGACTTCCCCGCAGCCTTCTCTTTAACCTCGTCGCTCATTGCAGCAGCTGTGAAAGTGTGCGCCCCAAACAGCTGTGTGTACGAGTCCAAAAAATGGGAAATTTAATCCAGCATAGATGAGCGGAGAAGAGTGGAGTGGTGGCCACCCTCAGCATGCACAGCGTCCAACTCGCTCAGTTGCTCACACCCACTTTCACACACAAACATGCACACCATGTAAGCGAGGAGAGGAGCCAACAAGGCTGCCCAGCTTGAGCGATGGAGGCGCACACATTCTCGTTCTTTCTCTCTGTCTGTGTCTGTTTCAGTCTCTCTCTTTCACACACTCACACTTTACTTATACCTGTCTGTGGCTCTGGTTACCGCCCACACGCTCCACAAGTGAGAGCAGAACAGCAACATGCCCTGGAGGCTTGAGTATTAATAGCAATCAATACCAGCTCATCAGCAAATGTTTGTGTGTGTGCGCGTGTGTGTGTGTATCTGTGTAGAAAGAAACAGAATATTTCTTAGACAAGCTAAAAAATGACTTTGTCTATCATTTAAAAAAAAAAAGAAAAAAAAAAGCATATTTTTGAAAAATAATTTGACTTGGAAATAGGAAACTGTTTCTTTGTTTCCCTTCCTGTGTGTCTTCTGACAATTTAATCTCATGGTCATGTGTGAAAATGGGTTATTATTTGAGATATTTCATAACCTAAACAATTGTTTTAAATTGAAAAAATAATTCATATACTGTATAAAGAGAATAAACTGGATGGAGCTAGGGCTGAACTATTAATAATAATAATAATAATATTAAAAAAAACTAGGGATGGGACAATACGTTAAAATTCAATATATCATGATAAAAAAACCACCAAAATATGTATAATTTTGGCTAGTTATATATATCATGTGGTTTCCATACAGCAGTGACTTCATATATTTTGTAAATAAGATGCAGTCAGTATATTCTTCATATATTTAAACAGTAATAGAGAGGAATAATGTACAAGTATTCCACAGCTAGTCATACATTGCCATCACTGAATTTTTAACTGTATCATGATTGAATCGACTCATACACAACCATCCTTTATAATAGTGATCATCATCATCATAACAGTGCACTATTTAAAGCTGATATTTTGCTCTATCATAAATAATGATGTGGTAATTTTACCATTAAATGAGTTAACTTTAGTTTTGTGAGTTGGCCAAGCAAAAATTTTAAAAAAGTGCGACCTCCTGAGCTCATCTAAGTATTGGTAGGCTATCAGGGCTGATCCAGGATTATTGGAATAAATCATCCATCCGTTATCAACCACTTATCCGGGGTTGGACTGTGGGGGCAGCAGACAACCCACTCCCCAGGAATGTTTTCCAGGTACTCCTGGGAGATCCCAAGGAGTTCCCAGGCCAATCTTGGGTCTGCGCCGGGGCCTCCTTCTGGTTAGATGTGCCCAAAAACCTCCACTGGGTGCCGCTCAGGAGCCATCCTAAACAAAGGCATGATCCACCTCAACTGGCTCTTTTCAACAAAAAGGAGCAGCGGCTCTACTCCATCCAGATGTCTGAACTCGTATCGGTTATCTCTCTTATTGGCAAAGAGCACATTCGGCTAGCAGCTTCTCATTGCTTGCACTGCTAAGCATGGCTTTCACCAGTGAAGGTGACAAACGTCACCAACAGCAGGTCATATCAGCTATCGCTAATTAACATTAGTTCCATGAGTTCGCTGATAACACTTGGAAGCTGTCAGGGGCTGTGGCTCTCTGCAAGTCGCTGTCTGTACTCAGCCAAAGATTGTTTATGAGGTAAGAATAAGCATCATGCACACAACACCACACTACTCCAAATGGACTCAGTGTTACTGCAGTCCCACAGACTCCAACAGTGACAACTCTCTGGTATCAAAGTCAAACACTCCACTGCCAGTTTATTAGTTGCACCAAGCTAAAACTAATTCAGTCTAAAACAATAAATTCTCCTTCATGAAGGCGATAATGTTCAGTTTGTGTTGAAACTGTCTGAGTTGTTGATTCAACACAAACTATGGTTTCCAAAATGACCATAAAATTAGTAGTACCAGCCTGCCAATTTATTGGCTCCAATCAAAACATTTTCAGTTTATAATCACAGTTTGTCACCGTTACCATAAATACGCTACTGTAACATCTTAGAAAAGGTTGACAACAACATTATTTTATCTGATTATATGTCGAAACAAGATTAATTAGTGGTTATGATTGTATAAATATATCACCATGATGGCCATATGTGTTTCAATTGGCCTCTAATCACACAGAGACATTCAGGCACAATGCAGGACACAAAGCAAATGAGATCCTGGTGAACCACTGGACTCCTCCTTAGTCTGTGTGATGAAAATTGTCTAATATCAAGCTGCCTTTTCTCTGAGAGCTATCAGTCACACAGATCCAACCTTCTCTGAGGAGGAAATGTGAGAGTGACAGTAACAAACGTGTGTGTATAAGTGAGACTGACAGAAGAAGACAGGGGAGTGAAGGAGTGAATCACACCTCCCCTCTGCCTCATCAATAATGAACAAAGAGAAGAAACCCCTGGGTGGCAGATCACTGTGGATTATTGCCCTTTATGTGTGTCTGTGTGTTGCGTTGAGCGGATGCCAATGTGAGCCAGTTTGCCCGGTACAATTATAACTCTATCATCCGTTGAGAAGCATAGGGATTCACGGACTGTATTCAGTGTCATTCACTATTGTTAATCTCTACAAAGCAATACACACACAGTTTGTTTAGCTGTCTGTTTCCTGTCGCGCGCATACACACACCAAACTGAAATTATATATAATATTAAAAGGCCCCTAAGCACATATATCCCCATTTACATACAGGAAATGCAGATTAATGTGCTATAATTCACCTGGGCCTGGTAGAGGCTTTGTGTATTTTTGTGTCACTTTTCATAGAGAAACACCAGCTTTTAGCTTTTACTTTAACACTTCCTGTTCAATCTGAAGAATCCAGTCTGACATCTAGTGGTCACAGTGGCTACTACAACAACAACCAAGTGAAGTGTTTGCATCATAAGACCTTCAACAATCGAATGAAATGAATGTTCTGACCAAATTCTATAGCTGTTTCACTGTAGTACTGCAGTACTCATTGTACAAAACATCACCATTAAGAGTGTTAAAGCAATCGTATATCACTGATATGTGAAAGCAGCATTTTGATGTTTTCAAGGGGAATTTGAACAACTTCATATACACTTAAAAATGTAATCTTCCAATGTACTGTGTTTTATTTTATCAAATATTTTGTATGTAAAGCCCAGGCAAGGTGGGGACCTGCTGGTCTTTATGACACAAATGGCGAGAAAAAATATATTAGTGTATAACTGTTGGTTTTCATGTTTGAAGTTAAAAAGGAGACCACTAAAATTAAAAAAAGGATAAAATTATGTCTTCACAAATGTATGAGTTCTACTGAGCTTGTGTACAGTCCTGTCTTTCGTTTACGTCCACTTCTCTCCCTTCCTCTAGCCCCGTCTCTCTGATGTGTCTTCTCATCTTTCAGCCTGAATTCAATACGACAGCCCCAAACACACACATTAATGTGCCTTCAAACAGTTGCATGCATGTGCCCAGAGGTAACACAATACTTTCATAGCTAATATTCTCTTTCAGTCAGCCATTAAAAGCCTACTGGAAAGGGAGTGGCGTCATAGCTCCACAGTAAGTGCTCCCTAACTCTGAATTATACCAGATAAAGAGAACCAGTGATTACAGAAGATAAGAGGTTGGTAAGCACCAGTGGGTCGCTAATGGCACCAAACCAATCAGCTCACTAAAGAAATATTTGAAAGATGTGTGTAAGAGACAGATGAGATGATACTTCTCTTTCAGTTCTGGGATTTCACAGCGTGAGAGGAGACAAATGGAAAGGATCAGAGAAAGTAAATAAAAGGCTGCCCATCTATATTTAGCTACATGTTTATACAGATATTTCACTGTTACACTCCTCATCGCAGCGACAGCCGACAAAGTACTGATGTTCTCAGGCGCTGACTGGATGGTTTTTGTCAGACAGGGCGTGAACTTTGACCTCACAAGCTGTTGACAGATTACTACTAGCTTGCTTGTGTGTGTGTGTGTGTGTGTGGTTAGTGTAACGAGTGCTTGGAATTTTTTTCAAAATATTAAGAAAGGTCAGTTTTTCAGTCAAAAATTAAACTATAAAATCTCATATTGGAAGAAATTAATATTGATATGATTGTGTGCGTACTTTGACTCAAGGATCATTTACTAGCTTTCAAATGTATTATAGTGAAAGAAGTTGCCATGGAGATGGCTCAGTCAACCCCATAGTCACACTCTGCAAGTTGCAAATTGAACCACTATTGGCAAAAAAAAAAAAAAAAAAACACAGGCTGTGATGTCACAACATCAGGTTTGTACATGTTTGCACCTCAGACTTATTGTGAGCAATGAGACACATTGTTCCTTCTGCAGACAGGAGTGAAACCAGCGTTCAGACTCTGCACATGCATCATTCTGCACAGCGAAGCTCAAACTTCCAAGTGGAAATAATGTTCCAAACCCATTTTTTACTGGAGGGGGACTTTTTAAAAGTGTTAGTGAAAACATTTCTATTCATTCTGAATGTTTGCATGCGTGCCGCACATTTATCATTTTTGCACCTTAGTACAGCGTTATGTTTAATTACTTTAAAATCAATAATCTTAACTGCTGTGGGAAATTTAATGCTGAATGCAAAATTACTGGCAGCACCAAAATGACTCTAGAGCATGTGCAACCAATGGACTTGTGTCTACTTGTCTGAGTAGATACAAGTGCTCCATTATCAGTGTCAGCAAAAGGCAAACTCTGATAGAGGATAAAGGGCCTTTACATAAACGGCTATAAACTGTGCCAGGGACACTGGGATTCTCACTAATGTTAAACATTAAAACACACACCTCCCCTTCTCTGTTTCCCCCTCCAACTTTACACACTACTGTTGCAACAAAAGAGCCGACAGCAGCATAAAACAATGTTACTTGTCACAATTAAGGGATTCTACTGTTAGATTTCTACCAAACACCAGTGTACGCATATGAGAAATGTGAGATTCTCCAGTTGTAAGATCATCACTGGGAGAATCTCAGGCTAACATGTGTCCCCAGTAACAAGCAAAAAAAGAAGGGTTTGAGTTGCTTTAACAGATATTTCATTTGCAGAGATCAACGCCATGTCTCACAGACATGCTGTCAATGTTCTGGTGAATACTGGAGGTACTATGTGTGTATGCAAACATGCTAGGTGTTGTTCTGACCTGAAGCCTGTGATTTGAGTGTTTCTGAAAGGTTTGTAGCGCCAGATGCTGATGTGAGCTAATGTGCTAGCTGAAAAAGATGACCAGACTTGTACTCTGTTACACTGTCAACCCTAGATTTAAGGGCTACCCTCTTCCCCAGCCACATCTACTGATTCTGTCTTGTTTCCCAGCATGCACAGGTGTGAACTTGTTATATGCAGCTGTAGGTTACACTTATAGACTGTGAAAGCCAATAACAAGTGATACTTCATTCACATCTCCAGCCCTCGTGTTCATGTTGTTTTTGGTTAGCCACGCTGTTAATGTAGCCTACTCTACATTTATAGAGCTAATTTGCAACAGCAAACATTTAGAACCAGATTATGCTTTCTATTAATATAATAAGACTGTTCATTTACATTTTTGGTAGTATATTCATATTGAACACATCAGTAAAGTGCTCACTGTTGACGTTTTAATAGCCAGACTTGCAATAACAATACTAGATTCTGGGGTTGAGGGTATACAGTGGTAGAAAGTTGTCACCCACCAGTGCAAAGACCCCTGTTTTGGCTCCTAGTAATGAGATGACTAGCTCTTTCCAATAAACTGTGTGCCTGTGTTTTGCAAACTTTCTGTGTTTGCAGGCAGAGGTCCAGCAATGGCTCTCATCCTTGTTGCTGAACCAGCAACACCTACTGGTTTGTCTGGGAACAAGCATGGTGGGGAACAGGGGGGGGATGATCACCTTTATTTTAGCTGAATTTAGCTGTAGTATTTTAGACATGTCCCGATCAGCCAATACTTCTTTCCCAGACACCAACACTTAGGAAAGAGTCTCATGTACACTGAAGAGAAGGAATCCCTCACCCACACTCATGACTACTGAGAAAGAGCAGACACACAAAAAGCTGTCAGAGAGACAGACTTTCCATCCTCCCTTTATCTACAATCTATCTTTGTCTCAGGACCAGTGCACTCACACAATGCTAATTGGCAGCAAAAAGGCCACAGTTCCACGCCTAAAATGGTCTCATTGCCAAGCCCAGTAAACTGCATGGTGACAGGACAGAGCTGGAAAGTTGGATCCTGACTCACTCACTACCAGGCTGCTTTCCCTGCCCCCCGCTTCAAATCACACATTCATCCTTTCATCACAAAGTCATCTTACTATAGAACAACTGCTTCTCACTTATAGGCATCTTAATTCTAATTTTTTATTACTTCATAAACTGTAAACACAGCGTATAACACTATCCAAAATAAAACAATCCTAACTGTAGTGTCTGTGCTGCAAAGATATTTCATGCCCAAACGAACATCTTTACTGCCAGCAGTGACATTAAATAAACAGTCTGGCCACTTTATTAGTACAAAACCACAATTTTTACAACATGGTATTAGTACTTTTACTTAAATAAAAGATCTAGAGGTTTCCTGCAGTACTACCAGCTTCACCTCTCTCATTCTGCCCAGATACCTTCTCATTCACTCGCTCACATCCACCTTTCTGTCTCAGAGAGTAATTTTAAAAGTCAGCATCTAAATCATTTCTATCCCTGATGGTTATAGTACAGTTACCTCACATTCACAATCAGTTCCTGGGTGGCAATCTACTCGAGGAACCATTCATGAGAAGGTTGACCCAGGTCAGACCCGGGTTCAGTACAGGGAGGAGAGTCAGCTGACCCATTCAGGAACAGAATACGTCCCACTCTCCAACACCCTGGTGTCACTCGGTGCCATGACCCTGCTTGTAGTGTCTGGATAGTCTCAGTCATTACTGCTTATACACTGCTACTCGTTCATCCACCCATGCACCCTTTCTTTCCAAGTGCAGATGCGAGTCAGTGTAAATATTAGGTTCAGTTTCCATTTAAAATAAAATGAAGATCTAAACCAAAACTGCCTTTAATTCTAGAGATGTTGCTGCAACATTCTTTGATGCCCTCATAAAAATGAACTGAACACAAAAACCATGTTTAAAAGTCAGCATTAGTCATGTTAAGGGTATGGCATGTTCATTTAAACCTTTTAAACACAGGTTTACAATACAAACTGCACACCACATCTAACTCATGTCCTACCTGGCCTTTGGCCTTCACCAATAAATTCAAATAGAGTTGACATAGATATCACATAACATGGGGTTGACAGGTTTCTTATATGCTCGCATTAGGTCCACATACAGTATATGCAGCATGTGTTATTATATAGCTGAGTTACATTTGAGGTTTATTTACAAGATTGCACATTATTAAATAACTTTTAACTTAAACTTGCCCAAAATGCTGCTGTGACAACCTGCTTTGTATAAATGTTCATTCTCTCCTCCCACATAATGTTTATATACCAGCAATTTGCAAAATGCATTTTGTGGGAAAATGTTGACAATATATTTGGGTTGACTTTATTTGTTAAAGCCACTTTGGTTAAATGTTACAGAAAGAGAACGGTCTTGATTTAACAGACACTTAAATAC
>NW_018128055.1:488766-489432 GCF_001952655.1 Monopterus albus | reverse complement strand
TGTTTTTACCACCTAAATCTACAGATGGGACCGTGGATACCCTCTCTGTGGTCCTGTAGTAAATAAGGACAAATTCAATTTAACTGTTCGGTCTAAAGACACAAATAGTGAGTAGATCCCCATCAGACTTCATCTACTGGCACCTTTCCATCTGTCTGTGAGTCCCTGTCAATAGCTGCCATTCACAGGCTCTGGTCGGTCTCACCATGGCCTACTGTGTATCTGGCTCAGCTAGTCACGGGGTAGCACATACACACACACACAGGGATGGCCACAGAACAGTGATCTCGGTATACACACATACATATGCAATATGTAAACAATATGTTCCAAGTCATATAATATAGCTTAAGGTGTGAAACATGTTTTAAGATTATGTTTATATTGTACAGGAGATTTTACAGGTTGATCCTACTGTGTACAATTAATTTTACTACAGCAGCACCTGCCCAAGAACAACGTCCCCAAGGGGACAATAATGTGTATCGTATCATATACGCCAACAAGTCCTCCAAACTATATGACCCATGTTCATTTGTCCCTTCCCTCTCATACGAGCCATCTCCAGAAATAGCGCTTCTATGTTGGCAGGTGGAATCGCAAGCCATGCTACGTCACATGACTTCCTCATTTGCTCGTGTCACAAATGCTACACTCGCTAGAGGT
>NW_018128055.1:472517-488731 GCF_001952655.1 Monopterus albus | reverse complement strand
TTTTTTTTTTTTTTTTTTTTTATAAGGAGAACAGTTTCATATAAACATGCTAAGTAGGTACATTCACAGCGACGTGTAAATAACCTCTAATGTTGCTAATGGAACAGAGATGCACTGCTACAACAATACGTTTGAGGCTCAGGCTGCATTTCAGTATGTGATACAGTTATAACAATAACATGTCATCCTCTCCACAAGCAAACACCAACTCAGTGACTTGACTTTACCTCACCACAACTGAGGTCATGTTTACTCATTTCATTACAATACCCAGCACTGAAAGCCAGAGTCTGTGAATCAGTAAGAACTGAACTTTTCTCATTACAACCAGAGGGACAATGAAAATGCTCATGTAATACACAGGAAATGAATCCCAAAACTAGAATGATTAAGCTGACTAGGCCGACCTGCAACGGTTTCATGACCTTTCCTATTTGTTACTGATGATAGAACTGCAGTGTTGCCAAGCCTTGATGTAAGCGATGCACCAATATAAAACCAAAGAATAAAACAGAAAGCTGCATCATAATTTTCCAGAACTTGATGTGACATTTGAAAATGATTTTTACCAAGACATAACAACAAAGAAAAGATATCGATCCTCTCATTTGAGAAGCTTAAACTAGCAAAATCAAGTAGTTTCAGCACTAGCTCAGCCAGTAGTGGTTTACAGCCTGATCATATATTATTTTAAACCCAACACTTCCTGTGATTAACATTTTGTCTTGTCTGTCATGATATATTGATCGATGTTTCCATAGTACAGAAACTGATAACCCATGTATGTATTAGCGGTTAACGAAACGTCAAAGAAATGCTAGTGGTTAGGAACAGTGTCCCCAGGACTTAGTATATCCACCAGACGGCAGCGTCACATTTATTTTTCCACCGTCTTTTCTCCTGGTCATGTGTCTAACCAATAACGTACTATTATAGTCTGCTAAGCCGTCACTGAACACACCCGTGAAACATTCACAATGCTGGTAAGTAAAACCATGGATTTAATAACTGGTCGAACCTCTTTAGGCAACAATAACCTGAAAGAAGCCCTTCCTGTAGAAGTGGAGCTTTGCCCACTCCAGAGCTGCTTCAGCTGAGACACATTCTCAGGACGTCTGGTATAAATGTTCTCTGAGCTCAGTCCAGAGCTTCTCTGCTGGGTAAAGGACTGGGGTCTGACTGGGACACCCCAAAAGGTGATGTTCTTGGTTTGAACTCCTTCTGTAGTAGATTTACTTTGACGTTTAGGGTCATTGTTCTAACATTATCCTAAACTTGGGAATTCACTTCCCCCTAGATGGTGGACGCTGTACAGGGCCAGAGGGAGCAAAGCAGCCCCACATCATGATACCTGTTCTCGTGCACATCACATTTAGGGCACAGCGATGGATTTTTTTGTTTGTTTCTTATGGGAGCAGCAGGTTTTCTGTGATGTCCTGCCATGGGCATTATGCTCCATGCAACCACGTATCATAGACTAATGAATAAATCAATACATTCAAAATGTATAGCACCAAATCACAACAAAATTCACCTCAGGGAACTTTATAGAGAAAGGTCTAGACTTTACTATCAGAGAAAAACCCACAGGATCATAGAGAAAAGCCCAACACATCCCCCCTTGAGCAAGCACTTGGCAGCAGTGGAGACAAAAAAAACACCCTTTAACGGAAGAAACCTTCGACAGACACGGGCGCGTGGTGGGCGGTTGTCTGCCTCGACCTGCTGGGGTGAGTGGATAGAGGAGAGAGAAAAGAAATAAAGCATCGAGAATAAATTAGATGGACAGAGATGTTAACCAGCTCCAAAAATTCCTGTAAGCCTTCAGCTGTTACTCTGGGCTTCAGTTTTAACCTCACTGAACATTAGCTGTGTATCCACTTCTGGGGAGAACAGCCACATACAATGTACTGTTTTTTTATATACTGTATTTATATGCTTCTTAAATTAGTTCTTTTGTCTGCTTTGTTGTTACTTTTCTACTTGCTGTTTGATAACTTAATTTGCCTTAGTTCTGTGTTATATTAATAGTAGCATACCTCATTGTTCTGCTGTTCTAACAACCTAATTTCCCTGCAGGGAAGAGTAAAGTACTCTTTCTTTCTAGCCACAGTACTAAATCATCTTAATTTGCTGTATAGACAATTTGTAAACAATGGACTGATGAATATCTAAACTCTAAAAATTTACTCTAACATTTTCCAGCTTTATGAAATTCCACCAATCTTGATCGTAGTTCCTCTGAGACCTCTTTTTTGTGAGGCATAGTGAAGCTCACCAGTGCTTCCTGTGAACAGCAAACTGAGTTTATAAGTCAAAGTAGCTCCAGCTCACACCTCCACTGTGTTCTCACTGACATAACTATGATGCCAACAAATATGACAAGAAACATCTGTTTTGACAGTGAGTCCCTCCAACTTGTGATCACCAGTGACCCCGTGCAAACCTAAGGGTGCATAAATGTGTTTATAATTAGCTTGCATGTGCACTGCACTTGTTAAAGAGAATTCATGTTGTCTTTTAATCTGGTTGAACAGGCTGCACAAACACACACAACTCTGCCAGGTTCCAGGTGTAGTGTAATCACTGTGCTGTCCTTTTACTTTTGACCAGGACATAGGTGAAGTCTTCCTGTGTTTGCTCTGCTACAATAAACCTCCTGCACACTATCCTGACAACAGGCACTTATTACTACCACTGCAAAACTGAACCGCCTTCCAGTTGCAATCTGTGGTCAACCATTAATGGACAGACGAGAGGAGCTGCAGGCAGGCAGGCGTACAAAGGCTGAAACACACAAACGGGCAAAAACTGATAGTAAAGCTATAAAAGAGACACATCAGTCCTACAAGAGGCGGCAAAACACTGCAGGTTCACTGCAATTTCCATGCATTTTTAATTCACTGTCAGCTCCTAAATCCGGCACGAGACTACCGTTTTCTAAATTTGGACATGCATTTCCCAGTTTAATTCACCACCTTCACTCAACTCAAAAGATTCCTCACATGAGGCTAAATGACAAGACATTTTGGTTGAGCACAAGTTTAAAAACAGAACAATGCAGCCCATCAGCTTTTGGTATATTAACTGCCAAAGCTGTGCAAAAACATCATCGTATTCTTAATGCTCACGGTTTTAGTAGTCGCTGTACCAGGAGGCCATAAGGGGTCAAGGTTCAGTTTTTATCCATCTACACAAACATGGACATGCCCACGCTCCTTTTCTCATTAACCAGTGCCGATTACAGAACATTAGATATATAGCAGCTATACTTTAAAACCCAACTAAGCATACCGTTAGAAGTTCTAATTTTTTCCGTTGTTGTATAAGTTACATTATGATAATTATAATTCACTGCATTTAGTGCAATGTCAGAAACTGACAACCCATCTGCAGGTTAAACGTTTCCAGAGGCCAAGATTATATTTTCTATTTGCTTGTTTTGTCCGACCAACAGTCCAAAACACAAAGACACTGAGTTTACTGTAATAGGAGCCAAAGAAAACCAGCAAACATTCACATAAAAGAAGCTGGAACACGTTAATTTGGGGCTGAAATAATTGGTTTATGTTTCTAATAGTTCTAGCTCTAAATTCCATTCACCAATAATGTAAGTTTTATGTAAATTAATGAAAACTTGAGGGCGTACACAACTCAGGCTTCAACAGTTTGCTAGTGGACTTACCATACAGACATGACAGGAATTCAACAGCTGCCTGGAATGGTGGGGGTTAACAATCGCTGAAGCAGTACAACAAGCTTAAAAAATTGGCAGCAGAAGTGTTACAACGGTTGTAACTATTGATCTTATCAGCCGATAACTGTATACTAAATACGCAAAGAAAACATTTAGATCTGAGAAGCTGAAGCCAGTGCATTTTGGCATTAATAAACATTATGCAAATATTTGCAGACGGCCTGGTTGATGAATAAATTACATTTCTAATCTAAAAATGTATAAACATCCATTTAAATATTATAAGCAAAAACATAAGAGCCCAGAGTAGGCATGGTACTTGAATATCATAATGCCACTTAACATACTGTATAGTACAACTTGTACAAGAAAACCAATAGTGTCTGGTTAACTGGCATCAACCTGGGATATGTGTGTTACAGTAATACAGATGAAGACAGGTATGTCCAGTCATATCAGTAATGTCTGACAGAGCAAGTGAAACCAACGGTCAAAAGTAACTAAACAGATTTGATCAAGCACTGTACTCAAGTATACTTTTGAGGTATTTGTAGTTGACCAGCGTTTCAATGTTCTGCTGCATCAGGTATTTGTAGTTGACCAGCGTTTCAATTTTCTGCTGCATCACACTACAACTTCACTACATACACAAATACTGCATTTTGTACTACACTACATTTATCTGATAACTTGTTCCTTTTCAGAATCAGATCAATAAAACAAAATAGTCTATTCTTAAGACTTTACTCAACCTACAAGTTCACAAGCCAACCAGCAGTATGTAAAGCTAGTTAACATCAGCTCCACCTTTACCAGCTCCATAGTGATGAAAACTAATGAATCAATAATTAAAAATCTAATAACATGAAAAGGAAGTGAAACGTAGCAGTGTGAATATGGAGTACTTTAACTTTTGGTACTTTATTTTGATGTTAATCCTTTTCTTTTGCTTCAGTATAAATCTGAACGTATTTTTATACTATGGTATTTCTACTTTTCTTCAGTAAACAGTAGGCTGCTTCTTCCTCCACTGAATGAAACATTACCTTCGACTGAGATTCAACTTTGATATCACAGCAAAATGCAGCGAACTCTGCGTAACAGTTGACGGTCCCAGTACTACTTTCACATCTGATACAGGTGTAACCTTAGACTTTGCTAGACTTCATTCTTCGTTTGTTCCAGCGGAGGAAAAGAAAACTAAGTCATAAACTTGGCCGCCGCGTTTGTATTTCTCAGCAAACAACAAACCAAACCAGCAGGTAAACCCTGACATTAAGCTGTAAAGGTCTTATTTTCAACAGCAGGACAAGCTGAAAGCCACTTACCTGTTCTTGGTGGTCACCTGTGGCGGAAGAAGCCATGTTGAAGAGGAGTGCAGGTAAAGTTGGATCACAGGATTTCACTAAGCCAAATCCCAGCTCCAGTTGTAGAGTCGCGATTAAAACGCCTAAGAGGAGGTGACATTTGTTTACAGCGTCACTCCCTGACTAAGTGAGGGACTTCAGGGGCCCCGAAGCCCTAGGAGAGCGGCGAAAGGGTCGGTTTGTCCCGGGGAAAAAGTCCAGGTGGAGCGGAGGAGTATCCAGCTGCAGCCCCGGAGCGAGTCTGCGTGAAACACCGAGGAAACCCGCTACAAGGTGTCAGTATTACCCGCTTCACCACGTGAAACGGCCTGTGTACTGTAGTACGAGCAGTAAGTCGCGCGAACTTCAAAATAAAAGCTGATATATAAAGTAAAAAGCAGCAACGCTACAGTGTAAAAATACTGTTACACGTCCTGAATTCAAAATATTACCTATGCACAAATGTATTGGCATCAAAATATAACTGAAGTAGCCTACCAAAAGTAAAAGTAGCCTGCTCATCATGCAGAATGACATTTCATATTAAAGTATATTCAATTATTGGATTGATGCATTATTTTAATGCTGCAGCTGGTAAAAGTGGAGCTGGTGTCAACTACCTTATAATTAGAAGTACTTTACTTACTGCTGGGTAGCTTGTCAATTTTCCACCTAGGATCAATAAAGTCTATTATACTGTATTTTTTGATTCTGAAAGCAAAGTTACCAAATAAATGTAGCGCAGTAACATGTACAATATTAACCTGTAAAATGTAGTGAAGCTGAAGTAGCAGAAAATGGAAATTCATACAACTACTTAAGTACAGTACATGTAGTTACTTTCCACCATTGCACACAGACTGCTGTGAGGCCAGATGTTTCTCTTTAAGCTAAATCAGTTAAAAGCTCATCTCACCTAAAGTGTTTAGATTTACACCATTCATGTGAAACAGCTAATCCTCAGTAGTTGGATCATTCCTCCAGTTCCATCACCTCTTGCCATGTTTCTGTTGTAACACATGAGGGCAGTGCTGACTCACAAACTGACTTTAGTCCACATCCAAATACTGTGTGATGCTCCCATAATGTTTGGCTCAAGGCAAAGGCCTACACAGTATTCCAAAACAGTGGCATGAAATTGTGTAACAATTGTCAAAGTTTTGTCTCGTAGACAGTGCATTGATGTTTTGTTAGTATTAATTACTATTGGGGTAGAAGCATTCACATTTTTAGTAGAATTGGCTGGTAAACATTTAAAGGGTCCTTCCACTCATTTTACATAAGCTTTGTTTATGCAACAAGTAGGCCACTACTGAACCAACTGAAGACAGTTCCGTCTGTTTTTTGTGGCTCTGAAGGGAAAACCAAGCCTGAAAAACCCCAATGTTGAGGGTTTCCTCACACTGCGCTCCAGACATAAGCTTGTAAAGTAGGCCCACACTGCTATGAGCAAAACTCAAACACATGGTTTGTGTTCTTATTTTGCATCCCTTTCTAGCCGTTATGTCTTGTCCATTTTTAATAGTTTTTTGTACCCATTTTGCATCTCCCCCTCATGTTGTGGCTTTTTCTAGACACTTTCCAATGGAAAGGGTAACAGTTCCATGCTACTCTGGTCCAGAACCCCCCGCCCCTGAATTTAATGATTATGCCAACTGCTTCCATCTCAATGACTCCCTTCCCATTCTGCACAACTCAAAAACAGTTTGGGATAGAGAACCAAAGGCAATGCACGGGCTGATGCTCATCATTCAAGTTCCCTGAAACACTGTGCCACTGATAAGAAAATTGGAAAAAAAAATTCAGTGATTGTTACTGCAGGTTATCAGTTTGACTCAAACTGCAACACTAAAAAGCGGTTACAGCTTTAACATGCCATCTGCAGTGGTGCAAGTAATCAAGTACAGTTATTAGTTTTGTATTTCAGTCATTAGATGCATGCACCATCAAACTGAGTTGCACACATTCTGAGAATTTGTAAACTGAGCTTCCCTGTTAAAGGATGATTCACTGTGGTTATAGCCAAGGAGTCTGTCAAGCTAACCCCCAGGCTGCTCTGCAGAGTTCAGCAGAAAATGAGCTTACCAGAACCGCATTGTCTTAGGTGACTCAGGCCCCAGCTATGTCTGTTGCCTTGAAAGCCAAAACACAGTAGATCTAACAGTTTCATTATGATGTTTAGAAAGGGCACTGCACAAGGAGAGTTGGTTAATGTTGTAATTGCAAACAGAGGTACAGCCAACATAGATGACTTGTATTATTCCATTTATTGGATGTTAGCGTAGAGTTTGTCGATCTGCGGCTGGAAGAGGGCTCGGAGCTCAGCCCGCTTGGCCTTGAGTGTGGGGGTTAACAGACCGTTCTCAATGGAGAATGGTTCTGGGTGGAGGTACACATCTTTCACCTGTATCAGGAAAGGGGGTACAGACTTAAGTATTTTGATAACATTCAACATTTAGAAGTCACCACTGGGCTAATAATGAACCAGTGAGCAGGAAGAGAAGAGTTGCACCAAGTTACTCTTAAAATCTGACCACAGCTGATTTGCACCTTTAGTCATTTCACTTGGGGTATTCATGACGTTACCTGCTCGAAGGACTTGAGTCCCACTTCTTTGCCCAGTTTGGTCATGTCTGAGAGAACTGCTTTCTTAATTTCCTGCAGACAAGAGATCACCGTCTGAAGTATCAATATTAATCTTGAGTTGGAAAATTCAACACTGCTCCACTTTTAAAATGCCATTAGCACGCGTGCACACATGAGACTAGTCCAACTGGCGTTTTAGAATTAATCATGTTTACTGCAGAAACATTAAGCTTGGAGAAATGTAGTGACCTCCAAGGTTAGTTTGCTTTGTGCAAATTAAGAAAGGCCCTCATACTCAAGTGTAGGAGTGGAGTGAAAAGAAACATTACTGAGTTTTTGCAGAGTTCCTCGAAGGAGCCTTGGCATCTCATATTCTTGGCAAGACGTGGCAGTACCTCATGGTCAGGGACCACAATGGCAACCAGGCAGGACTACAGGTGCAGAAAAATAACTATCAGAGAGATGTGTTTTGAAGCATTGTATGGGCTCCGGCAGCAAAGATGCTGTGTTTACCTGTAGACTGTCTCCATGCACAAAGACTTGGCCCACAGGTCCACTGCGTATGTACACATTTTCAATCTTCTCCGGTGCTATGTACTCCCCCTGAGCCAGCTTGAAGATGTTCTTCTTACGGTCAATGATCTTCAGAACCCCACTCTGTTCACAAAAACAGGTTGCAGAATACAAGACTTTGTATCTTTGCATGATGAGCAATGAATTCCTGTTTTGTCCAGTCATGTTTGCATGCATGTACGTTAAACATGAAACTCCAGCCAGGAGCTTAGCATGACGACTTGAAACAGTGGCAACAGCTAGTCTGGCTCTGTCCAAGGATAAAGCTGCACCTCTAAAGCTTATAAAATGTAGATTCATGTTTCATTCATACAAAAAAAAAAAAAATCCATAATATTAAAGTCCATTTGGGGGGCGGGGGGAGGGGGACTGTTTGCTTCCACTTTTCATCCCCTTGTTTGAACCCTCTGCATCTGGCACTGAAAAGCTTGCAGTTGCTTGGCTCATTTACATCTAGTGAGGTTGGGGAATTACACCAGCATTTCCCTGCCATCTGGGTTTTGGTTCTTACTGGAAGCCATTTTCCGATGTCCCCGGTGTGGAGCCATCCATCTTTATCCAAGGCCTCTGCAGTTCTCTCTGGGTCTTTCAAGTAACCCGTGAACACATTTTTACCCTTGATGCAGACCTGTCAGACCAGGAAATAATCGAGTGAGACCAGACCATTAAATAAATTTTACTTTAAACTCAAGTATTGCATATTCCCAAAGCTTTCACCAAGTTTATGGGTTTGACCCTTCATTAACACTACTGGAAAACTAAAGTGCTGTATTAAAACTTTGTTTTTACAGTTTAACAGGTTTAAGTGATGAAATCTGATGAACCCCTGCATGTGGCAGGACAGTGTCTGTTTGCAGAAACCATAGTGGGAATTTGGGGAGATATGGTAAATTGTATATTTTCTAAGCACTTTCTATTAAATCTGAAATTGTGTTTTGCTGACGTTTGTATGATTTTTTTTTTTGGAGATGTGACCCATCATTTATGTTTCCAGTTCTTTGACTATCTGGTCAGTGCCTATTCAACATGGTAAACCCAGTCAATTTTTCATTAGCTCACCTCCCCTTCACCATTTGAAGTAAAGTAATTCATTTCTTCAACATCCACCAACTTCACAAAATTACATGGCAGCGGCACCCCGACATGCCCTGTATTAAAAGAGTCCTTCAATTTCTTTGAATGCATGAAAACGGTATGAAACTTGTTTATCAACTGAACAGAGTTTAAAAAGAGGAAGCAATGTGCTTTATAAGAAGAAACTGAGTCTACACTTTAGAATTGTGGGAAAGTTTAGGTTCAGCCTCTGAATGACGTACCTGAGGTGCCATCTCCTGGCATGGTGAAGGTGCAGGCAGCTGTGCACTCAGTCTGACCATAACCCTCAAAGATCTAAGGACAGACAATCAGAGCAACAACTCGGTTTACACAAGCTTTACCTTTAGAGCCCAGAAAAGTACAACATTTAGTGAACGATTTTAATTTCATCTAAGGCGGTGAACTGTAACTTACGTCAACATAACACAATCATCTTTATTACCTGGCAACCCAGAGAAGCGCGGAGGAAGTTGAGAACAGAGGGAGATATGGGAGCTGCTCCAGTCACCATAAACCGCACACGTCCCCCCAGAGACCCCTAGCATCAAGGTTTAGCACATTTGTTTACATGCAGCAACTGTTTGAGATAATCTGCATTTGGTTGAACAGAAGAAGTACCTGGACTTTGTGGAAGACGAGCTTGTCCCATATGCTGTTGTTTCTGATGACACCCTGCTTCACTTCAGCAAATTTCCTCTGCACAGCAAAGTTCAGCAGCCATTTCTTGAAAGGTGATTTGGCTTCACTCTGAACCTAATTTTGGAAGGGGAAAAAAAGTGAAGCTGCAAAAACACCAGGACTTTTTTTTTTTATTTTTAAAGAAAGGTGCTGTTGTGTGAACCAACTTTGTCATAGATACGATTGAGAAGTCGAGGCACTACTGGGAAAATGGTGGGCTGCAGGGTTTTCATGTCATCTGCCAACAGCCTGACGTCGCCCTGGAAGAATCCCACCCTGGCCCCAGCCCCATACACTACAGTCTGCAAGATTTTTACACCTTATGACACTAAAACCAATAAAAACCATTAATGATTAGAAAGGCTGTAAACATTTATCAGGTCAACTTTACCTGTACAACTCTCTCAAACATGTGCGCTAAAGGCAGAAACGAAATGCTGACATCTTGGGCATCTGGACTAAGTGACGTCTGTGGGTTACAGAGGCACCATTAGAACTCATTTACAAAGACATGCACTCATATTCAAGTCCCACATGGGGGGGGGGGACTGAAAGTGAACTTTTTATCCCATGTACCTCAAAGCTTCTGAGGACACCTGCAGCATCAGAGACCACATTCTCATGGGTCAGCATCGCTCCCTTGGGGTTTCCTGAGAAACAGGTTACTTTACTTGAAAGATGTATCAGACAGTAAATGTGAAACCTAAACAAGACAGTCTACAGCTATGAAAAGAGAATAAAAGGTTTACAGTTCAGCCTAATGGGGATGTGGATTTGTGCCAAAATATTTGACATTTCACTCCAAAACCACAACCTCATGGTGGCACTAGAGGAAAAAGTCAGGGGGTGGCAGCAGACTTTGGGATCTCTCCTCTGGGAGCACAAAAGTCTGTACAAGCTAAATAGGTGCTGAAATTTCAGTTTGGACCAAAGTGGTGGGACTGACTGACGCCGACAGCCTGAACCTAGCATGGCTAAAAATGAATTCAAACATGTCTGCTCTTGCTTTTATTCTGTGCAGTTCAGATTCAGTCATCATGAAAGGCAGAAGATTGATCTTAAGTTTTTGTTTTAAAACATGCTTGAAATAATAGCCTGTAAATGAAAAATTGATCACCTGTAGTGCCGCTGGTGAAGCAAATAATGCTGAGGTCCTCTGGCTTTGGTGGCTGTTAGGACATTAAAGTCAGCATGCAGCTTGGTAAACCTTAGACATTCAGCCTGATTACATGAATTAGATCACACTTACAATTGGTTTTTGAAGATTGTTTTTCCCCAGAGTCTGAGAACACAAAACATTGTTTCCAGTAAAAGTATTACATCAGTTCACTCACAGGAATATGAACTCTAGCACTCCCACCAAATGCATTACCTCCACCTCCTGCATGGACACAATGTCCACCCCACACTTGGCTCCTCGCTCTACCAGCTCAGAGCTCAAAGGGTCCATGATGATGATGGTTTTGAGAACCGGGGTCTGGCCTCTCTCCCGGTTCTGCAGCAGTGTTTCTGCCTTGTTTTGATTGTCACAAAGCACTGTGGAGATCTCAGCTGGGGAGAGAAAAACAAAAAGCTGAAACCAATGCGGTTATGTGGCAAACAAATGCCCTACATTCAAGTTAGGTCTACACTGATGTTTCAGTTAAGAGTAAAAATCAGGACTTGCATCATTACCAACTCCAAATGTACTGTAATGGTCAAGCTCATGTCAAATTGCCCAGAAGCATCAGATAAGCAAAAGGAAAACGAAGCATAGAAGTGGAGTGCATGTGATAAATAATTAGGAGATTAAAGCACACTCGACACTGATCCCTATGGGGACCAGTGTAATCAGCAGCGCAGGAGAAGCTCCACTTACCCAACTCGATAACGAACACAAGAGCCTCAGGACCCAGGGTGTCGTACAGGGGAACAGCTACCATGGAGTACGTGTAGCAGGCCAGCTCACCGATGACCCACTAGGAATCAAAACCCGAGATAAAGTTGTGGCATGCAGGACTAAAACAAATGTCATCTTTCTAGAAGAGCCACCGGGTCACTTACTTCAGGTCTGTTCTGAGCAAAGATGCCAATCAGAGTGTCTGTGTTTGGCTTCAAGCCCCGATGGAGAAGGCCTGACCCCAGGTGCTCTGCTCTGTCAGACACCTTCCCAGGGAGAAGAGAGGGGTCAGGTAAAGTCTTATAAATCTTATTATTCCCAGTCTGGACAGATGCCACTTTAATGTACCTGTCTGTACTTCAGCCACTGGTATGGCCTTCCTGGTTTTCTGTAGCCCAAGCATGGCCCATTACCTGCAAACAAAGAGGAACATAAACCTGATATTCGTCTGTGAGAAAGTAGTCAAGTACACTTTTGATGCATTTATAAGAGTATAAAAAGGCCCATTTCGCAATAAGAGAAAAGTCATCACCTGAAACTTTCAGTCCCCTCTGAAAAACCTCGTACATTGTTTTGGCGTCATCATAATAATACGAGATCAAGTTGTTGTTGTTTTCAAGCAGAGCCGTCTTCCTAGCCCCACCCTGAGGACAGAAGAACAGCACTGTTACACTTCAATAAACTGCTCAGTGATTGTCAAAAACCCACAATTCCATGGGTAGAGCTGTGAAAGATTCATTTCACTGTAGCATACTAGCAGCATGTGCATGCATTGGGATCCATTTGTAAACTGATCAAGGACAAAAGTGACAGCTTTGTTGTCTTCACCTTGATACCCAGAGTTTGGTGGTTAAGGTCAGCAGGGGTACGGAGGGGGCTGGGCCGTGTGTTCAGGTAAAACAGGGTGGCAGCTGCCACGACGAAAAGCGAGATGATGGCAGGGGTCGGGAGAGGAGAGAACAGCAAGTAGAAAACAAAGTCCATGGTGGTCAGTCTGCTGGGACACAAAATACAGCTATTTGCCTCTTTGACCTGGACTCTGTGTCAAATACAACTAGTTAAACATGAAACGCCACATTTTAGACTGTCCATTATGCAATTTTGAGCTGTTAATACTGCTGTTGTCTCCATATTAACTTAAAGGTCAAAGTCAACTTGACTTGTGCAAGAGTGATTCTTAGTCACTCAAGGTCGAGTTCAACCCATTGAAGCCTCAGAACAACACTCGATACACACAATGACTGCAGACTTAAAACAATACATTGCTAACAAGTGCTGCAGCTGTTAAACTGATGCCAAGCTCATGTGACAAATGCATTTTCTTCTTAAGCATGACAGTGAAGTAATCTTGACCTTTGAGACATGTTGGTTCTCAACTAAATTGCATGTACCAAGACTCAACAGAACTAGCATGATTTATAGCATTTGTAAGGTCAGCAACAGTAACAAAAGTAAAGGTTGTGTGAAACAATATGCATCTTGTCGTTAGCACCATTACAATAAACGCTACCCATCAAACTTAAGTCCCATCAATACTTTCATCAATGGCATCTACAAGTGTACCGACGGGCTAACGTGTCCTACTGGCTCTCCTACCTGCCCTTAGGTGTTCCTCTCAGCTCCCAGTTGACAGGCAGGTGTGTGTGGTGGCGTGTGCGCAGCAGAACCTCTTCCTCTGCTCTGCTCTGAGGGTGGATACACAGAGAACTCAAACCCATGTGACAGTCAAGAGGAACCTTTGAACCTTGGCCACCATCACTTTCACTGAGGACATCAAGCTATCCTGGATTTATGTCAAAATATTAATGTCCACATTGCGCATTTTATTAAGCCGTTTCACATTTATCTTTACAACCATCCACTCTACAAATCAATAAATGACTCAGTTAACATTTCATCTGAGACAGTGTCAGAAGGGCAAGATGCTGCAACTGATGAAGTCATGAGTTTGTGTTAAAAAGATGAAAAGGCTGAAAATTCTCTTTAAACATTTACAGTACTGTATGCACCAATTAGACAACCAAATAAACCCATGGAGCCGTGTGTAAAACATATTAACCCAAGAGATTACAGTTTTAGGTTGGTCAAAATAGTGTCTTTTAGGTAGTAGTGGGTTCTTAAGAAAAATGGATGTACAACATATCAAACCCCTTCACTTAGTTAACACCAGCACACTTAACTCTTCGATTAATTTGTGTAGTGTGTCCTCATAGCCGGTAAATCCCTTTCACAAGGGAAGAGTTTTCTGCTGAAAGAACAGAGCTGAGCTTTTCTGATAATTTAATTTGGGGGAAAGTTACTCAATTCATAGCTCCTACTTAACAGGAACTAGTTGGCTTTGCACAACAGATGAATGTGCATCTGAAGTTTGATCTGAATGAAAGCAGCATCTTACCACCATTGGAAATGCATTTATCAACTTTGACAGAAGTAAATCAAGTTTAAATACATTTACTCAGGTGTAGGTCAGAAGGTTGTGGGTGGTTTTGTGATGCCTACTTAATCCCACTGATCAAAGTGAAAATGTAACATTTACTAGACAAACATCACAGTGGACACAACATGACAAGATAAATGCTCACATTTATTTATCTGTCAGGAGCATACTGCAGATCTCCAAGCACCTGCACTGTCAGCACTGAACATGCTTTGGCTTGAAAGGGAAACAATCCAGACTCTGGATGTTAACCAGCACTAACTCCATGCAAGGTGCTTTGAGCAAATTAGCTAAATAAATGCTATGCTTCATCTTTCAGAAAGTCACATAGCCACACTTTAAAGCAACAGTGATAAATTCCATCTGCAAAAAAAGTATTAGAATAGTTTTTTTAAAACCTAACGGATTCCTTTAAAAGGAAAGACAGGTAGACAGATTTCACTGACAAACATTTCCCCACTACAAGCATTTCATATTTACTTAGCAAAGTTCAAACACTGCTGAGTTTCTAACATATTCTCCAAAGTGAATATCTTGGTTTTGAGATGAAGTCTCATTAAGAAAAGCTTCAAACCGTTACCTGGCAGGATTAGCAGAAGCAGTCTGGGGCCAAGCACAGCAGGCATCCACTGGGGAAAAAGCAGCTGAGGCCAGCAACACCACTAATGTGCAGTACAATCCTGCGCTCATTAGCACCTTAAAGTGCACACAGGTGTGAGAGGCTCTCTGCACCAAGCAAGGCCCAACCTGTCTCATCTGGTCTGTGCAGCCCCAGGAGATCACAGCACAGTTTTCACTCTGGGTTTATTTGTTGTATTGACTTTTAAAAACTGTCTTAATAAAATCCACCCACATTCTTTAAACAAAACTATCTGCAGCCATTTTCCATCCCATACTTCTGTGTGTGTTTGCATGCAGGGGATGTGTGTCCCTGTTGGAGATAAAGATTATGATGAACTTTGACACTGGGTTTATGAGCAACACCTAAAGGCAGACTGGATGTGGCACCTTTGGAATTTACTTATCTCTAGTTGATAAAATCTAATCACAGGCATATTTGACCAAATCTGTCTCAGTGATAATCAGATGAGTGTTACAAATGAAAGGCCTGCCCCTAAAACAGGTTCTTTTTAATAAATTTTCCCTCATTTTGCTGAGTAGCACATGTGAAACAGATTAGAGCTTGTAGTGACTAGTGGATTCATCTTTTAACAGATCAACAGAAAAATAATCAGCAGTTATTTCAATAACTGATTAATTGTTAAAATACCTTTTAATCAAAAAAGGCAAAAACTGTAGCTTCTCAAACAGGCAGAGTTCCTTCTTTTTTTAGATTTTTATTATTTTAAAGTGAATATTTTTAGACTGATGGTCAAACAAAATAAAGAAATCATTTAGTTGCAGCCTTAATGCTGAAGTACATGTAGAGATGTGACTCTTTAGTGGACATAGTACTCACACTGACACAAGAACATAGAGTCTGGTGTAGGACACACTCTAATAATGAATTACACCACAGAAAATGATGAACTCAGTGCCTCTTGTACCTCCCACTCTCCTGCACATATTTACATTTTCACCTCCCAAAACCAACTGCCCAGCATCACCTAGGGAAGTTGGGTATTTAAGCTGTGTAACATCAAGCTCCTAATGGGATGCGAGTGATGTCGAGGATCGTATGCTTTTCTGGGATGAGCCACACACTGCTGCTCCACGTCCTACTTGTGCTACCCGCTGCTGTTCTCAGTAACATCAGCACAAATGGGTCTCAGCCTCTCAAGCTGCGTGTCGGCTTCCAGGCTCCCTGGAACATGTCCTTCCCCTTCAGCGCCCTGCGGCTGGGCTCGGCTATACAGATTGCTGTGGAGAAGGTGAACTCGGACCCCTCTTTCCAGGGGAAGTACAGTCTGGATTTTGTCTACA
>NW_018128055.1:465846-472442 GCF_001952655.1 Monopterus albus | reverse complement strand
CAGCCTGTCCCGAAGAAGCCGAGGTAGGGTGTGTGTCTCTAAGGAACTTGATACATTAGATTTGTTTTTTGTGTCATTTCTGTTCACTCACTTACCAGTTTATTAGGTACACCTAGCCTAAACTAATGCAACCTAATAGTCTTGTATTAGTAAAATGCTCCCTTTATGAATATGCTGTTGGATTTGTATAGATGTGTTTTTGTTATTTAGTCTGGCCTGTAAAAGTGGTGGACAAAATAATAGAAACACCTGTCAGTGGATGATCAGTGCTTTTCAAAACATTTGTGAGAGAAGGACTGTGTGTTTCTGCTGAGATTCAATATATTTACCTGAGTACTACAAATACTTGAGTATAGATTTCAGGTATTTTACTTGAGTAATTCAATTGTCTGCTACTTTATACCTTTATTCCATTTTATTTCCACTTTCAACTGCTTCAAAAACAAAATGTATGATCAATATATAAAGTATAATATAAAATATGATCATTAAATGATTCACTTAAATGTATTTTGTATTTTTCTTTCTAACAAATTCAACTTTATTGTGATTTACAGACTGTTTTTTTAATAGTACACGCTGTTATTTCTGTTTTCCAGGTCACTGGTCTCATCGCATCAACATGGAACATCCCCATGTTTGGCTTTGCGGGACAGTCCTCCAAAATGGACAACACTGATATCTATGACTCCTACATTAAAATTGTGCCACCTCTTAAAAGAAGCTCAGAGGTCCTGGAGAAGACGCTGGAGTTCTTCGGGTGGAGTCACATAGCGATGATCGGAGGGGGATTAGAGTCAAACACATGGAACAAAGTTGATGCTTTGTGGAAAACTGTTGAGAATCCACTAAGAACCAAATTCAAACTGACTGCAGCCATCAAGTTTGACACCACCAACCCTGAACTCCTTCATCAAAATGTTAAGTACATCTCAACAGTTGCCAGAGGTATGAAAACTGCTGCTTGTGTGGTTCTTTAAAAGCACATATAACTAGATTTTTTGCCAGTGAATTGGCTGCTGGTTGTGTATTTGTCAAACATTTCTGCTCTCCTGTGACCCTGCTGCATCCTGCAGTGATTGTGGTGCTAACAAACAGCGAGGACTCTATGGCTTTGTTGCTGGAGGCTGAGAAACAGGGTATGATGAACGGTGATTACATATTCTTCCTGCTGCAGCATTTTGAGGTCAGTGGCACCGTGGTGAGTAAAGTTTTTATAACACATGCACAGTTACACAAGGGCAAGGTTTAGACACTTGAGTTCTCCCATCTGGAGGAGCGTGCCACAGCTTTTTGTCAAACAGTCGGGTGCAGCGTCCATCATGAGTTCGCACTACCCACTGCAGACTATGTGCACACTTACACAGTGTTATCAGATACCTATATCAATCATATGAATTATTTCTAAAGTGGTAGTCTTACTTTTAAAACACTTAACACTGCATTTAGACAAAATACAGTGAGCACAACACAATGATTAAAACAATCATTCAGTAATATTCAGTCATTATTTCCCTCCTTGTATTTCAGTCTTACACTTTTATACATGTCTTTACTTTGGGTGCTGTGATTTTTGGGAATTATTGCTGTTGCTACTGGATACCTGAATTTCCCTTGGAATCAATTATCTATCTATCTGTAATATTGAACATTATTTTTTTTAATAAAGCCTGATGTTGTCGGTGAATTCTTTCTAATCGAATGATCAAACTTTTCATCTTCCATACCTCTTAACAAAGCTGTTTTTATATGCATCATGTTATTTATTTTCCTGAGCAGGATAACTTGTGGAAATATGCCCAGAACAAAAGGATAAACCAAGCTGCCGTAAGAGCTTTTGACATGGCCTTCATCATCAGTCAGAAAACCGATGACAGCTTTGAGTACTATGACTTCTTTGAGCAGGTTTTCCAGAGGCTAAGAGGACACCCCTTTTGGAGCAATCTGACATCTGACAGAGAGGTAAGCACCTGTGGTAGGAACAGAATATCACACTTGTGATAATGTGTCACTAAAATGTTGGAATGTAAACTCGTTCACATTCATTCTGCTCAAAAATAAAATTCCATTTATTGCATTTGTGTCTCTTCAGATCAGCCCCTACTCTGCCTACCTGCATGACGCAGTGCTGCTGTATGCAATGGGCCTTAAGGAGGTCCTCAAGGACGGCAAAGACCCTCAGGATGGACGACAGCTGCTACAGACACTGAAAAATAAAAACAACTTTCGATTTAATGGTCGGTAGCAGCTTTAATAAATACATTGAGGTCTGCATAGCGACCATTAACTTTCTGAATTGATCTCACTTTCTTGTTTATCCTAAAGAAGACGTTCTTTATAAAATTGCTTATTTATTAGTTTGTGCATCTACAAGCCATTTTATATTCTATACAGACTGAGGTTTTGACAGCACCTCTCTACATTTTGCACTTAAAGCTACAGTATGTGGGCGGTACAGTGGTGTGGAGATTAGTGCTGTCACCTCACAGCAAGAAGGTTCTGGGTTTGAGCCCCGGGGCCTTTCTGTGCGGAGTGTGCATGTTCTCCCTATGCCTACGTGGGTTCTCTTTGGGTGCTCAGGCTTCCTCCCACAGTCCAAACACATGCAGCTTAGGTTGACTGGCAAGTCTCTCATTTTGAACAACTGAGAGCTTATTTTGCTCCCATAGCTATGACCCTGCATTTCTTTATCAGTCAACTAGTCGTCATCTTCCATCCACCTTTTAATGTGTATTTTCAATGTGTGCACTATAAAATCTGAGTGGAAAGAAGAGCTGAAAATAAATTTCTACTGAAGTGTAAAAATAAGTACAAAAAAAAGCACAATGCAACAAAGTGAAGACCCTCTTCTACATTTCCATGGAACACACAGTAGATGGGGTGGCAGCAGAAATCTCACAGTTTGGTATCTCAAACCAAAACTATGCCCTTTCAACAGTGATTCACCGCATCCTGAGACTGAAACACCTGGCACAGACTGTGTGATGCAGTACCGGCTTGTCATTGTAGGTGCTTCTGGACTTGTCCACTTTGACGAGAAGGGCGAGAGAAATTTAGACTACTCCATTTACGACCTGCAGCACTCAGGAGATGTTACCAAGTTTGTGCCCGTCCTGCATTTTGAGAGTCGCACCAAAAATGTCCGGTAAAAAACACTTTTTTATACCATCGAACAATTATTAAACAATTTACTTTTTCATAACACAAAAAGTCACACTTCTGATGTGTTCTCGTGAAGCTATAGATTACAGGAAACATATCATTTCAGGCCGACATCTATGTTTGCTTCTGTGGTTTGGCCCAAAGGACGACCTCCTAATGATAACCCAGAATGCGGATTCAACAACGAACTCTGTGAATGGATAATTAATGGTAGGATTCAAACTCTACATCCTCACATCAGAAAACTCACCATTCTTCAGTATGAAACAGAAATATTTATCAGCCGCATTATCATACCATCTTACTGGGACAGACATCGCCCTGCTGGGTCTGTTGGTGGCCCTCCCCGTGGTCGGCATGCTGGCACTTCTGTCCATCGGGGTCCTCATTCTGCAGAGGTTTCGACTCCAGACAAGGCTCGATGACTCCTGCTGGTGGCTCATCAACTACAGCGACATCACCATCATCAAGGAGCCCTCGGTACGAGCAGTAAAACAGATGTGCTGCTGCTGCGCCTCCGCTCAGTGTCACTGTGCTCTCCCTGCCTGGTTTGCGTTCACACGTGTGCCTGTGTGTCATGTCTCCTCCAGGGAACTCAGGGTTTTTCTCTCAGCACCACAAGAAGTCAGAGTGGGAGCAGTGGGTCTCAGTCCAACTTCTCCAGCAACAGCTATGGCCTGAGGGACAAGAACGGGAAAGAACATATCTACAGCACAATAGGTCTTTACCAGGTAGAGTCTAAAACAAACCTGTGGAACTTTTTTATTTGTCACAGGAAGGTTGTGTCATCAAATACACACAAACCTGAGTGTTTGCAAAAGGTTTACATATGTCACAGGGAAAATAAAGTCTACTTGTGGTTAAAATTGATTAAATGATTGATCTAGGGTTTGTTTTATAATGTCCACACAGGGAAATCAAGTGGCCATCAAGTACATCAAGAATCCCATCTGCTGTAATTTCCAGAAGCCTTCAATTATCACAGAGTTCAATGTGGTAAAGTTCCTCACATGGTTCTAGACCAAACATCCTTTTTGAATTTGGTTTGACCTGTACTCATTTATTTGTTTATTCTGATAATTGTAACAGTATTAAAATCCTGCTGCAGTGCATTTAAGTAAAGAGGGTAAGTTTCACATGATGTTGGAAATAATGGGACAGGTCTTACTGTACACCTGTAACAAATAACAATCTAAAAGATATGATTTTAGGACATGTTAGTGAAGGAGAAAAGAAGTCGTCTTCGCCTGTGAGGAGCGGTACTGTGTGCCTAACCATCTGAAACTCTTTAAGACAGATGAAAGAGATGAAACATGAGAACTTGGTGCAGTTTTTTGGTGCTTGCGTTGAGCCACCGAACGTCTGCTTGGTCATCCAGTACTGCAGGAAAGGGAGCCTGAAGGTCTGTGTCCCAGCTTGTACTGTGTAATACACACTTTTATTACATACTGTAGATCTGCCACTTTATGATGCTTGTTGCCCTTGTGGTGTTTTGGTATATTGCTATACTGGCCCAACAGGGGCTGTTTGAAAAACAACTTGCCTGATTGTACAGGATTAAAAATGTTTAACAGTAGAACTTAAACTTCAAATTGTTTTTTTACACTTTGGTTATTTTTCTGCAGGATGTTTTAAAGGCATCAGATGTTGAGCTGGATGGGATGTTCAAGCTGTCCTTTGCATATGATATCGTCAATGTGAGTCAGCTCATTTTTGCTGTAATTCAATGTATTATTAATAATACTAATAAGTGAATAAATGAAAATGCTTTTATAAATATGTGAATAAATACATAATACTATGGCTGAAAAAGTGAAAGCAAATCTGTAACAATTAAAAAAAATGAAAGAAAGTTCAAAGTATTGATAAAAAGTCCCAACGCAAAGGTCTGCCAGAAATAAAATTTAGGTGGGTAAATACAGAATCCTTAATTCGTTATCTTTTGGCTTGAGAGTAATCGGTGGTAGCTCCAGTGTGGCCCTGAATGCACCTTCAGTTTATGTTTACCCCATTTACCAAGAGTCAAACCAAAAACACAACAACTAAGCCCAAAAACTAAAGTTTGGTTTCTGACCCTTAAAACAGACACAACCTGCAGTCAGTCCACAGACTGGGACTGCTTTTTTAAATTCTTATATGACAAAATTATTAATTATATGAAAACATATTATAATTCTGAACTTTTCATAATTTAAACCCATTTATCTGTGATGCAGGGAATGGAGTTCATCCACAAAAGTAGCCTGAAGTTTCATGGCAACCTGAAGCCCAGCACATGTCTGGTGGACAGCCGACTCCAGATCAAACTCTCAGGCTTTGGACTGTGGGAGTTTAAACACGGGGGCAGAATCGGGATCTCACTGGAAAACCCCAGTTATGAAGGTCAGCGGGTGGAGTCAGCTGTGGAAATCAGAGTGTTTAATATAAGTGTCCTGCTAATGTGCATTTATGGTTATTACAGTATGAAGGAGAAGTAAAACGTCTGTTCCTTGTTGTAGAGATGTACTGGACAGCCCCTGAGCTGCTGAGACAAGTCAGTCTCACGGTCAACGGGACACCTAAAGGTGACATCTACAGCTTTGCCATCATCATGTGGGAGCTAATGTACAACTCTAAGTCTGGCCCATACCGCGACATCAACCTGGAGCCCAAAGGTTAGCATGTTACAAAGTCACTCATTTTCTTAAGGCACTTATTCATTTCCAGGTGAATGTAAAATATAATGTTGTCATGGAACCCGTTATTCTAATTAACTTTGGGCTATTTTTAATCCTGTAAAGGATTATACTTTGACACACTAGCACCTTTAAACATATTGCCAAATTAGCTATTAGCTGTTCCTGTTTGCAGTGTACCCAAAAATGTACCACTAACTCTCACTTTGCTATGGAGGAAAACTTAAAAACGTGATTGTTTTCAAGCATGTTCTGATGTATATTCATGGACATGAGACAGGATATGTCCACAATATGAACTATGTGTACTGTATCGTGTCCACACGTTTGGATTTGAGTTATGACACCGATATGATTTATTGTTCATACTTAGGTGTATGAATTATGGTGCAAATCGTGGCTCATGCCCTGCATCTGTCCCTTGTACCCCCACACCCCATAGTGTGAAAACCTCTGGTCCATCATATTTAACATCTCTGAGCAGTTAAGAGTCTCAAGTCATACATATTATCTATTTGATCCTTTATCTTATCTCTCATTAGCATTAAACACAAAGTACAGCTGAAGCTGATGGGAATGTCATCCTCCAAAGTATTGGACAAATTATCACTTTGACTTGATGGTAGCGCCAAATGAAAAGTCAGGGGATTGCCAGAATTATTTCATGACATCCTGAGAGGAACATGAATGTCTGTACCAAGTTTCACAGCAATCCATCCAGTAATTGTCAAGATATTTCAGTTTGGATAAAGAGATAAT
>NW_018128055.1:415211-462906 GCF_001952655.1 Monopterus albus | reverse complement strand
AAGAAAATGGATGGATGGATGGAGATAATAATCCAAACCCCCATATTCCAACACTACCACAATTCCTCCTTTGTACATGTTCTCTCCAGAGATTATTATGCAGTTGCGGACACCTTTCCAAGGGGAGCCCTTGCGACCAGTGCTGTATGAGCAGCTGTGTGATGAAAACATCAACTTACTGCTGAGGGCCTGCTGGAGTGAAAACCCTGACCACCGCCCTCCAGCTGGGTCAATACGGAGACAGCTGAGGGACATCAGCCCAGACAGGTCAGGTCATTCATAGTTTTTTATTTCATAACATGCCCCAAAATACTACTGTTCTCCCTGCCTCTTGTTTGGGCCTACAGGTACAGTATGTCATATGGTTATCCACCTTTATTTTACATACAAGAATCAGATAGCATGTTGTCATGAAGCAGAAAGGATTCGGACCAGTGGATTAAAAACTGCTTCCAACTTTTACTGATATCTGTTTAATAAAAATCTGAACTACTCTGCTGACTAAATAACAAACTGAAAACCCGTTAATGGAGGCGAATGTGACTTTCTGTACTGCAGTCATGCAAATATACTGGATAATATGGTGGATAAGTTGGAGAAATATGCAAATCACTTGGAGGAGGTGGTGGAGGACAGGACCAATCAGCTTATGGCAGAGAAGGCCCGTGCAGACAAGCTTCTCTCCAGCATGTTACCCAGGTACCAGATGTAACTGCATCAAAATGATCAATGTTGTATTTTGTCATTATTCTGTCAATCATGAAATTAGAATCAATTAGCAATTTATGGTAACCCATTCAAAAACCATGTCTGTGGTGCCTCCAGGTGAACAGACTTCCACAACTACATCTGCCACTCTCACCTGGTCAGTGTTCTTGTTTCACTGGTCATAGGAACATCGCAGATCAGCTGATGGCAGGGATGTCAGTGGAGCCGCGGAGCTACGACCTGGTGACCGTCTTCTTCTCTGACATTGTGGGCTTCACCTCCATGTGCGCTCTCAGCTCTGCAATGGAGGTGGTCACATTCCTGAACGACCTGTACAGCCTCTTCGATGACATCATCAAGCTGTATGATGTCTACAAGGTAAGACACACCATTTGTTTCACCGTGCATTGTAAACGTGAAGTTTAAAAGGATTGTAAACACATAAACATAATAAAAACCTTAACTAAACCTAAACATAATAAAAACCTGTCACTTTAAAAACAGTCAGCAAAGCTTTGTTGCATTTGTATCTTTATCAGGTGGAAACAATTGGTGATGCTTACATGGTAGCCAGTGGTCTACCCATCACCAACGGCAATAAGCATGCTTTGGAGATAGCAACAATGGCTCTGCATTTCCTGAGAGCAATCAAGGTCTTCAGAATTCGACACATGCCTACAGAGAGGCTTGCCATTCGCATTGGGGTACACTCGGGTAAGAGAAAGCACTGAAAAACTAAACAGACCTGCTCAGTCTCTCCCTCTCTCTTTAGTTTATGTGAATGTTTTGCTTTTGCTGCAGTATGTGGAACAGGTCAAGTTGGCTGACAACTAAACAATCTGTGTATATTATTCAAGTTAGTATTTATTTGTTGAACTTTGCTCATATTTTAGGAGAAACCAAAAGTTTTGCATGGTTAGTCACTCGATTTATATAATTACAACAACATATTGGTCAATATGTATGGGAGTAAATCCAGGGGTGGAAGAAGTACTCGGATTCTTTACTTAAGTAAAAGTGGGAATACCACAGTATAAAAATACTCAGTTACAAGTAAAAGTCCTGCATCAAAATGTTACTTAAGTGAAAGTACAAAAGTATTAGCATCAAAATATGCTTAAAAGTACCAAAAGTAAAAGTACTCATCATGCATAATGGCACATTACATATGAGCGTATATCATATTACTGGATTATAATTATTATACTGTTGATATTATTTAATGCTTTGTATCCTTTAAAATGGTTTATTTTGTTCATGTTTTAATTATATAAAAATCTTTTATCAAATTGAAATAGCTTTTAATGTTCACACGTATTTCATTAACATCTTGTCAGTGGTCTATAAACTAATTCAAATTGTACGAACCTGTACGAAAGGTGCCAAATAAGTAAGTTGGCTTGATTGATTGATTTGAGAAAATCAAACATTGCAGGTCCAGTGGTTGCTGGAGTCGTCGGCATCACTATGCCTCGCTACTGTCTGTTTGGAGACACAGTGAACATGGCATCCCGTATGGAAAGCAACGGCTTACGTAAGTAGGCCACAGCAGTAATGACATTTTGTAATCTAAACCGTCTGGACTTAAGATAAATATATGTGCAAGCGTAGTTAGCACTTTGCTGTTAGCATTTAGCTCAATGTGCTGCTGTTCTGAACATGGATAACTAAAATTTTCACATTTTAAAAGCACTTATGTGTATTTTGCACAGCCCTGAAGATCCACATATCTCAGTACACTGCAGACATTCTTATCCAGGCTGGATCATTTGAGTTGGAGGAAAGAGGAGAAATCGAACTTAAGGTGACCCAAGATCTGTGTGTTTTCCCTCTTAAGCCTGAGTGTCTGATACGCTTGTGACCAGTGTGTGTGTTTGTGTTCATGACAGGGTAAAGGGAGTCATAAGACCTACTGGCTGCTCAACAAAAGTGGATTTAACCCTCCTCTTATTGCTCACAGCTCTCCGACAGCTGACAGTCTCAAACAACAAACAGAGGTACAGGTAGATGTATAACATATATAGACAGGCACTCAACAGTCACACTACGTAGGACATGATGTAAACCAGTGTTGTATTTTGACCTTGTGATGTCTCTGCTTAAGAAACCTGGAGTGGCAAAGGCCATGGACAAAAAGGCCCAGAAAACCCTGACCAAAGCTCAAATGATAGACACCACCAGTGTCCACATAAAGAACTAGTGAATATTCTGATCATATTTTGGATAAATTAACAAGAATGAATGAAAGTGATAGCTCCACAGGTCCCACAGAATGATATGCATAACAGGGTTGTTTCCTCCACTCATGAAGAGGAAGGCTGGAGACAAAATGTGAGACTGCAGTGAAAGCAAGACCCTGACAACACCTGGGGAGCAACTCGTGTTAATGGATGCTTAAGATACTTTTCAATCTTTATTCTTTGTGATTTTGGTACAACACACTTTCACACAGGATTATTTCATTCAGTGGCAATGTAACAAATACTGACTGTTAAGTTGAAACTGTTCTTTGTAGATATTACTAAATTATATTATTCTTATGCAGTCAAATATTTTATTTTAAGTAATTACAAAACACACAACCAGCACATTAAGTTGAACTGTGAGATAACACCCATCATCAATCTGTGCACAGTTTGTAAATGATGAAGGACCAACTATGAGTGTGGAGGAGGACGTTATTCATACGCTCCCTGAGTTCAGAGTCTGAACGTGTGTTTATGTAAATGAATAATGTCTGAATGAGACTGAATGATGATGCAGGTTTTATCTAATTGCTAAATCCCATGATTTTATCAGGGCCACCAGCAGGATGAACAGCGATGTGCCTGTGGTCAAAAGAAAATACAGTGAATCAAACAAAAGTGAAAGAGAAACAACTTTTATTAAACAGCATGTGCTGAGCTCATATTTGATTTTCTTCTGGGAATTTTGGCAATTCATGTACATGGCACTTTATTTAATAGGCTGGCTTAATATTTCTAGTATTAATATATTTACATTTGATGTCAAAATTTAATGACTTTTGAGACAAATAAATGAAATAAGTGTTTTTGAACCAGGATTTGATCCAGCAGTGTAGAAAACCCCTTGAAACAGTCCTCAAATCTCCACGCTCTATATGGTAAATGGACAGTTCACTGAATAAATGAAATATCAGCACTGGGCTCATAATCTCAGCACCAGAGGCTCAGAATGGTAAGGGTTCAATGCATTTTAATCACATTGTTTACCTGTTATGTGTCCATTATTAGAAGATCCATTAGCTGTTGAGAGATTAAAACATTAAAACTAGACAAAACAATCGGCAGATGACATGATTTTTTAAAAAATTTGCCTTTAACAGTATTTTAATTTGAAATAGTAAAGCTAACAATGGCACAGATTGATTTACTTGCATGACAAAAGAAGTTCAAAATATTATATCACAGCATGTTCAGGCAACAAGTGGCACCTTTAATGCGGAACTCAGCGGTGAGGACCCCCCCATCTGCTGCGACCTCTGATGGCAGACGTCTCGCAGAGCAGGGGCTCTCCAGGAAAGAGAACAGACAAAAGTAACAGCTGCTGCTTGTGGATGCCGACTAGCACATTTTACAAAACAAATATAAGCAGCCTAACTAGACATACAGATAAGGACCTTCCAGCTTTCTCTTCCCTGGATCTCTCCCTTCAGGTTGGGAATGGGTTGCTGCTCCAAGCGAAGGAGTTTAAAGAACCCATGGCATGCTTTTCCTTGTTTCCTGACTTACCAACAATGTTACAACAGTGAATTATCATCTTAAACATGACCTAAAGCTCCAAAAATGAGGTGTACGTATGTTCTAGTACACTAAAGAAATGTACCAAGGGCAGTGAAAGCTACAGAATATGACAGACATGTGATATCGTTGGCCACCAAAATCTAATTTTCTATCTAATCAACTATCTACTAGTTCATCCTTGAGTCCAAGTGAATGTTTGTGCCAAATTTGAAGAAATTCCCTCAAGGTGTCCCTGAGATATTGCGTTCACAGGATTTTGACAGACAGACCTGAGAACATAATGCCTCCAACTACATCTATCACCAAGGTGGAGGCAATAAAAGAATAGGATAATGAAATAAAATAATAATTCCTGAAGTCCATCTAGCCGGCTCAGTTCTACATCACCGTCACAGTATCATGGCTTACTGGGATACTCGTATAGACCCATGCTAATTACCAAGGCACCCGTGTTTCCCCAGTTATGATAAGTCAAAATGTCTTCTGTGACAAAGGGGCAGTATGAATAGTTTTTGGTTTTTTTTGCATTTGTATTATTGTGAGTACCTCCGGCCAGTAGGGGTTGTGTCTTCAGTTGGATACTTAGACAATATTTAAGGAAGCGTGTGTTGATTAACACCAGGTGTTCATGATCTTGGAGGTGAACAGCTTTTAGACCAAAACTGTACATTGTACTGGGAAGTGAACATTGTGCCATGGACTATGGTGTCGTATAATGGTGAGCTGCAACTGTTAATAAACATAATCACCGGAAACCTATTGTCTTCTATGTGTGTCAAACTACACCTCTGTGGCCTTTTGAAAGGCTCTACTGTGTGGTATCATAACTAATTGTTGAACTTACGGGCTGGCAGACGAGCCTCTCTCCGTCACAGACGTGAACCTCACAGTGAAGCCACACCGTAGACACCTTCTCCAGCCACTGGAAGCGAAAGGAGCCGAACTTGAACATGGAGCGGCTGTCTTTGGCATTCTCAAAAATAGTCACAGTGGGGTCAGAGGAGCAGCTGTTGGCAAATTATACCAGTTATTACAATAAAGAAGTGGCCCAGTGGCATGACTGTCCTTTCATATCTGACTACCTGTTAATGATGAGACTCCACCTCTTCCTGTCTGTCGAGTAAGGAGTAGGGGTGGCCCAGCAGTTAGTTATCACAACTTTGAATCTGAGACATAAATAAGTGATAGATATGGATTAAAAACATTTCTAAATAAAATGTTAGATGGCAGGGAAAGTCTAAAACTATTTAATATACCTGGTGCTTAGTCCTTTTGCTTCGATGGCGATGAAAACATCAGAGCCAATGTCAGAAGTGTCGATCACGTAGGGAGTGTCTCTGGTGTGAAGAAACTTTGAATTCTATAAAATATATGTCATTTTTGTATTTCTACATCTGACAATACCTGTAAAACTTTTATTTGACTATGAAAGGTTCTAGTAGTTATACTTTAATTTTCCCAGACAGCTGTTGTGCACAGCACTAATAAAAGATGTCTAAAAACAGGATACCCCTGGAGGAAGAGGGTCTGTAAGCAGCTACTCACCGTGAACACGTTCAAAGACAACTGTGATCTAAAAGTCCCTAAACTCCCGTTGTTGACATAAACTGTAGCCACTCTGAAAAAAGCAGAGGGTTTAGTAAAAACGCTGCAAGTCATCGGGTTAGAGTGCACATGTCATCCACACAGTAACTATGCTCACCTCGTGTCCTGGACTGATGCTTACCTTTGGCTGAAGACTGCGTTATTTACCAGGTAGGCTGCTCGGTAGGTGCAGCTGAAGGTGTAGTTGACCGGCTGGTTTCTGACTGTCAGCGAAGTATCGTTGGACACGATGGAGTTATAGAAGATGTACTTGGGGTCTTTACCAGGCAGGTACTGTGGAGAACATGGATATCAACATCAGGAGGAAGACGACTAACAATTTTACTTGTGAGTCGTCTGCCTGTGAGTTTGTGCCTCCACCTAAATACAGTTTAGTTAACTACAGTGTAGTTGGATGAAAAGAGAAATTCATGAAATGTAACAAAAATGCTTCTGAAATGATTCGTCAACACTAGCTTTAATGCAACATATACATTTTTTATTGTGTTCATTAACTGGATAAATGTCCTGGCAGCTGGAAGATGGAAACCTCACATGTTAAAATGTAAAACTGTATCAAAGTTGTGTTGACATATGAGATGCTGGTTATTAGTTTTTAAAAAATTCAGTTATCTGTTCAGTTATATAGTAAATGTAATTCCCCAGTTGAGGATTAGGCCGTTCCAGTTTTCTCCACACTGCCAGGAATGAAAATACTTTATTCATTAATTCTTTATTAAATCAGACCCTTTACTTCAGTGCTAGTTGTTGTTGGCCCTGGCCGAGAACATGACCTCTGTGATCTCTGTGGTAGTTTCGAGGGGCAGGGAAACTGACAATGGAAAGAGAGAGCTGCTGTTGCAGTAAATGTGTTTTGTATGTGACCACCACAGACTAAATTTTGTTCACATCCATTGTGCCGTGTTCGAGTGTAATGGGAATTTTATATTAGCATCTTTTCTAGTGTATTGACTGTTGCTATTCTATGCAGTTATTTGTGTGCTTGTGACACTAGACAGTTTACTGTGTTGGCATGTTTGTAGAGATAAGCATGCCTTTGTGCGAATGCTAAACCACATAACTTGTACCCTGTTTTGTACCTGTTTGGGCATCTGTTTCCTGCAATTGTATGTGTGTGTATAAAAAGAGAGGTAACCCTCTGTTCTGGGAGCTTCTCCTTCAGACATTCTGTTTAGAGACCGCTCCTTTCTGCAGAAATAAATGTATAATAACTTTCAGAGCTGATGTTAAGTCTTTATTTTACACTCACCGAGCTTTAATAAGATCATTTTTGCCACAGTACGAGACACAAAACTCTGGAGCAAAACAAATAAATAATATGAACTATCTAGATGTGTGATTATGGTCAAGGGAGAAAATATGTTTCTTTGTTATTTAGGGTGGACTGACTCTCACCTCTGACTGCGTGCCACAGTACGAGTGGTTTTTTGGTGTTAGGTCTGCGATGATGAAGCGGTAGTAGCCTGGGGTGTGTGTCCCAGTGTAACAGACGCCGCTCAGGGACAGCTGCTCAATCTCCCAGCCATAAGGACACTCCGGGACGTCGGCAATGATGGCGTTGGGGAAACATGACACCATAGCGTAGTCTGAAAGGACATGCAAATCTACACTCAGTTTAGGTTATTAGGTACACCTACATAAAACTACTGGACCTGTGCAATAAATCCTCTCTGTTTTAATGACTTTACTAAAAGCATGTTTACATGTTTGTTTGTTTTTTACATTTTGTCTGAAACTCACCTGACTTATTACACTTAATAAAGTAAATTGGATTCTATTTATCCAAATTCTACTGCTTGTGTGTCTGTGTCATCTGGTCCATTTATGTCTGGCCTTTCTGGGCCAGGGATAGAGGGTACTGTATGTTGTCCAGAAGCCCTCTTAACAGCCAATGTAACTAAAATCAACTTGCTTTGACTATGTTACAGATCACATCTTGCATAAGTCAAACTCCCAATGAGCCGGACAAATAACAGCTTTAAATTCATGGGATCTGCAGAATGTCCACTGTTTGTGATAGAACTGACACAAACACACGACGTACTAAATTGTTGTTACCTGCTTTTTGGGGAGTGCAGGTCCATGCTACAGGCAACAGCATTAACAGTGCACTAGTAACTGCCATGGTGTGATGCTGCAAAAAAGATGAAAGATTTTTACCTTAGCAATAAGAGAATATTTAAAGATAACGTATAAGAGACATGAAAAGACTCACCTGGAGGGGAAAAACAACTGACGAGCTGGGTGTCAGAAGATCCTCATGGCTCTTCAGCAGGTTATCAGCACCAGTGGCTCTACCACGAACATCTCGACAACTCGAGGAGGCATTTTATACTGTCACAGGTAATAGTAATCAACTTTACCCTCATTCATTTGTTTCCACCTTTGAAAGCTCTATTGTAGGGCTGCTCACAAAAGTGCTCTGTGCTGCTCAGACATTGACTTTCAAATGAGCAATGTCTCACGGCATCAGAGTCCTAGAGTCTTTCTGGAGACTGGCATACAGGAAATGTTCAATTTTAAACAGTGATATAAGACATACAGGAGGGCAATTATTCATATATAAATATCATCTCTGTGGAAGACAAGACAAACTTTCACTAGCTCAATATTTAGGTCACAGACTCATTGTGCTATAATTTATATTAAATTTTAAAAACTAAAATGATCAAAACTTCTAATATTTGTTTAAACTCTGACCAGTGCCAAAATAATGCAGGAACAGATTTTAGTGCTCTCTTGTGTTTTATGTCCAGCAAAAGTTCAACATTTTGGTGAGTACTTTCATTCACTTTGTGATACTGAGTTAAATGAGAAGACTGATACCACTCTCAGCAAGCAGCTGCTTATCTTAGCTTAGCATAAAGACTGGAAACAAGGGGAAACAGCTGGCCTGGCTCTGGTCCAAAGAAGGGCTGTCACTTCTTGTGGTGCACTTATTCAAAATTTCAAACTTTCATTCAGTCATGGAAGGGAACAGTGATGTCCTGTCTAGATTCAAAATTACAAGAGCTTATTTTTAAAAGTCACAAGTGGTACATACAAACACTGAGGGAGAGAGGCGCTCTCCAACTGCCAGCAGATTGGGGTCAGTTTATTAAAACCTTAGTGTAAATTCATTTGAACTGTTCACCTGCAAGCACCTCTAGGTGTCACAAATGTTATTATTTGTTTGGACAAAAACCCAAGTGTGAACACAAGAATTCACCAATTATACAGATCATGTGTCAGATAATCACTTCGATCCAAGATGAGCTATAACAAGGTATGTTAAATAATGAGCCTTAAAGGTGCTCGTGGGCAGATTACTGGACAGAACCAGGTTACTGTTAACCTCCTGTTTCCAGTCTTTATGCTAAGATAACCTGCTACTGGCTGTAGCCTTACACTTAACTCACAGATAAGAGAGCGGTATCAGCTTTCACGTCTTCTCTTCAGACAGTATCACTGTAGACGTGTAAAGGTGCAACAGTAGGTAGAGAGCCACACAGCCCTGTTCTTTCTCTTTTGGCCACAGAGGACAAAAGGTTCAAGAACAGAAAACCATTTATGCAGCGAAACAGTGCAAACAGACATGCATGGAAACCTTTAAAATGTGATGGGAGCTCCATTCAGAGTGTGCATACACCGACCCTGGATATGACAGGGCTCTACTTTGCAGCTTTCAGTAATATAAGGTTTCTCATGTTAGATATCACTTTGATCCCTGTGGCATTTCCTATGTGTGTGAAACACGTGTTCTCATTGGCCTGTTTACATGATTTCGCTTGCTTTTTATCATGTTGCCTAAATCCTCAAGAAGCTTTAGTCTTGATGTGATTATTGAAATTATTTCAAATGTGACTCCAGCTGAGACCGTCCCATGTTTTTTCCTGTTCTAAATCAAATCTGACATCAGATTTAAATTGCCTGTCAAATTATCTCAAAGGGCATTCACGTCTCATAAAATCAAAGAAGTTACATGTGGTCACCAGTCGACCAATAAAACTTTAAAATCTTTTTCTTATTAACAAGAAGCTCACAGCATCAAATACTTCCTAGCAAAGCCTAAACAACGAGAGCTGTAAATCGATAGCAAAGAGATCAGGCACTAATGCTCTTCCCAGAACAATTCACACAGCAGCTGAAGGAACAAACTGCAGATGATTAACATCTGAATGGAGCAACGGGGGTAGATACCAATCTGAGCGGGCTTGGGGACAGCTAGCCTTACAGCATCTGGTGATGGAACCATGTTATATAAGCATGGCCTGGTGCTAAGAGGGGGTCAGTCTGTGCAGCTTTAAAGAAATACAGCTCCCAACAAGGAATCAGTCCCTGCATCTAAACCTCAAAGCCATATAAGTTGTAAGTATAGTACAGAACAGAGGCTGCTGACTGCCTCAATGTGGCTGAGTGCTTCTAATCTGAGAGTAAAAAAATAGTCATAAAAAAAGTTTTTTTTGACAGGACCCTATGGTTAAATTTTAAATTGACCCCCCCAAAGCATAAATAACTTCTGAAATGTTTGTACATTCAGTATGTTGAGGTTAAGATATCCTGACTTTATTTGCATATTATGACTTTAACATTACTGACTTGTTTCAAACTATATCTACTCCATGAATGTAAAGCTTATTTCAGACTTTTTGTTGTATTTTATGTACAGCATTATCTGCTGTAGAAGGGACGTACTGGGTTAACACTGACTTAAAGTCATAGTGTACTGTCCTCCAGCCAAACTCCATCTTTTAACTTTGAAATACTGACCCAGTGTAAAATACTTGACTTGTGCTACATCCCCTGTATGTTTACCACAAGAGAGCAGCACAACCTTTTCAATATAGGCTATAGGAATGATCTTGGCAGCTTTAAAATGTATGTGCAGGATGTGACGCGACTGTAGAAGAAAACCAGAATCTTTGTGTTTGTGAAAGATTTCTTTTTAGTTTTTGTTATTGAAGACTGAAGGGGAACAGACAATTACAGATATGATTAAACATGAGGATGACCCCATGACACTGCTGAGCCACATACAATAGTGCTTTTGTCAAAATGTACACAGTGACATAACAAAAGAACATGCAGTAATAGAACACATATGGAAACTCATACACTTCTTTATATACAGTTATATACATCATATTTACATAAGGAACAGCTTCAGTGTGAAGGTTGGCAGGTCCAACTTGTTCGTTCTGGCTGGTAAATAAAATCCCCCCTGCAAGACAAACAAACTGACATTAAGCCATGGAAATGATGTGATTTATCATCAGAACTACCAAATAAACATTTTTAATTTTGTTTAGTTACATGTTAAATATGAGTTTCTATAAGTTGTACTTTACATGTTGGATGAAAGGAAGAGCCTACACGCCTGTTACACAGAAACAAGATATTTGGGTCTAGCTCCTCTGATAACCTTGACCCACATCAACTTTGTTAGCACAAACCTGTATACAAATAATCAGCCTTAGTGTCTTATTCTAAAAGGAAACATACGATACCTGTGTCACTGCAAGCAATAAAACTTTAAATCACTGCCAACTAAACTTCACAAACACACATCAAAATGGTTTTCCAAGGATGCTAAGTGCTCTTTTTTGTTTGTTTCCTGAGATGTTCCTGGAGCTTTTCTGCTAACATCCATAGTGTGTTTCATTTTTTCCAGCTGTGAGCAGCTCCTCCCTTTCCTTGGTACAATGCACTGTGGAGCAACCGAGTGCACTCTAAAAGCAAAAGCTTTTTAGTGTGCATGGTGGGTGTTTTATGTATAATCTCACATATGAAAATACATCTGTACATGCTCAAACCCTGCTCAGGTTTAAGTCTTATGACTCATTTTGGTGGGTTGATAATCCACACCGGAAGTTGGTATTTTGCTGTGCTTACTCTCTCTGGTGTGGTGCTTTGTCTTCCCGACACAGTAGCCCCTCATCACATGGACAAATCTGGTTTATACTGAAGGCCAGACCGCCATCGGGCACGTAGCAGTTCTCACCACGGATCAGGCGTCTCTTGCACACTTGCTCACCGTGGTGCCGGGCACAGCACATGGATGCCCCACAGTCCCTGTCAACTTTACACCTGGCACCTGGATGATCAAAACAATGGTTACTTAGGTCAGATCATCTCATGAAGACAGTCTGAAGATTGTTTTGATATTTTAAGTTCCAAGTGAGGTTCAGGTTTTAAATAAATTGGTGTTGGCTGTGCTCTTACCCTCTTGTCCGTTGGGGATGCTGCGGTGGCACTTCCCGAACATGCAGCTGAGTCCACGGACACACTGCGCGTCCCTCCGACAGTAGTGGCCCTCCCCTCGTAGAGGAACACACAGACCAAAGTGGCGATCGCAGGAGAAACCCCGCCCACAGGCCCTGTCATGTTCGCACACAGCCTGGAATAAAAGAAGAGGCTTTTGTCAAAATCTGGCCCAAAGTCAAGTCCTGCAGTTTCCTGAAAATCCTTGAGCATTAAAATAAGATTTTCACACAAGTAGGAAGATGTGACACTACTTTCTGTGAACATATACATATTTTAGTACAAAAATGATATTTCTGCACAGAATCCAGGATCTTACCGTGACTGCTTTGGCAACAGGAACACCTTCTCTGAGCGCCATTGCTCCTTCTTTGGGAGGGCTGTGAGGCATGCTGAGCATCCAGGCCCAAATACGAGCCTCGGCCCAGGAGAAGCACAGACACATGCAGAGCACCCACAGACTCCCAGACATTTCCAATCAGCGTAAAAATGTATGAAGTAACTGAAAGTAAGATAATCAGAAAACAGGTAACCCAAGACAGGGAGACTCAAGGACAAAGATGAGTCACTTGTGAGAGTTTGTATAAGATAAAGAAATTTTAAAAAGCAAAAATTAAAAGCCCCAGTGAATGTGCAGAATGTCAGGTCTGAAGGGATCCATGCAGCATCAGTGGCTGCATCCTCTGCCAGCATGACTTTTATAGTTCACCACAGCTCGACTTCCCCCCACCAGGCTGTTTGTCCAAGCAGCAGGGTGGGAGGAGACAATTAGTTGTTAATGGATTAACTAAATTGCCCGGGTTGCCCCCTGCGGCCAGACAATTCTTGCAAAATGACCAGTACTGACATCAGCTTCACCAAGATGAGCACCGCCTCTGTGTGGTGAAGGGGAAGGACAAAAACAGGCAAATGCATGACATTTTCCATTGCTCCCTGAGTGACATCTGAAGCCACCGTGGCCCCAAAACTCCCTGCAAACACTTGTGGTCCCAACCTCCACAGCCCCACTGCCCCCTGCCCATCCCACTTCAGACCCCACGCTGAGAGCAATTAGCAGAAGTGCAACCTGCTGACGACCCCGTGATCTCATTAAATGTAATTACCATCAGTCATTAACTCTCAATGGGAGAAGGGGTGTGTGTGGCACAAGCAGATCAATTTTTGTACATTTTATGATTGTTTTTATTTGCCAAAAAGGAAACAAACCACACATCATTCAAACTGTAATCCACTGAAGTAAACAGAATACAATAACTTTGACATCCTGAAACGTTTTCAAATTTCAGAGTTTGCACCTGAATATCTAGTGATTCCTTGAAGTCAAGAGTTTTAGCTTGAAGCTTGAAGGATAAACTAAAACACAGTTTTTAAAAGGAACATACTGTTTTGGTAAAATGACATATTGTCACGGAGTACAGATGAAAACAGTAACAGAAGGCTGCACATAGAGATGACTCTATTAACTATGGATCATTACCTTTATAATGTGTATAACGTTCCTCCTGTCTGAATTACATTTTTTGTATAGTTTTGCAACTTCTCTTGCCAGAAACTGAAACTGATGACATCCTGCACAGCTGTGCTGCGAACATCTGTACCTTTTCGAACATTTTTGACTGATTTTCCATTTCACGTTCAAGTTCACCATCAGGCTACGTCTTGTTGTTCTGACGCTATCAGCTGTGATCGACAAAAAATACCAGCACTCCTGCCTTTCCTCTGCTCCTCTGTCCAACCTCAGAGGACTGAGCTGTCATTTTCCCTACGAGGTTGTGAAATTGCTCTGTTTTTGTTAAAAACATCATCTAATCTTTTTAGAAACCACAACCTTTTCCAAAAACACCTCTCCTTTAACAGAATGGCTCTGTCCGATCACCTTCTTCTGGAAAATCCTAACAATTTAGGACACCTCTGGAGTAAATACCGGGTGAGACAGGAGTTTTTCCAGAACAACACACTCTTTATCAAGTAATGTGATCCCCTGCAGATGTCCACTCGCTATCAGAGTGCAGAGAGAGATCTGTAATATCTGTTTTGTCTGTAACCATAACGTCTGTGTTAACACAAACTGCCTGAATAGTTTAACCTAAAGTTAGCAGTTCATGCTTCATTAGCATTCAGTGCTTTCACTCAGACTGAGATGCCTGGATAATCATTTACATATTGTCAGTGGCAGACAGCAAAGATCGGTTATGCAGATATTGCAGTGTCTGCAGCTCCAGGTAGTTAAGTCCTTATCAAAACAGGTTAACACAGACTAATGACGTAATTGACGGCCAATTAAGTCAACACAACAGCAGCAACTGGATCAGTTAGGAATATGTAAAGTAGTATTGTATCATGATTATGCAACCTGAGAAGTGTAATTATTCTAATTCATATGTATTGAGCAGCTAATTGTTCTATGGGGGATGTAAAAAGGACAAAGGTGCATTTAATGTCAAATCTATGTGAGTCATTCAGGTTTGTGAGTTTCAGCATCTACAGATTCATCATCACTCAATTAGCATATCTGACAAAATAGTCTGTTTTATAACTCACCAGCTGCAAATATGAAGCTGCTCACTTATACCTGTTTCTTCTCCTTACAAATCTGATGTCAGATTTTTCTGAGATTCCCAGCTCACACTACAACTCCCACATTCATCCCTTATCACATTCCCCCAAACACGTATTCCTGTTCTACATTTGTACTTACAGCAAGATATCCCCCGTGTTATTTACCCAGTGCTACCAGAGGGTAACTGTCTCCAAACAGCTCTGAACATGCTCTCCCAGTGATAATGATGTTCGTAATGAATGTGCTCAGCATCACAATCAACACTGCTGTTGGTCTTACAATTAGGGACTAACAAAAACAACAGGCAGGGTGATGTTTGTCCATTGTAATGGACCTTGACCCCCCGCAGGGAGTTCCAAATGGTGGAGGGCATGATGAGTCTGCCTTCCCACCACCCAAAAAACATTCAGTGCAAGAATGGACAATTGGAGTGAATGTGTAGTCAAGGCATTGGAGAGCAATGTGGTAAATGTATCGTTTCTTCAGGGTTCAATCTCTAATGTTAGTATTATTCACCCTATCAGCATGAATGAGTAGTATAAAAGCACCTACTAAATAGCTTATAACATTCTATAAAGCTGTTGTAAACAGATATAAAGACATTTAAGTGTTTATTAATGAATCTGTCATCATTTCAAACACTTCCCATAAAGTATAAATTGCTTGTGTTAAGACAGTACAGCTGTAATAATGGTATTAGATTAAACACATGAACACATATTTCAGCATTTTTTAAACTGATCATTTAATAACTTGCTGTATATACTAATTATTCACATGTGGAATTTATGATTACAATTATGTTATCATGAGCTGTCAACAAATACATTAATAAAAACTTTAAAATGTCAAATCTGTGTATAGATTACGTTTACGGTGTGTTATAAAGCCTCCATTTATCAAGCTCATTTATGCCTATAAAATACTAAACAGAGAAAACAAAATGTCCCCAGACTGGTTGAAATCAGAATTATAAGAATGACCCAAGACTAGGAAAAGCAACCGCTACAGGGCCGGACGGCTGTACGCTCACTACTCAAATTGGTAGGGCCCCATAAGTTACACAAGCCCCCTGTCACCGAGAAGATGTGATCATAAGCGTGGGTACAAAATGAAACTTGCGCTTTCCTGCAGCAACTTTGGTGGGGACTAGTCCAGACAGTCTGGGCATGATGGCACTCCTCATACTGTAGGTGCACGTGATTTTCAATCAAGACAACGATGATCTAGTCTCTCAGTCATGGTTTAGCTGCAACTCTGGTCCAAAGCCAGATGGAAGGCAGTATATCGATATGGATTACTGACAAAATATTGAATTGGGCAATATGATAAAATCAGTAATATCAATAACAGTATTGTTATTTATGATTTGCAGGTGCTATGTTTGTTTGTCGGTAGAGAAAATGCTGGATCATCACATCCAGCTTCAGCGAGTACTAACACAGAGCATCTTAAGATTTATCAATCATTTTAAGATTCTATGGGCAATATATTCTTTGCATATACCTCGTTCTGTTCTCTATGGGTGTACTTATTCATAAATGGAGCAAACAGGGCTGTAGTGGGAGCACTGGGGTATCAGGTGTGGCTTTGTGGCAACAGTAAATGGTTTACATGAGTCACTGGTGAGGCAGGAGGGTCCCATTGCAGAATTTTGCTTCCAGGGAAGTCAAACTGGTTCTGACTACACTTTAAACACACAGCTGGAGTCAGCAGCTGGTTAGCTTTGCTTAGACTGGACACAGTAGGAAACAGTAAGCCTGACTCAGTCCAGATGTAAAAATATGTGTCTCCCAGCACCTCTAAAGCTCACTTGTGATGTCTCGTTTGTCTAATCCATACAAAAATGGGCATGTATAAATGACAGGTCACTGGTTATGTGCTGGACCATTTCTTGGCCTGCAGGCAATGAGCAGAAACTCCCACAAAGATAAAATAATCAGAATATTTCTCTCATAAATCCTCATCATTATGAGTGTATAAATAAAACAAAAATCTAATTATGAACTGCATTTAGAAACTGTTTTTCGAAGCGCAGCTTAGAGAATGAGAAGCGCCAATAACCCATGTGTCTGGATGGATCACCAACTGTGTATTATTATAATAATAATAATAACAACCACCTTTATTTGGCCAAGTATGTTACACACAAGGAATTTTTCCGATACAGAATTGAGGCAGCCATCTGCAGCGCCAACTCAAACGATGGCTCTATCCATCGGGGGGGTTCAGTGTCTTGCTGAAGGACACTTTGACATGTGGACTGCGGGTGCCAAGATTTGAACCTCTGACCCTCCGGTTGGGAGACGACTGCTCTACCCACTGAACCACAGTCGCCCCCTTATCTTAAAGTATCTTTATAGTCTGTGAGACAGATGTCAACCAGTAATTAATTATATAACAGCTACATTCAGTGTCAGGCTGCCTATTAATTAGTAGTCGTGCTTTAGAGATATGAAGGTATTTGCTTTTAAAAACTGTTTCTAAACATTCATCAGGAACCCATTACACAAAATGGCTTGTGAGATTCAAATAACACTATTAACCCTGCTTCACCGATTCATAACTAACCCCACATGTGTCCTCTATGATTACTAACAGTGGCAGTAATACTTTAGACATTTTTACAAGAATGTATTGTGCTAACTTTCCTCACTGCTTTGGAGCCACAGACAAATGCACTTAACGTCCTCATTAAAAAAAAGTTGTGTTTTATTTTAGCCTCATACATTTGAATTGCATTTCTCGTAAGATTCATATAATGTTCTCTATAACCTGTTTCCACCTGGAACAGGATGGGAGAGGGTGACTCCCTCTGTAATGGGAAACAGTCATGTGCCGTCTTGGGGCCAGTTAAAAACAAAACAAAGGAAAAGAAGAGGAGCACAAGAAGAGAATGTGGAGCATGGGTCACTGACAGTCACAAAACAGTATCTGCACCACCATCATCAGTTATTATTATTTTGAAAAAAAAAAACTGTTTACAGGATCAGAGGAGAAAGCACACTTTTGGGGGGTTAAGGAGAATTCTTTTCGTCTCATTGAATCAGAAAGACATCACGTCCTGTCCCACTGTCACTGGGTTTATCGGACAATGTGGAGAATCTTAGTTAATGCACCTTTAAAGAAACAAAACATGAAACTTGATTTGTATTTTCATAATTTAACAGTAGTGTCTTCAGAGACGGTGAGCAAAAAGAAAGAAAAAGACTGGAGTACATCTCTGCCTGAAAAGTCAGAAGTAAGGATAATCACCTTTATTGGCCAAGTATGTTACACACACAAGGAATTTGTTTCCGGTACAGAACCGATGGCAGCCATCTGCGGTGCCAACTCAACCGATGGCTCTAACCATCGGGGGCAACTTAGGGGTTCTGTGTGACTCGAACCTCCAACCCTCCCGTTGGAGGGGGAGATGACTGCTCTACCCACTGAACCACAGTCGCCCCCATATGTAAATAAAATAAAAATAAAAATGTAGTTTAAAAACTTCAGAAACAGGTGCTGTTTGGAGTCAAGGTGACTGCATATAAAACAGAAAGAAATCCAAAAGGCACTCGAATCTTGAGATATAAAGATTTAAACAAGCCTTTAATAAAACATGGCTGACACCAACTTGTATCAGCTACAAGCGTTCATCAGGGAGTTTAAATAAAATACAAGTACAGACATTAAATAGCACATGACCTGACACATGACCTGACACTAAATAAGCTGCAGGTGTGTGGACAGAAAAGAGGCGCAGCCAAAATCAAAGCAACATGAACCACCACCCAATACAAACCCAAGTATCCCCACAATGCAACATACCAGAGCCAAAAGCAGAAGTCCACGCAAAAGGCAAACGCAAAGGAAAACCTCTACAACAATTGGGCAAAATCACTGGAGTCACTAAGCCCTGGAAATGCTGAAATCCAAAATGTTTCCCTCTGAAGTAATTGTCAGAGTCTGTCTCCCCATCTGACTAATTCATGGATGACCTCAGTGAACTGTCAATGGCTGGAAAAACATGTTCAAGAAAGAAAGAAAACTTTTAAACTGCATTAATCCATGTGTTACTTCTTCAAATAACCCACAGGGGAAAATTTTCTCATAATGTAAACCATTAAACTATCACATTTGTTCTGCCTCCACATGGAGGAGACACGCTCCTCCCAATTCCAACCCCCCTTTTTTTTGTTTTGATGAAAAGAAAAAATGGAGAAACAGATAAATAGTTCCTCTTTGGGGAAGTCTTACAAAAACCCAGAGCTCTGTTTGAGAGAGAAGGAGAGAAACAAACACCAGAACAGAGCCAGTGAGAGAGAAAGAGAGATAGGGAAGTGGAGAGTTAGTGCAAGGAGCAGAAGATAATGCGACTGGAGCAGACAGAAAACACAACCGCTCAATCTGCAACACTTCAGCTGTCTGTCAACTCTTTTGTGGCCATGGGTCCGTCATCCCAGAAGTTACTCTGAGGGCCAAACAAGGACATAAAGCGGAGGAGAGAGCGACAGAGGAAGGCAGAGGAAAGCAGTAAACCCTGGCTGAGGTGAGGAGCAAGCAGCTGTGTGAGAACAGAGGTGAAGGCAGAGAGACGTCAAGCGGGGGAGTGAAGGAGCGAGGCGCCCCGTTCTTCCAGCAAAGAGAGAGGGGAAACCGGGGAAAACAAGAAGAAGAGAGCAGAGGTAAAGAGCCCGGGGAGGAGGGAGAAGAGTCGGGCGGACATGGGGCTTTGTGCTGTTCTCCTCATCTGTCTCTCCCAGGCCGAGCTGGGGAGAGTCTGGGCTCAAGAGCATGAAGGTAAGCAGCAAATACACACAGGTATTCACATGTACTCAAGTCCTGCACAGAAATATTATCTGGCTTGAATTCCTTGGCACAAACTCACAACAAACATGCTTGTAAATGTTCTGGTTGAGTTGCACATGCGAAGCTAACAGGTCCCCTGACATTTCTCTCCGTCGGTGACTGGAAGAACATGAAAGGGTGCGTGTAGATCTGGACTTTCTTAAATCCAAAACCTCTGTGTTTCATTTACTTAAAGAAACCAAGTGTCTGCTGTTCATGTGCTCGAGAAATAAGAATCACGTGAATGGAAATCCTGTATTTTATCAGATAAATATTTGTTCAATTTAATCAGTAATTTTATTTATGACTTGTTTTCTCATTCTAGCAGGCGATTTATACGCACATAAAAAGTCAGTGACAGCAGCAGCTGAACCTTTGCAGTTTCTTGTTTTGCTCTGATTTCAAACTGTGTCTAATCATCAATATGTGGTCTCCTGTAGATGTATGCTGTATACTCCTTGGCCATACTGTCTGTGTGTCTGTATGTGCGTATGCGCATGTATGTATCTTTGTACTCCTTGGAGATACTTTATTTTTAGCCAGCCCCCGCTCTTCTGCTGCTGCTCCTCCTTCAACAATCAGTGGTGCTCCAGTTTCTCTGGCCTCTCCTGTGGTCCTAGTTCCTCTGATCAAGGGCCTGGCTCTGCAATGGACAACCCGACTGTGCACAGGCCAGAGACACAGATCTCCCCTAACATAAGACAACTCAGAGTCCAGCAAAATGTCTGTGTTCCTCTTCACCACTTAAATAGGTTAAAACCAAGGGTTGAGCTCCAGTTGTCAGCCCAGTAACAGCAGCTTTCCTATCCTGGGCCCTTCGCCCTCAGCCTGATAACTTCATCGTGCTTGCTCACACTAGAAAGTAGAACACTCTTCGCTAAGATGCTGGAAGCTCAGTGATAGTGACTATTCAATCTCCCAGTCACTTCTTTTGAAGGGAATGTGATTGTGTCACCCTGTCTTGCCTCACAGCTCACTCCAGACCACGCCAAATCTCCTTTGCAGAGCCGTTAGCACTCCAGCAGAGGTGCACAAAAATGGTTGTATGCCTGTCCCCATTCTCTTAGAGCTTAGCACTATTAAAACTGATCAACATCACACATTTCAGTGTCTAATTTTCCTAAAACTCTACACAAAGGTTTTGTACAGAGTTACGTCACTTGTTTGAATCCTGGCCGTGGTGATTCTATTGAATTAACTGATCTTAGTCTAAAATTTAGCCACTGTAAATGCTGGTGTGACCAGGCTTTCACATGGGCCTGCTGCATGTAGAGAAGAAATGGAATTCATCTGTGGAAATGACTGTACTGTTCATGTGCAAATGTTAGGTTGGCACTTTGTAAAAACAAAAATGCATACATCTAAACAATATTGTAAAAAATCATCCTACAGCACCTCTAAAGCTCACTCATTAACATCTTATAGCTTGCATTTAATCCATCTAGAACATATATATCACAGTATACATACTCAGACAAAATCTTTACCCCTCTCCCTGCTGATTAATCACACTCCAAAACAATCATAGCAATAAACCAGCAGGTAGCTGCTTAATGAATCAAAGCTGCCAAGCCAGTTAGGTCATGTCACTCTCGGGCCAGGTTGCAGACATGCAAACATAGACAAAAAATTCCAACAACTCTGAATTCTGGACTGGCAACCTCATGGAGACCAGAAGATTCTGGAGGTGGCGAGGACGCTGCCTAAATAGAAGGGATAAACAGGTGCAAACAATAAGGAGCAGGTGAACTAATGATGATTAATGAACGTAAAGAAAAGACCAGAACTAAGGTGAAACAAAACAGGAAATAGTGTCAAAATAAAAGCCAGACAGGAAGCAGTGGAACCGAATCATGACAGAACCTTCTTACAGAGCAAGGTGAGCTGTTTCCCTGTTCCCTGTGTCCACTCATTTCTTTATCTCATATAAAAAATAATCAGCAGATTTATTGACAATACAAATCTTTGGAAAACTAAATTCAAAGTGTCTGTCAAACTGTCATGTGGAATTGATTGGAACTGATTCTAAAGAGATTCAGAAAAAGATTAGTCAGCAGTTACTGTACATGTCTTATTAAAAAAGCCCCTATTGTGAAAACACTAATACACTGGAAACAAGTCTGGCCAAGCCCATCTGCAAAGCGGAACATGTTAGCTGCACTGAAAATCTGTTCATCTCCTAAATCAAACATCTTCTTAAACTCTGATCTATTTGTCCAAATATATCTCAAGGCCAGTTTTGTTTTTCATTTTCAGTTACTTATCAGTTCAGCTGCCAGTGTTTGTTAATGTGTTATGGTTACTGCTGCTCCTCTCAGTGTACAGGTGCCAGCTGGCTTCCTTCCACACCACAAACCCCAGGCCCGTTTTAACACAAATCACCCTTTTAAAATCCAACCACAATGAAACCGCATAATTAAACTACAGTGACACGTGGCTGTGGCCTCGTGTTGTGATTACTCTCCTTTAGTCAGAAGGCCGCAGGTGCTCTGTTAATCCCTGTCCTGACAATAACACTGTGTTTCATCGCCAACAGCACACAAAAGAGAACTGCTGCAAGACCCGGACTATCTCTATCTTGAGATTTAATAACCCCCCACTCTGCTGTGTTTGGACACTACATAATGGCTCACTTTCTTCAGTGTTTATGTCTCTGGAGCGAAGATGTTGGCTGTTTGTTCTCTCTGCTGGGTCTGCTGATAATTCTCTCTTCCTCTAGTACAACCCTTTGTGCCCTCAGTGCATCCTCTTCACTTGAACTACAAAGTTTTGTGAATTTACCCACAGAGAGGTTATTTCCATGGGAAATGTATTTTTCATCCCTAGACTTCTTCCAGCTAAACAGACTGAAAGACCATTTAGCTTTTGTCTCAGCTGAGGAACGTAGCTGTGGCTGCTGCTGAGCGCTTCCTTCAGCTGTCGTCTTGCTTTTAGAAGCTGTTCTCAATTAGTGAAACTTTGATCTATTCTGTTGTATAGACGTGTGACATCAAGAGAAAGTTTAGATCAGTATAAATAATTTGGTCTGCGATACAAACAGAAGCAATGATAGAAGCTCACAGAGCTCTGGAAAAAGGCAAAGAGAGAGCAAGAGTTCAGGAGGATGGGAAACAGCTGCATGGGAGATGGTAATGGACCAAATGCACAACCTGTATAACCACGGCACCACGTATATGCCTTAAAATAATGCGTCCTAGTTCGATTTGACTCCCAACACCCACTAGATTTGTGGCTGGAAAAATGTGTACACAAACATATACTTGATAAAGACGTTGACATACATTTTGTAGTAACTAATGCGTAGTCCCTGATAAGCCACTTCCTCCTCAGACCTCTTCCCCTGCTGCTCCACGCCTCCTCCGCTGTTTAGTGATAAGTGCTGCCAATCTGACCCAATTAGGAGCCTCTTGTTCTGAATCTCTGAATCTGAATCTGACATTTACTCCCATTCAGCCACAAGAACATTAGTGATGTCCAACACTGACGCTGGGTGATAAAGTCTGGACCACAGCTGCTATTCCAACTTTTCTTTTTCTGAGTTGAGGCCAGGGCCCTGTGCAGGTGTTTCAAGTCCTTCCACACCAAACAGGGAAGAATATTTCTTTATGGCAAATCTAAAGAGCTAAAGTTGGCAACTGGACTTACTTGAGGCTCTTAAAGGCATTTCCCCTCCTTCTGAGAATCTTCTCGTTAAATGTCTTCAAGAACATCAAGCACCCCTAACCCTGCCAGTTTTAGTACTAGCAAAGTGAAGATCCTCTGCTGTTTTCCTAATGCTGTGTACACAGGAGTCAGTGCAGCAGCCGGTTGCTAAAGCTGCTTTAATCTACCTCGCCAGGGATAATGTCCTCTGAAAAACCACCTAACAAGTGCCCTTCTTCTCTCAGGAGGACTCGCAGAAGTACTACAGACGGCAGAGTTTTGGTCCAACAGACAGCTATATTATGACCTAGACGATGGAGACTCTCCACAGACATTTCCTTATGAACTCAAGCATTGTCATGGTGAGACAGGAAAGGCTCTTCCTCAGAGGCAGAGGCACACGACTGACTAAAACATCACTGACTGCTGTAGCAGTAAGATTTTAATTGGAACAAACAGACCAAGCCGAAGCAATAAAACCACAAAAAAGTATTTGAACAGGATCCAGGGTGTCCACATATTTTTATCATATGCTGTAAACACAATTTTAAAAGAAAGAGGCCGAGAGGGGGTCTTAACCTCAGGCTGACTTTTGTCTTTCCCTTTCCTAACATATTGTTGTTTAACAGCTCAGCTTACATAAAATCCAGACAGCAAACTGGATACTTGTTCTTCATTAGGAAAACAGCAGAGATCTTCACTTTGCTGAACGAGCAGGGGGTTCTGCTGAACTGGCAACTGTGTCAATTCTCACAGTGCGCGGGAACGGGGAGTCATGGATCAATTTACTACTAAAATAAAAAGAAATACATTCCTGAAGGGAAGTAAATGTGAAAAATATAAACATCCAGCTATGATCTGTTGAACAGATGACAAGAAAAACCACACCAGAGAAGGTGGCTGGCAGAGACATAAACACAGACACAAATGTGGCTCCACGTGAACTCTGTGCATGCATAGGGATTACTGGGCCAATGTGGCACCAAGTGAAGGTTTCATCATGCCGCACAGGAAGTTCATTACCAGCCAGCCAAAGCGCACACTCCACATTATTAGTTTAAGGTGCTAAAACTAATAAGAAATCATGGCACGTCTGCAAGAGGTAAAGAAAATCTAGTTATGACTCTGTTTTCCTGGTAGTTTTTAGTCCTGCATGTCACTGCTCTGGATGCCATTTTCTGTGGAGACATCTGTCTGTTAATCATCCAAATTATGGTAACAATGCTGAGCAGATGTGATCACAGGCTTTAAAAGAAAACAAAAATTATGTCCACCCCAAAAACTCCCAAGCTAATCATTAATTAAAGTCATAACTTGGTGTTTTATTTGTTGAGGAACTCTTAGTGTGCCTCAACTGATGGTCAGTAACAGGGGAAGATTACTACAGCATGAATAAAACCTGCCGAAGAACTCTTGACCCTGCAAAGTTCAGGAGACATGTGCGTGTTCATGTATTCAATCCTCTTGAATGTGTCTGCATGCAGGGTCCACATGTGAATGCTGACTCTGATAATGCCTGTTTTTCATAGATGCACTAGGCCAGACTCCTCTGCAGACAGATGGGGGCCCGTCCAGTTTTCACAGAACCAGGAGGGACCAGCAGACCTTGCATAAACACAGACAAGCTCGCGACACACAGACTGAAGGTGGAGGAGTGGATATCAGCACCCTGCCTGATAACATGACCCAGATAGTGGTGAGATGCAAACCACCGGACCCTGTGCTAAGCCCAGTTCTCTTAGTTACTGTCAAGCTTTCTGTTCTAGCACAGTACATGTACATGTATCATGTTTACCATGATGCAAAAGGAACCTCCTCATGCTTTTAAAGACTACATTCATGGTATCATGGCTCAGAGTGAGACTGAAGCTACCACAGGTCCCACATAGGAAGTTAGCATGCTCATGAGCTGAACCATGTCCTTGCATTGCATTGTAGCTAGCTAGCCCTAGCATTATCCAAAAAGTAAAAAAATGTTACTTTGTTCAAACATTACCTCTTTTCAGTGCTACTACAGCAAATTCTTTTCTGGAAATCAACACAGTAGTTAGATTGTGCATTGCTGTTTTTATTGTCAGACAGTATGCTTTAACAAGAGTTTGCAAAGCCTGAGTAACAAGTTTGGCTGTAACACATCCGTGCTATTGGTTAATGCAGCTTAGTGAGCAAAAGGGAGTGCTTGGTTTGATGCAAGGCATCTCCCTGCTATTGCTAACACAGCTGAATCGTTGTCACATGAGACCGAGATCGCACAGGGATCTAACTCACACCCAGCGTGCAAAACAATTTATGGTGCAGCCCTAATCGTAATAATACTGAACGGTCAACAGAGGTCATGCCAGAGAAGCTTTGAGCAGATGCCACAGTTATTAGGTGTCTGCCAGGTGGATTTGATCTGTCATCTTCTATTCATCCCCTTTTAGGTCTGTGTGTGTTTGTGTTTATATGAATGTCTATGAAAAGGTTTTATGTCCTAGACTCCTCTTTCACTTTAATCGGCCTCAGTACAATTCAACCAAAATTTCCTTTCTCTACAATTCAAATTGAAAACAGACGACAACATTGTGCTGCCAACTTACAGTGTGTGTTTAAGTGTAACTGTGTGTTAGCATGTGCACGTGTGTATGCTTTTGAATGACTCACTTGCACAAGATCACAAGTAGCTCTGTTGTACTGCTGCTGGTGACTCTTTCCGAGAGGTCCGATCCCAACTTTCGAGAGCCTCTGTCTCTTGTTCAACGGGAATCTCTTCAATGAATCAGTCAGCTGTGAGAGAAAAGTAAATGATTGTTCACATCTCCTCACCTAGAAATCCCACACCCCCCTCTAGAAAACACAGGCTGGTGTCAGGCAGCAAAAAAACTGGGTCATTTTCTGTATATAGAGCAGCCGGAGAGGCAGTGACAGTGCTGCATTTAACTGCTCCACTTTCTGAGCCCACGCCAAACCCCAGAACTATTGCTCTCTGTCACCTTGAACTGTGGCATATATTAATAACGCCATCAAACCCAGAGATCTGTACAGAGAGACGGGCCCTTGTTATCAAAGCAGCGGGTGTAATGTGTAAACAGCTCCCCCAGGTGGAAGTGTATGGATGGAAACATGTGCCCTTGTCCCATTGCAGTGGTTCCCCCTTCACCCTTCACACAAAGCAGTGTCCTCTTTGATTTAGTGTTGTGTGTCCATGATGCAAGAGCAGATCAATCAAAGGATGATTCTCCCTTTTCATTCTCATTTGAACAGTAGTGATGTAACTGATCCGAGTTGACTCGTGATTCATTTTAAGATTTTATTGAAACTTAGGAGACACTTTCATTTTCTGATCTGAAAAATGATCCGACCCATGCCCTGTTAAATAGTGTCCATAAGAAAGAAGAAAACAACTAAATGAAACAAATTTTGTGTTGTCTCACCTCACAGCTCCTGGGTCACTCCCCAAATCCCCCGGGGGAAGGGGGGGGGGGGGCATCACCAAGGCTGGGAACCAGTGTCCGGTGATCCTCTCTGATTCACCATCACTGGATCACCTGATAACAAAATGGCTGAAAAAAGAATGAATTAAATAAAAATTCAAGTTCAGTGTTCGGCACAAATCCATCTTATTCTCTTTAAAATGATGAAGGCCACCAATACACCTTGATCTGCAAGCTAGTCATGAAAATTACAATTAGATATTTTTGTCAAATTGTTCACCTACACCTATCAGCCATAACATTATGACCACCTGCCTAATGCTGTGTACACAGGAGTAAGTGCAGCAGCTGGTTGCTAAAGCTGCTTTAATCTACCTCACCAGGGATAATGTCCTCTGAAAAACCACCTAACAAGTGTCCTTCTTCTCTCAGGAGGACTCGCAGAAGTACTACAGATGGCAGAGTTTTGGTCCAACAGACAGACGGACTGAAGCCTTGTGGGTAGATCTGAACATGCTGCACAAGAGTCAAGTCCGAATCCACGGCATACTGTCTAATACACACCGTCAGGCAGCGGTGAGAGGAGCGTGCACACACACACACACACACACACAGGCCAGGACAAACAACCATCTGATTCAACACCCATTTATGTCTGCTACCTTTTCTTTTCCACAGAGGGTGGCGCTTTCTTTCGATTTCCCTTTTTATGGGCACTACTTAAGACAAATTATCGTAGCAACTGGAGGTGAGTTCCATGTTGTATTATTTGACATCAGGGTAGCACACACACCTGCTTTGCTCGTCCAATCAGGAGACAACATCCACCAGTGAGCTGAGGGATATTTTGTCCTACCCTGGGGAAATACTCAGGCCATAATAAATCTCACTAATTGTAAATGCCTTCGCTTTTTTTTTTTTTTTTTTTTTTGATGGTTTTAATTGCTTAAAGGCTTGCTGTGTATGCCCTAAATTTAAATCCAAAGAAAATAACCATGCAAGAATGGGCGGCTGGTTGATTTCACATTGTTGCTTTGATAAAAATTCTATGAATATGCACAAGATGGAGACAAAATCTCATGGGTCACTTGCACAAAATTGGTTTAACTTTGTTCTTTCTGTTTCCATGAGACAATCCTGTTAAATCAAGCATCATTTGTGATGAACTGCCTCATACAACTGTGTGTTTAACAGTGTAATGCTGTGTAAAATGGCTGTGTGGCTCATCATGTCACCTGTCTTCACGTTTCTGCTGTTAAAGGAGCCAAATGAGACAATCTGATTAAATGTAGAGGTTTGAAATGTTGTTTTGCAGTATTTAACTTCATAACAGGTATAAACATACAACATGCACTACAATGGTCCTTACAGTTGTGCTAATTCACTGAATGAGGCATTTTTAACATACATATTGTGTTTCTGCCCCCTCCCACCAGGCTTCATCTTTATGGGGGAGATTACTCATCGAATGCTAACTGCCACACAGTACGTTGCTCCCCTCATGGCCAACTTTGACCCCAGCTTCTCCAGAAACTCAACAGTGAAGTACTTAGACAACGGTAAGTGGGAGTTCCTCTGTGAAGCCGGTACTGTTTGGGAACTCCTGATCACCCCTGACGGACCTCTGTCCCTGACGGACCTCCATGTCCTCAGGTAATCTATTTGTGGTGCAGTGGGACAAAGTTCGGCTAAAGGACCGAGAGCCTGAAGGAGCTTTTACATTCCAGGTGGCCCTCTACAAAAACGGAACCATTGTCTTCAACTACAGAGACGTAAGCTACAGATTTCAGCCGTTCTCATCATCAGGTCAGGTTTGGCCATGTTAAAACAAACAGCTGTTCCTTTTCAGATCCCTGTACCAGTGGTGAAAATGAATTCCACTGAGCACCCAGTCAAAGTGGGACTGTCTGATGCTTTCATGGCGTCCCTCTCCTCCTCGCAGCTCCAAGGTCAGTTCTCTTGTAATAATAAAAAGGTTTTTCCTGTTACCAACCTACTTTACTGTAAAAAGAAATGTTCTTGTTATAACAAAACGCCATATTTGTAGAGTGTAAGACCCTTACATCCAGACCATGGTATTGGTTTGTATGTTAGCCGATGAGTAACAAGAAACTGAAGCGAAGAGCTATGAAATGAAACGGATCTCTGTAGTAACTGAGAAACTGTTCATGTTTGTCCACCAGAGGGCACTAACAGGCTGCGTCTCAAATTCATTATAAGCAGATTTAAAGATGTGTATTGTGTTTGTCAAAAAAACAAATACTGCCTGATACATGGGATTTAAAATGTTAATATTAACCTTAAAAATCAGGGTCCAGAAGAAACTTTCATAAGTTCTAAAAAGAAAAATATACTAGGTATTAAGAGGTCAGGAAGCAGCCTTTAAAACATGGCAGAAACACAAAGCTTGCAAACACACTAATATTTCATATTTGTCTTGAAGATGCGAACCGACGCACTATCTATGAGTATCACCGTGTTGAGATCGACACCACAAAGATTGTCAGTCGATCTGCTTTTGAGTTCACACCTCTGCCCAGTAAGTGTCGTTACAAACCGGCCTTTGCACGACAGCCTCGCCTCATTACTCACGTATCTAACTCCAGAGCACTGTGTCCGATTCCTCCAGCTTGCCTTCAACACACATCCTGTGATTTGTGCCTGACATCCAACCTGACAGCTGGCTGCGGCTGGTGCAACACACTCCAGCGGTAGGCTGAAACTCTACAAATGTGTTGCGATGAAGCCGTAGAGAGCCTGGCTCTTCTCACTTTGTTCTCATTGAGTTTCAGATGCTCGGATGGTATTGACCGGCACAGGCAGGAATGGATAGATTATAACTGCCCTGAAGAGGTGAGATATATTTTCCATGTATATGGCACAGAAGTGAGCCACAGAAGAGGATTAGGGCCATAGTAAAAAAAAATGATTTGAGTTCTGACTTTAATTTCAGAATTGTGACTTTTTTCTCAGAATTCAGGGAAAAAATGTCAGAATTTTTTTTTATAGTGAAACCTATTCCTCTTCCGTAGTGAACAGCTGAATTGTTTGTTGAATCATTCCTGTGGGTGTTCACTCAGGCTAAAGGCACATGTGAGGACTACAGCCCAGTGCTACCTGAGGGATCTGTGAGCTCCTTCAACCACTCTTTCTCTGGTCCGACACCTTCTTCAGGTGACCAGCCTGTCACTGGTGGTGAGTTTCTCTCAGTCTAGAGGGAAACAGACAGTGAAGGTTTGTCAGTAAAGGTTCACCTCAGCTGTCCACATGGTCCAGTGGCTGGACAAAGTTGAACCCAAATCACTGCACTGGAGTTTTGATTGAAAACTGGAAGCAAATAGTTTGTATTCATCATTTTTCAGAGAAAGTGAAGCAGCATCGCACACCACACAAGGTTCATCGCTTTTGTGGCACTTCAGTGTTTAATCAGACCTGTAGCAAACACTGTCGCAACTATTTGAGTAGGAATTACTTTCCAACTGCCTCATCAATCAGTTTTCTGCCACTTATCTGAGGCCAGGTCACATTAAATTGTTATATTGCAGTGAATTATTGTTATATACAGTGGGGAAGTATTGACAAAATGCCATATGTCAATAAATGAATATAGACTATGTAATAATTATATAATTTTATAATTATAAGAATGGGCCTCATAGCACTCTACTGCTTTTCCCTCATTTGACCACTTTGACTGTGTAACAGGCATTACATTGGAGTATCTGTGGTATTACAAAAGTCCTAAAAAGTCTTAAGTTTAATGTGGGTGACCACTGCAGACACACTGATATTATCCCAGCCTGTTGCCTTAGATGGAAACCTACATGAAATATTCCTTTAACACCACCAACATCCTCTGTTTTCTTTGCTTTCAGATGTACAGACGGGTTCTCCAAACCATAAGGGGATAACAGAGAACACAGCCATCATTGCAGGTGTAGTGGCTGCCCTGGTTCTGCTTGTAGCTCTGACCTTACTCGCTGTCTACTACATCAACACACACCCAACGGTTGCCCCACCGTTCTACCTCATGCAGGTGAGGAAAAACAACCTCATCCTCCATCGATACCACATTTTCATGCGCTCTGTAGTTAACAACTACTATTTGATGTTTGTAGCGACGTCCCAACAACTACTGGCCCTCTATGAAGTTCCGCAACCAGGGCTGCCACTCCAGCTACGCTGAGGTCGAGCTCAGGGGTCATGAAAAGGAAGGCTTCATTGAAGCTGACCAGTGCTGCTGAGGGAACTGTACCTGCAGGACGGAGTCAGAAGGAGAAAGGATACCATCTTGAGGACTGTGACAGTATGACAAGGGGTTGACTATGGACGATCAGGCAGACCTTAACACAGGGCATCCCTGCTCCAGCCTTGCCAGCTGGACAGTGTGTACTGTAACTGCTCTTGTGTCTTGCTCATTGCCATTACACCCAGGATTTGAAATATTATCCAAGGGTTGGACGAAGTGAGAGGGAGCTGCCTGTACAGGAATGATGAGATGCAAACATGTAACTGTAACAAAACCCATCAATCCAAGGGGCTGTCAGGGAATGAATCAAACTAGCCTTCATACTGCAAATCAACATACAGCTCAACTTCACTATGTCTTTTTGTTTTTCATCCATTTTATGAAGTAATTCACAGTGGCCCCAAAGCACTCCATGCACACAGAAAACATCTTTATCAATTTGACAGTACAAAAAAACATAATACCAAATACTGACTAGGCATTAGTGGTTCTGCAAAATGAGAAAGCTTAACATTTTGTCTGCTGTTGTGTGTTAACTCTGCAACATTTGTCTGCATTTGCTCGTTTTCAGTAGCTTCATGTATTTGCGGCTTGTTTCTCTGTTTGTTTTTTCACATGTAACAGTTTTTTTCTAAAATGCTGAAGCTGTTTTGTTTGCTTGTGTTTTCACTTGTGTTTTCTTACGGTGTGATGTTGAGCTCTAAGGGCCACTGTGTGATTTTTAGTTCATAAAATTTCCATAAGAGCAATGACTGGTTCATAAACTGTTATATGGACTTCACTACAACAGATATTTAGCTCTATAACTAACTGTAATGACAATGATCATCTCAATCTTCTCTGGACAAATAGACTGTATGAATTTTAGAGACATCGAGTTATGAGGGTTTTCTTTCAATCTTTCTGTTTAAATGTCTTCCAATAAAACTTGGTGGCGAGTGTTGATATTAATCTCATGCTCAGTGAGAGCCTGAAAATCTATGGAACAAATCATCCTGATCTATAATTAGTGCAGGTGTATTGACAAAGTGTGATGAGGTGGTTATGATTAGTGCCCCAGGCTGCCTCATGTATCATTTTACATTCGACTGATATGGAGCGCTAATAATCAATCAATTTTAGCAATCGTTTTTATGTAAAAAAAAAATAAATAAAAAAAAATAATTATATATATATATCTTTGGTATATATCCAACTTCTTTAATGTGAATATTTTCTGATGTTCCAGTTCTGTTCAGCTGAACAGAACTGATGAAGCCTCTTGGATGAGAGGTGAAACGTCTTCGACCTAGAAATCATTCTAAGTTTTTCAGCTTACTATGACCTGAATGGCTGAAAATCTGCACAGACAAACAAACACGTGTGCTGATATTTGACTTACGGGTCGATGTAGACACACTAACAAAACGAACAGGACAAATGAAGGCTGTAACACGTGTATAAGGACATTAACTGTGTAACCGCAGAAACATTTGGGTAGCATATTGCATACAAAACCCAGGTGGAACATTCCATTCTAACAACTACTGGGTCAGGTGGAACATACCATTCTAACACACTAGTGGGTCAGGTGGAGCATACCATTCTAACACACTAGTGGGTAGGGCTAGGAATAGTCTAAATGGAGCCATAAGTGAAATACCGTGACAAATACAGTTTAGTAAAACATAAAACTGCATTTGTGAGTTCGAATTTATATTATTAAAGAATAGAGCATTTGTTTTAGCCGTGAACTGGGATAAACTTTACCATAACGGTAAATACCATAACTGTCTTCTGAGGCGAGCCCATTCACAGCCTTACATAGACATAAACATAGATATACACTGTACATCCATGCGATGTGTATGGATGACTTTTTTTTAATTGAAACAAAGTAACACATTAACAAAACAGGACCGAACATGAGAGACAAGACAACAGATACATGACTTTACAAAAAGATATAGAGTGTTTTACAAGACTGTAGTGTGTTGAGGGTGTAAAGTGTAGGTATCTCTAACTTATGCAGCCTATGAAACGCAAGAAAGGATTTTTTTTTACAATAATATTGATAAGAAAACTGCTAATAAAAGCAGCTTGTTACATTTTTAAAGGTTGGTGGGAATGTGTGTGGCCTCAGCCCCAGGTATTTGATTCAAGTTGAAATGTGTTAAAAAATGGTTCCATGCCTCATAAAAAGCAGATAAACTATTCTTGTGAGTGGATGTCGTTTTCTCTAATGTGATGTATTCTATCAGAAGGTTGGTCCAGTGGTTTATGTGTAGTGATTTTTTTGATTTCCAGTTTTGAAAGAGTTTTTTCTTGGCAATAGATAGAGAAATGATGAGTGGGTTTTTGTATTTAATTGGTAGGTGGTCGATGTCTGTGATATTACCGAGTAAGCAAAGTGATGGAGAAGGAGGGATTCTACAGCCCAAGATGGTGGAGAGTTTATATTATATGGTGTGCTCCATCTCCAACATCCTTCTACCAATATAACCACTATCCCTCCTCTGTACATGTCCAAACCATCTCAATCTGGCCTCTCTGACCCTTGTCCCCAAAACAGCCGACCTGAGCTGTCCCTCTGATGTGCTCGTTCCTAATCCTGTCCATCCTGGTCACTCCTAAAGAGAACCTCAACATCCTCATCTCTGCTACCTCCATCTCTGCCTCTTGTCTTTTCCTCACTGCTACAGTCTCTAACCCATACAGCATAGCTGGTCTCACTACTGTCTTGTACACCTTTCCTTTGATTCTTGCTGCCACTCTTCTGTCACACAACACTCCTGACACCTTTCTCCACCCACTCCAACCTGCCTGCACTCGCCTCTTCACCTCTTTCCTACACTCCCCATCACACTGGACTGTTGACCCCAAATACTTAAACTCCTGCACCTTCTTGACCTCAGCCCCCTGTAACCTCACTGTTCCACTTCCCTCCCTCTCGTTCATACACATGTATTCTGTTTTACCACGACTGACTTTCATTCCTCTTCTTTCCAGAGCAGACCTCCACCTTTCCAGGTGTTCCTCCACCTGCTCTCTGCTCTCACTACAGATCACAATGTCATCCACAAACATCATTGTCCACGAAGATTCCTGTCTGACCTCATCTGTCAACCTGTCCATCACCTGTCTGACCTACAGCACATCTCACTACTGTCGTACTCCTCTCATACATATCCTGTCCATCACCTGTCTGACCTACAGCACATCTCACTACTGTCGTACTCCTCTCATACATATCCTGAACTACTCTGACATACTTCTCTGCCGCTCCTGACATCCTCATACAGTACAATAGCTCCTCTCTCGGCACTCTGTCGTAGGCTTTCTCTAAATCCACAAAGACGCAATGCAGCTCCTTCCGACCATCTCTATACTTCTCCATTAACATTCTCAGAGCAAAAACTGCATCACTAATGCTCTTTCTGGGCATGAAGCATCATATTGTTATGCTGGATGCCCTTCCTGACACATGCATAATTGCACATTGACAGTTGACTGCTGCAGATGCAGCTCCCATGTAGCACACATTCTCTTATTATATTCTTATGTATTTTTATTATATCTCTGCATTTGCTGCTTAAAGTGCCTTAGATTTTGTGTTACTTATTTATCTACTTTATATTTCATTTGTATTTTGAGGCATTCAAGTGGATGGCAAAGTAAGAATTTCATCATACAGCGAAACACGTTTCCTAACTGTGCATATGACAAATAAGCACTTTGACCTTTGTTTGACATATATAGTGTAAAGATGACTTAAAAGACATTACTGGAGAGAAAAGAGGGGGCACCCGGATTTGAACCGGGGACCTCTTGATCTGCAGTCAAATGCTCTACCACTGAGCTATACCCCCGATACACGAAACTTGGGATAGGCTATTTATATTTCTGTTGATATTTCTATGGACTGTTGTTTTAATTTATATTCTGTGTGCACCATCGCACGACGATGTAACAACACAGAAGGTTAATGGTTTAATCCCAAAAGTAGCATTTACGTTCAGCGAGGACAAGATGGCAGACGCAAGTCCATGAGTTGTAATTCATGTCATTGTCCGGCAGACAGCGCCAACTAGACACATTTGAACAAAATGTTAACCCTCATTTAGTAAAAACAAGCACTAATATTCATATCGGTTTTATTTTCTTAAATTATTTTTTAACATCCCCTAAAGTATTAATTTGTCTGCAAACCCCATTCTGGGATTTTAAATGTTATTGCATTACATTGTGGTATTAGTACTTGTCTCCTAAGATTATTGCGAATTCCAGTTAATGCATTTGAGGCTGCCTTCAGGTGCTCCGTAGAAATACGTGATTAATACCTCTTAAGTGGGATGTGTACACTTGTTATTCTGGATCATTTTGAGGATTTTAAGTATGAATACGAGTGATAGCACAGCATTCTAGTAAAACCTACGAGCCCATCACGAATTCCTCATTGACCTTTATATAATGAGCATGCTAGGTAACCTATTAACAACACACAACCAGTAAGAGTTCCTATAACCGACGGTCATGAAGGCATCATGAAGGCTTCCTGTTCCAAGCTTTACTCCTCCTCGCCTTGAGGTCCAGTCCCTATATTAACTGAAAAGCCTGGAGGCGAGGGGGAGGATGGTGTGTGCTTTAGCAGCTCACCACAGCCTGCACTTTACTCCTGAACACTTTTTTATTTTACTGGATCTGTGAGGTTTTCTTTTTGTGGTGTGAGGAATCCCTGCGCCATCATGAACCCACCCTGTGGAAGATGCAATAAACCAGTTTATCCCACAGAAAAAATAAACTGCCTTGATAAGGTAGGTGATACCAGTCTAACTCCTTTTAACAACTAAAATAATATTCTAAATGACACTAGCTTTCTGCAAAGATTTAGCCTTCTATATTATTATTTCCTTAATCCAAATACATTTTGTGATTTAAAGTTGCACAGTTCTCACACAAGATGCCACTTTTGATTAAAAATAGCTGCTTTATATTTCTCAGAATGTTTTACAATATGGTTAGTAAAGAAGCCTGTTTCTCTGAGGCCAATGTTTGCATTCATGTCAGAAAGTGTATTCATTTTCACTATTATGTTGATATAGTCTGTACACATATAGGTCTGTCTCTTCTGAAGAGATCCCTGCTTTGCTACTCTTCTTGAGGTTTCTGTCACTTTTTCCTGTTAAACTTAGTTTTGGGGGAGTTTTTCCTTATCCAGTTCAAGGGTCTGTGGACAGAGGGTGTCGTACGCTGCACAGATTGAGGCAAATGTGTGATATTAGGCTATATAATAATTATGTGGCTAACTAAATCCTTATTTTTGTGAACACATAAATCCACATACTCTACTGTATATACAAACACTAGAAGTACACTCTAAGGGCACACTGTGGAGAAAAGCCACATCCGGTAGATACACTCTGGCCAGAAACTTGTAAACATAAAAAAAAAAAAAAACTGAGTATGTACAGCACACAGTGTGTCCCTTACTATCAGTATCAGCTTGTCTAGCTGTACTCTGATAACGTGTCTGTAACCAGCTAAATACAAGAGTTTGATTTACGAACAGTCTAAGCTAATTTAATCAAGTTAAGGACACAATCAAAGCCAACATAATTTCATTAAGAGTGCTGGACTTTAAGCCGATCAAATAAATTATGCAAACAACTGAGGGAGTAGAGTTTCTGCAAACAGGTTATGGTATGCATCAAACAGTATTCATCCTCATTGGTAACTTTGCACCGTAACCATCTTGTCCAGTGCAGATATGGGAGGAACAGAGCAGCACAGGCCAGTAAAGGAATTTTCCCACTGCAAGTTACTGAACTCCACTTTTTTCATGCTGGTGCCAAGTACATAAATTTAAACAGCCAGCAGAATATCTTTCCCATCTTAATGCAGGGTGTTTTTGTTGAGTGGTTAGAGCTTTATTTTGTTGGAAATAGTACTGAACTTAATATCTTACACATTATGGCTGACATTTTGCTCTGCTTCTCTCTAGTATTGGCACAAAGGTTGTTTCAGCTGTGAGGTTTGCAAGATGGCCCTGAGCATGACGAACTACAAAGGATTTGAGAAGAAGCCCTACTGTAGTATGTGAGTGTTTACACTGCACAGATCGCCCCAGTGGCTAAACTGAACAACAGTTCAGACGAGCTTTAGAATAACTGTATAGATTTGTGCTGTATTAGCAGGAGTAACATCCAGACTCCAATTCAAAAGGTAAACTCTCATCCTGAAAATGTGGCCACAAAGATAACATGTAGTATTATGAATCTGCATTTCATCTTTTATTTGTGTTTACTGCAGTGATAGTCTAAGGTATTCTGCTTTTTTAAGCAGCAGTAAAAGTTGTCATTTTTGGAGGTTTTGGTTGTTTCACCACACACAAAACCTTCACTTGTCAGGAATGGAGTCGATGCTCATTTCTGAAGCAGCTGAAACACAGAGATGAGCTGCGGAAGTTGCAGTGTGTGGGGAGAGTGAACAGACAGACTACATCATGTGATCCCAACAACCTAACCTGAGTCTGACTCCAGAAAATACCTCAGTATATTTGAACATTTGTGACTTTGATGACGGTGCTCTTTTTTTTTTTTACATTGCCCATATGTTAATGGACACAAAGACAAAATAAACTGCAACAAATTTCTAATTTGCAACTCTATTCCCACCTAAATATAACTAACAAATACACAACAATTTAAACTAAATGGAAACAAAGTAAACATTAAATGCAGTAATGAAACAATAAAACAAAGCAGCAACACATCTCAGGTTTGACAATTACTAAACCTACATGCATAAAACCAACATGCCAGATCATTCTTATGCAAAGGCCTAAAAAGAGAAAACAGAAGTAGTAATAATAATAAATGCTGAAAAACAAAGAGCTGAGGTTTTACAATAAAAATCCCCTAATTGCATAAGATTTCCTAAATATTCCCACAGTCTTGAATTTCTAGAGTGAATTTCTGTGTTTTCCCCCAACTTACATAACAAAATACATTTCTTAGCAAAGTATGTAATCACAATTTACAGTGGTTCATAAAGTGGTGAACTCACAGCCCCTCTTCACCTCATGTTTAGTTCCTTCAAAGATTTAAAATGACTTCATTTAAAAAAAAAAAAAAAAAAAAAGAATGTTCTGGTTTGGTTTTTGTGAATGACAGCACCATCATGTTTTCCAGTCATTTAGCTTCTCTGACGAAAAATATTTACAAATAAATCCAGTACAATATAAGTATGTGCAAAAGAGGGAGACAGTTTTGCTGTCTGTTTTCTTCCAGGCATTACCCCAAAACCTCCTTCACTATAGTGACCGACACCCCTGAGAATCTGCGTCTCAAACAGCAGAGCATGCTCAACAGCCAGGTGAGACCCTCGCCTCTGTCTCCGCTATTGCTCCTGCTCAGTCTCTGGTTTCTCGCACAGGCAAAGATCCTGGTCCTAATCGTGTTGCATCATCACGACTCTGTGCATGTGCATTTATCTGTCTCACAGCAGGAGGACACACCTTTTTGGTGTAAAGATTTAAGATTGAACTTAAACCGCCTGATCGGATCTAAGCCATATGAAGTGTAACTGCTTCTCATAAGAGCACAATTTAGATTTTAATTTTGTGCTTTTAACACAGATCTCTCTCTTTGTTTGGTTCTCTCTTGTGGCACATGCTCAGTCTGCCTCTCTGTCTGCTCTCACTGTTCTTTAGCTCTAATCTAATCACACTGTTCATGTCAATGTTCAATTTAAACTAATCAGAGGGATAAGTGCTCCAAGTCACGCAAAATTAAAACATTTGGCTGAATTTTACATCAGTGGCTGTCCGGTCACTCAACATTTGGAGGCTAAAATCTTGCAAAAGGTAGAAATGTTTTTATCAGCTCCTAGAACTCATCGTTCTTTCAAGGCTGCATTTCTGCAAACTTACAATCACCTGTGTTTGTGAAACAAAATCTTTAAATCTATGGAAAAGAGGTAAATGTGACTACACTCTGTACGTACAGCATATAAAGAAATGCCCACAATTGAAATCCCATATGTGCTGCCTGGCCTTAAGGCGGATAAACAGCCCTTTAAACTGTCCTTCTTACAAGTCTGTTTGAGATACAGTGTGCTAATTACACTGCTGCTGGGTCTACTGTGGAATATAGGACAGAGCCAGACTGGTTGTATACCCCCTGCTGCCTGTCATCATGCTAAGCTAAGCTAATCAACTCCTGGTTCCAGCCCCATACTTGATACACAAACTTTTCAGCAGAAAGAAATTAGGGTATTTCTCAACTATTATATACATTTTAGAAAATATTCTTTGCATTTGAGAATGAATCCCCAGGACAGATGCTGAAAACTTTACAGAATAAGTCAATGTTTATCAGTGGGGATAAACTGCTGAAGGAGCACTGATTATGTTATGCCACTGATCGATTTACCTCATGGTGTTCAACAGGAACACTTCTGCATGATCAAAACCAGCTCCTGTCATTAAAGACTCAGGTCATGCTTCTTTTCACGGATAGTTGTACAGATTTCTGCTTCCACACACAAAACAAAAGAGGTGAATGGTCGAAGGTTTGAGAAATACATCTGAATGAGTCAACATGATTATCCTGAGTAATTGATGAGCGTTTGCTTGGTTCAGTCCCACTAGAGCAGGGGTTTTCAACCAGTGGTCTGCAGCCCCCAAGTGGTCTGTGGAAGCATTGCAGGTGGTCCTTGACCATGCATTCAATAATGTTTCAGTGCAGGAACCATTACATTTGTAATTTTTAAACTGATTTCCATGTATTAATTATTGTTTATAAATAATCAAATGTAGAAGTAGAAGTACAATTGATAAATTCTACACAGATGTATAAAAACTAAAAGAAACAAGCCTGAATTGAAAAAGTAGGGAGTAGAAAATACAGATAAGGTGGTTAAATTGTAGGGAGTAAAAGGAGTAAAAGTAACAAAATGTCAGAAAAATAAGTACTCAAGTAGATTACAGGCACCTGAACAATCTACTTAAGTACAGTAATGAAGTATTTGTACTTTGTTACTTTCTACCTCTGACTAGAGGCAGGTGAGAAATATTCAGCCATCTATGATTTTAAACAATCATGTAACATAACTGTGTTATTATACTGCATGATATCATGATTAAATTTACACCAAAAGCTGTTTATGCCTCTCTTTCTCTCTCTGTCTCTGCATGTGTGTGTTTCTTCTCGTCTCATCCAACCGAGCCAGTTCATCGTTTATAACCATAAAAGTCTCGGCAGTCGAGCTCTCTCACTGAGACAGCATATCCCTCATAGCTCTATATACATATATATATATATATATGGAGCAGTTTGAAAAGAGCAAGGGGAAAGATTTCAGTGTGGTGGCTGATGGTCCAGAGATGTAGATGGTGAAAAGACACAGGACTCGATCAGTAACGTAGGTCTGGTTGACCTAAAAAAAAAAAACCACAGAGCATCATAAATCGAAATCTTAACTTTAGTTCTTTGTTACATCTCTACAATCATAACAATTAATGCATCAACTTTTTCCTTCCTTCTTAGACACATTATGGAAGTTGAAGATGCAACTTTAGATTACAGACATGTACACGTTAGCCAGCTACAGTATGTAGGCGTCTAGCCAGAAGAAAACCACATCTACGTCAAATTCTTGTCCTTTGGATGCTTTTAATACTCTCCATCGCCTACATGCCAAACCGATGTTAACTCTGGTTCTGCCTCGCTTTTTATGGTACTCTTTTTGTGCAACAGAACGCAGCCTCTTGGGTTGCTCCGTTCCCATCCGGGGTTGTACCTGCATAGGGAGCCTCCACGGTCCGTCTTTGAAATGAGCCATACTGGTTTGAAAATCACACCACGGAAGTAGTGCTGTGCAGATTTTACCAACACTGCCCAGAGAGGCGTAGAAGAGAGGGGGTGGGGGTATTAGTATAGCAGGAAGGAAACACTTTTAGGCCATTTTTTTTATCCAAATTTGTTTATTTAAATCTTAGTTAATGCAGCTTTAAAGGTTTTTAAAGGAGGCAGATCTTGTCATGTTGAATGTATTTTCCAAAATATTGAATCATTCCTCTAAAATAACATCGTTTCCTATTGTAACCTTTCAGGCCCTTTACAAGGAGGAGTTTGAAAAGAACAAGGGGAAAGGTTTCAGCGTGGTGGTCGACACTCCTGAGATGCAGAGACTGAAGAAGACACAAGACCAGATCAGTAACGTAAGTGTAGTCCCTCTGAGAACTACTGGGGCAGCCAAATTACAACTGTCACATATTTATATTTATAATGTGTGCAGATAGTTTTGGTTTCACAGTTTTGGGGTAACTGGGACACTGTATACCGCACTTGAAGTTTTCAATGCTTTACTTAAGCAACAATCTTTTTCAAGTTAGTCATTGCTTTTCACTCAAAGACAAATCACATCACACTGTAACTTCACTCAAGTCTACAAAGCTTGTTTGACTTCTGCCCCAAGAAGAAGATTAATCTAACTTCACAGTGAAACATCTGGTAGATATCTCACTGCAACGGCAAAAATGATGGAGAGCAGAGGATTTTCTCTGCTAGGAACAAAAAACAAACAGGCAATGGCCAGAAATAACCCTGCTGATACAACATGAGCGATTTCGCTTTCTAACAGGAAACCAGTGCAGTCCAACAGCAGGAGCCATTTCAAAGTAGGATCTTAGATTTGCAGGCTGTGTAGACATGAGCAGAGAGAACAAACTGCTCTGGAGAGCAGTGAAGGATGTTAGTGTGATCCTGCAGAGACCCACAGGAACATTTCAGACATTTCTCCTCGTCCACTGAGGAGCAGCTGCCCTATATGGTCAAAGTCTCTCAGCTGTGGACACAGAGCGAAGGTCTGCTCTGTGCCGCGCACACACTGATAGATATGTGCATACCACACTGACACACACACAAACGTTCTCGGTTTTCTCTCATGAGAGCAGCTGTTGCAGGAAGGAATGACGGATGATAAGCTGCATGTCAAAAGGGCAAAATCTAGCAACTTCCTTTTCAACTGGTAGCTTTATATTTCTTTTCTATTTCTTACTGTCTTAGTTAAACTTTCTTCTTCCACCCCTCCCACTTTGTTTTTACATCGTTTTAAAGTTGCCCTCTCTTCTCCTGTCCTTTCCCACAGTGTCATCTTTCTCCACTTGAGGTCTGTTGAGGACACAAGGGGCTGCACTTTCTTTTCCTTATTCGACATCCTGTTTCCTCTTCCGTCCCCTAAAAGCTCTGAGCAGTCAATTTGTTTTAGAGTCTCAGCTTCTATGTCTCCTCATAGACTTACTGCATGTTACACAAGCATCTAGCTTTTACACCTTTATCTGCTTTTACTGGAAGGTTGGACTGTATCACACAAATCAGTTTCAAGTAATGCTCTAAAGATTCACTGTGCCTGTAGTCGTATACGTAGTACTCTGGATGAAGCAATTCATAACGGAGCTGTGTTCAGGCTACAGGACAAAAATATCAGAGCCAGAGTCCAGTTGACAGAGGGGTCAACTCCAATGCTTTAAATATCATAAAAAAACAGAAACAATAACAGAGGGGATAGATCTTCTCAATGTATTGCATATTAGAAGTAATAATGTTTTACTTTAGAAACACCCATCCATTATCTATACTGCTTATCCTGAAATAGGGCTGTGGGGGGTGCAGGGCTGGAGCCAATCCCAGCTGACGCTGGGCGAGTGGCAGGGTACAACCTGAACAGGTCGCCAGTCAAGAAACAAATGTGCTCTGCCAAACCACAGTAAATTAAAAGATGGGGGAAACAGATCACTGAGTAGCATGAAGAGATTTCTTTCTTTACAATCTAAAATATGTTCATACAGAGCTACTGGTGATTTTCATTTGTTTTTTCTTACAATTTATTATTGGATGATTCAGCTCAAGGTTTCCTCAGTAGTATCCTCCCTTATCATCTCTGGACACCTCCTAAAATGGTCAGCTACTTCTCCCAGAAGGATAACTTCAGGGCCAGCTGTTAAATTTGAGTACAGCGCCCCTGTGTGGCTTTAACATGTTGTTGCCTGTGTTTGCAGATCAAGTATCATGAAGAATTTGAGAAGAGCAAATTTCGAGATGATGCACCTCCTCCTGAAAATAGACAAGGTCAGCCCCGTCCTTACACTCTCTGTATGTCATTTATCCTGTATATGTGTATAAAATATATGAATGTACATTTGTTTCTGTACTTTGTGAAGATTATAACGAGCAACCATCCAACCCTGAAAGATTCGGCCAGCCAGCTGGACAGATGCGCCCAGCTGCTGTAGCACCGGCTAAAGGAGGGGTAAGCTAATACATAAGCATATAACTGGAGCTAAGACGCCTATAGTCCAAAAGTACACAAAAGGATGAGTATGACAATGCTGTCCACATACTTTTGGCCATATAGTATGGCATCTATTTAAGATAAAAGCAAACAGGAAGTAATTTGGAATACTTTTTCAGCTTTTGGATTTTAGTAAATTTGCAAAGAAATCCAGAAACCTGTTTTCACTGTATCGTTATGAGACACTCGGTGCAGACTGATGGTCAGACATCGGCAGTGAAACGACTTGAAAACTTTCTGAAGCTGCCTGTTGTACATTTATGTCTCCAGTAGGCAAATTCAATGCAAATGAGTTTTGTCTTACGTGTCAGTGCGTATTCATTTTCTGTTTGTGTTTGCATGCACTCAGAAGTGTTACCAGGCCATATACAGCTACATAGCAGCAGAAGCAGATGAAGTTTCTCTCCAGGAAGGTGATCTGATCTTAGATGTGGAGCCAATAGATGAGGGGTGGATGTTTGGCTGCAACCAGCGCACAGGGCAGCGGGGCATGCTCCCTGCAAACTATGTCCGACCTGTGTGAAACAAACAGACCTGTCCCACAGACATTACGGTCCATTCCCAGAATGATCTGCCTACAGTCAGTTATCTTTAAATCACCTTTTGCAAAACAAAACACCCTCCCTGGTTCTGCTTTGCCTTTTCTGTCATGAATGTGGTTTTCAAATATGCACTGTGAGGTTTTGAAAAAAAGAAACTGACATTTTACTTTAGAAAAGGGAAAAAGGTTGGTGTGAAAAAGTATTCTGTATAAAAACCCACTAAAAAGAAGCTGAAAGCAGAAGCAATAAACTCACAAAACACCTACAGTTCACTACAATATTTCATATGTATTCTTTTATCTTTCTCAGGTAACATTTAGCTGTTTATGTACACATCACTCGGCCGTAAAATGCAGCCCCGGCCTTGGAAATACACAACCAGATACATTTAAGTTTCAGATCAGTGTTGAATGTCTGTTCAACAACATGTCTTCAGTATCTTCTTATAAAGCCATTTTAAACACTTGTTCACTATATAGAGTGTAATTTATGCATCATGGTTAGAGCATGAGCTGATTCAATTAAGGGAAATATTTTGCGCTGTGTAATTTTTCCTTCATTAAAATGCTTTTATTCTAAACCATGAGTACCTGGATTCTGCTGCCTTGTTCAGTGTGGGGGAAAAAAAAGCCCCACGAAAATAACACGTATCAAACCTTTATTCAAAAGCAGAGTGGACATCATCAAATCACTATACAGGGTAAAATTATGCCTAATCAAACTTGGCTATGTAAAATAAGATTAATGTATTTACAAATGTTCAAGTTAAAAGTCATGAACATAAAACCTCACATTCCTGATCCACAAAAAAAAAAAAAAAGCTCTGTGGTAACAGACCAGCTCAGAATCATGTCACTAAAATCAGTCTTCATGTTGTGAGGACAGGCTTCATGTTAGAGAAAAAGGCCACTCTCTTCTTGATTTTGCTCCTCAGTTTTGATGGCAGCCAACTTATCTGCTTCTCAAACAGCTCCGGGTTTTCTCCTACGAAGTCCTCACACAATCTAGATAGGGAAATAAAAAAATTTTAAAAAAAACGCAGCACTTGTTCAGACCTTGTCAAATACACTCGAGCACATGTTCTCACTGATTAGTGAATAGCTCTGGTGTGGATGTGTGTTTCACGTATCCAACACGCCATTCTGTGCACAAAGATGTGATGGATCATCATTTACAGTCCACCTGCATGAGCCTGGACTGCAAGAGAAATGTTTTTGCCTTGCAACTGCATGACACAGTGCTTATATTCAGATACAAATGGGACCTGGTGTGGCTTCAAGAAAAACTTTTAATCTGTCCCATCACATAGCAGATTCCATGCATTACAGAAATCATTTTGTGCATGTTTTCCCCCATGCATTACAGAAATCATTTTGTGCACGTTTTCCCCAAACACCCATATTCTTCTTTCCTCCTAGTTTCCAAGACTATGTGTGACAAAGATGGGATTACTTTTATGTAAACCATCAATGGAACTTTAAGCAATATTTTGATAATTCATTCTAGAAATTACAGCTTTCGCCTCATCTGAACCTGGCACCTGATCATAAAAGTCATGTACTTTAAACATGGCTTATACAAGTGTGGGTTAAAAGCTGTATTCTGGGCCTCAACCGTCGATAGATCACATTAACAAGGGAGGGTCATCGTACCTGAGGAGGGAGTACGGCTGGGTCTGAAAGATAATCACATCTCTGCAGTGATGCTGTGATGGGGCCCTCAGAACAGCCACCTGATAACAGGAGGATCGTCAATCACATATTTCACTCAAAAACCTTGCTGTACAAATAACTGCGTTACAGTGAGAGTTTAATCCTTCATCAACGTATTTAAAGAGCAACTCAGAAGCTTTCTCATCACATACCGAGTCCATGAGGATGCAGAAGTCGCTGCTTCCCCCAAACACAACAATATCGTTGTCACTCCCCAGGCACGCTGTGTGACAGACCCTAATGAGGAACAATGCTTATGTGAACAAAGATGTAGTCACACACTGAGTTACAAAATACTACAAGCTACAAATGCCCATTTCAGGTTTAACACGGACTGATGAAGATGAAATTGTGGATTTGATGCATATGTAAACACTTCAACAGGAATATTTTTAATTTCAGCAGATTCCATATCAAGTTTGCATCATTTAATATTTTAGGAGCAGAAGCATTTTACCAAACCTCAATCTACCTGGGCCTGTCATTGTGTGGATGCGTCATCTTGGTCCACACTCTCTTCTGTGTGTTGAACTGCCAGGCATCACCTAGAAGACAGAGACTCATGATAAAATACAGAGTAAACGACACAGAGAGTCATTGTTTTGGGAGCACTAATCACTTAAGCAATGATATAGTTTGTTTTTAGGAGATGCATGAAAACTGTCCTTCAACCTTGGACACACTCGTCCAAGGCAGTTGACTAAGTAATATGCTGATAACATGTGGCTGCAGTAGGATGACCAGGAAATAGACCCTGGGCCATGTCAGAGTAGTCAAGAGACTACAAACAATGCAAAACAACTAATGGGGAGGGGGGTGGGCGTGTTTTGTTATCCATCAATGCTGACACACTGGTGATAGAATTGGTGCCAAGGTGGAGCAGCCTATGTTGGCAACATGGCTAACCAAAATACAACAAAAGCTCACGGGCTGGAAACGTAAATAAAGCCACTCACATGGACTTGTCCCATTTGGTACATACCTACAACCCCTCACACCCCTGACCAACACAGTCCCATGTGTTAAACACAGCAGGAGGATGCGTTTCTGCCAGAGCAATGTGAATATGCACTTACTCATGCAGCACACAGACTAAGAATTCAAGCCTAAATGTACAGCAGAAACAAACGTTGTGGCCGAGACTCACTGAGAGCATTTCCATCTGTGCCAAGACCTCCGTATATGATGAGTGTATGATCCGATGTGGGCGTCATGGTGTGCATAGAGCGCCCCAGAGGTGTACAGGATGGGGAGGTGTCACTGGTAGGAGAGTATACACAGAAGGGGACGACGACGACAGGACTCAGTAAATCATTGGCGGGGGGAAGAATATCGATACATAATGGTCACTGTATGCATGTGAGTGAACTTTTACAACTGAGTCCAGGTCCATGTCACCAGGTCCAAGCAGAACACGTCCAATTCTGCCTTCTCCTGTGAACAGTCACATACACTTGTTTTAGGTAAACAGTTTTCCTGCAAGTGATTAACCTGAAAGCGTTATCCCAACAGTAAAATATCTGTGTCTCTGAAACAGACCACAACCAAAAGTACATGTACACCAAATATTGAATCCATGTGTTATATTGCCGAACATCTCTTTACAAAACCATGGGCATTAACCTGCTGTGCTAAATGAGATTGTTACCTGGCTACAGGGGTTTTCAGCCACAGGAGCATTTGAGATGTTGGGCGATAAGGCCCGACTCAGTCAGTGTTCCAGTTTATCTTAATGACAGTGGCAGCGAGGTAGGCGACTGTTGTGTCACCTTTTTCTGGGCCATTCAGGTCAAAAGTGTATTGGATGGAGACGAGTTCTGGGCTCTGTGCAGACCAGTTATGTTCTTCCAAATCAAAACTTCAAGCCCCCCCCCCCTTCATCAAACTGTTAACATGAAGCTGGGAGTACACTTTCAGCTGATATACAACTGTACACTAAAGCATTAAGATTCTTTAATTGGAACTAGCAGGACCAACTAAAACATCTCTAAACCACAAGTGACAGCATGTTCACAAACTATTGGATAGATCATATTCACTAAAATGATTAAACTGCTTTAAAAAAAAAAAAAAAAAAAAAACAACACACCCCCCCCC
>NW_018128055.1:395386-415029 GCF_001952655.1 Monopterus albus | reverse complement strand
GTAAATGGGAATATAATACAGAAAGTCTGCACAATACTAGACACGCTAGGGAAATTCTAATCAGACAGCAAATTGTCGTTTTACTCACCCGAGTCTCAGGCGTGCTCCACGTAACGGTACGCAAGTCAAAAACACTGACTTCATTGTTCCAGCCCCAGCACCTAAACAACGTGTTTCCAATTGTTGCCTAAACAGGAAGATTGGAACGTGATCATAAGCACCAAGTAAGGTATATTAAAATTTATCTACAGTAACTTTGGTGTCACTCATTTCTAACTATGTTTAGAACTGAAATTCCTATAATTTTAGGTAGCCAAGTCATTTATCTTCTTTCCTCATTTTGCTTGATTTTCACTGTTCACTTCATTTTATTGTTTTAGAATTGATTCTTGTAAAGAACTTAATTGTTGATTTCAAATAATATTATATAAATTTAATGATTAAACAGGACTGATGCTTAATCACACAAAAAAAAAAGACAACAGGGGTCAAAAAGAAGAGATTACAGCCAAACAAGTAGGACATGAGGTTTTGATCAAAGTCTCTGTTTCATACAATACTCATTAGATATGCAGCTGCCATGCTATTATATTTACCCAGGACATCTCTTCCATGACAAAGCTCGATGAGGATGTGTTTTGTACCTCCCCAATGGTCTTACATCCATATCCACCAAAGTAGATTAATCTGCACCAAGAAACAAACACCAATTCACATATGAAGTGAAGCTACACATAAACGGAAGACAGAGCGAATTAAATAGAAAACCGCTGCAAGTAAAGTCCCCCCCCCCACTTCATTTTTCTTATTCAAGCCTGTGAAAACACCAGCCCTCCCAGATACTTCAGCTGTTTTCTTACATTACAAAATGTAAAGCTACTTTTGTGAATGTGTAATTAACATGTAAAATGACCAGTTCTTCAGTGAAAAGCCTTGAGTACTGAGGGCATGAACAGCAGCAAATTTGTAGGCCTTTGTATTGTGTTAAGCTGTTGTTTACAGGCAGTGTGTGTGTGTGTGTGCTGGGACTGAACCAACCTGTCTCTGTGGACCCAACAGGTGTGTTTGTTACGCGGTGACGGCGTCGTTCCCTTGGTGTCGGTCACTTTCTTCCACAAGTAGCGCTGCTCTGATAGGTCAACGCTGAACATCTGCAAACAAAAGAAATAAATTCAGATATTTGACCATGTGAGGCTGAGGCACAGAAGCAGACATGCTCACAGTGACAATGTCAACATGTTGATGTTTAGCAGTTATAATGTTCCACACCTTAATTTAATGTGCTAGCATGCCAACATTCTCCAGCACAGTACCAACTAGTCAGGCATAAACCACAGTATTGTAGAAATTAAATGATGGCACCAGATTAAAGCTCGCTGTGTTTAACAACACATAGTTTTCCATCCATCAGAAAAATGGTGCCAAGCTCTGGGACTTGAACGTGATGTGGTCAAGCTTGTGGTTGCTCACCTGATTGTTGTATCCAATTGGGTCACATCCTGCAAAGATGTAGAGTGTTCCATTAACGCAAGAGCCACAGGAGCCTGATAAGTCTGGGGGGATGTCTCCGGCGATCTCCCTCCTCTCCCTGATAAGCCAAAACACACAAATAAAGAAGAAAGGTGATGAGAAAGAACAAGCTTAACACTTGCAAATAATAAACATGTAAACTCAGGCACAGCAAGCAGAGGCTTTAGGTTCACTAAACACAAAGATATTGAAGACCTTAAAATTCGATGTTCATTCTTTCAAAGGAGAAAAAAACTCACTTAAAGTGTAATCTTTGCTCTTTATCAAATCTGTGTAGTCATTTTATCTTGTTTATACCATTTAAAGAAGTAATTTTATCACACACACAAAACTGCCTTTAGGCCTAGAGCCATAGTTTATATGTCAAGGTGACACCGTTTTAGTCTCGGCTGATAAACAGACTTCCTTCCATCTCACCAGGTCCCGCTGTCTAAATCACAGAGCCATATCTCATCACTGGGCAACATGACATCCTCTCCAGCAACCACCTGTGAGGGAACAAAGAGATAAAGCCATGTATGAAAACAGTCTCCACAGAAAAAAAATAAAAAATAAAAACCCTTGTAGATGCAAAGTGGCTGCATTTGTGGGACAAAACTGACCACACATTGAACTCGGACAATAAGGTGCCTGTTTGTATGTATTGTTTCATGTTATCTGACCTTGTACAAGCTGCATGTGAATATTGCTCCTATAGCAACAGTCAGGATGCCACTGATATGGTCTGAGGAACATTTTCTTGTTGAAACATGTTCCTGCCATTAGGTTTCATAGAAGGATGGAGCTGTGCTGTCCAAATCATTTTTGAGGTTTCAGATACATAAAACTAATGCAGTCTAATACAACAGCTCTGTCAAGTCATAATCTAAACTAGTTTAGAGAGGTTCTGATTTAGTTTCTTTTCGGTTAGTTTGAAGGCTAGAGTGACTGGTGATTTATGTTTATTATATAAAGAGGTGGCTTCTATACTTTGCCCACCTTACATCCATAAATTAGGGTAGACAAAATACACCTTTCATTATAAAGCAATACAATTCAACAGCATCACAACCTGCGCCTCCAAAATGACCATAAAGTTGAATCAGCTCCTCTGTAAAACCGTTGCTGTTGCTTTACACTCCATCAGTTCTGGTCGCCTGCTTAATAAACCAGCAACTGAGATGCATTTAATTACAAAAGACAAAGCACTAAAATATTCAGTATGCTATTGTGTAATAAATATGAGGAATGATTCCAGACAAAGCAGCAACTGAGACTTCAAAAAGCTTGTTTAGTCACGCGACGTGCTCTTCTCAGCTACACCTGTACAGGTACAGTTTCTCACCTGGTAGCCCCCCCACACATACAGCGTGTTGCTGGTTATGAACGCGGTGTGGCTGCTCCTCTCCAGCCGGCTCACTCCTCTCTCTGCAGCAGCATCCATCCTAAACCCGGACTCTGACCCCGTCGCTAAGAATCGCCACTCAATAGAAAACAGTCAAACGGTTGCCAGAGTCGGGGACACTAGCACCAACAGAGACCCAGAGTCGGGGACACTAGCAGCAACAGAGACCCACAGAGACCCAGAGTCGGGGACACTAGCAGCAACAGAGACCCACAGAGACGACACTAGCAGCAACAGAGCCCCACAGAGCCCCAGAGTCGGGGACACTAACACCAACAGAGACCCGACCTGCGGCTCCGGCTGCGGAGACCAGAGCCGACTGAGCAGGGCGCTTGGCGAAAACGCGTTTTTCAGGCTTGCTCTGCTTTACTCCTCCCATTTGCATGTTTCCCTGTTGATGTACAAGTTCATCCCAGTTCACTGAGGGAGAACCGCTAAAACTCATTAAGGTTGGACACATCTTTATAGGCCAGTATCTAATTTAAAGTATTATTTATTATTTGGATGTGACATTCAAATTATTACTTATTGATTTCCTTATAATCAGTTGTTCACTTGTTTTGACTACTTTTAATTGTCTGTTTTCACCAAATCAAGTGATCAGGCTCTGCATTAACAACCAGGTTAGAGTGAACACAGGTGTAGTTAGTTACATCGACGTTGACATTAGTCGCTGCATTTCCTTCTTGCTGGCTCCTCATGTGATTAGTTGATTAGTTGCACCTGTGTCAGTGTGACAACAGTCACATGACAACAGTCTCAGCATGTTCTTCAGCTATAGGCCTTTGTCAGACCTTTGCACTTGTCAGAGCTGGAAAACCACTGACATCACAGGATATGCTCACATTTTAAAATGATGCTCATGTTCAACTTCCTGTCATGATTTGAATGTAGATGATGAGGCACAACATCTACAGTCTGTGTAAAAGTCCAGATAATGACTTACACCAATAAAATAATATATTCCAAAGTTAGTTTTAAGTGTAAAAATCTCTCCCTCTAACTTTGAGAGATATTAGCTTGATCTGATACCAGGGCCCTGAAACCGAAGCATCTAAATGTTGATTGATTTTATTATTTAAACAACTGTAACATCAAAATATCTTTAGTAAAATGTGCTGATGAAATATCAATCACATCACTGTCTGGTCTTAATACACCTTTAAAGTATTTTATAATAAAATTTAAAACTGAAATTTCAGCTTGTTTTAAATGTTAAATCATGCTAGAGCTGCTATCTCGGTCTAAAATACTAAAATCTGTTAAAATTTGAGCACAACACAGAACTCGCACTCTCTTTAGCTTGTCTCATTTCTTTTTACAATTACCCTGTCAGATTAGTGGATGTAGCTCCGACTGCACTAATGACTGCTTGTTATAGTTGAGGAAATGGATTTTAAAGTTTGTACGTGCAGTTATAAAAACAGATAAAAATGTGCAAGAGGTTGTTGTATCCTGTGGATGCCCAGTATTTATGCTAAATGTTCTGGCCTATCACAAGGTCTCGCAGCGGGTATCAGGCTGTGTCGTCATAAATGTACTGACATCATTCTCTGACTCTGACCTAACATACCTTTACATTGCCTTTAAGTCCTACCCTCACCAAAGCACAAAGCAGATAGTCAGCAGCTTGACCCTGCCTTATATCTACGCTGCTCAGGCTGCTGTAGCCAGCCAGCCCTGCTGGCCTGATAGCTGCTATGATCCTAAATCATCCACTAATCTTGACAAAGCATATAGCCTGCTAAGCAAATTAGCATGCAAAGAGCTTACTGGCAAACAGCATGAGGGCAAGAAGAGCACTAATACAACAAAATGTCACATACAATTCTGACTAATGATCAATAATTTTGCTCTTTTGCTCAGAATTCAACACTGACATTTATTTCATAATAGTCAACGTTTGTATACATTATACACAAATAAGATGAAAATTAAAAAAAATATAAAAAACAACAGTACTGCAGTATGCTGCTCCTGCCACTTGCTAGTGATGTTATGCATATATCAAAATGAATAAAAAAAAAAAAAAAAAGCTACTGTTGTTCTCCGCTGATTCTGAAGAATCAGCCCATCTTCAGAGATGTAATTCTCCAAGAACTGAAAATAAAACTGAGCAAAACAGGAAATATACATGTCAGAAACACAGGTCTGTTTACTAGCTTAGGGGGTCATTTCATGTGCTGGAGGATATTACAGCTGAACTGTAGTAGAAATATCCATTTAACAGTCACAGCTATGTGCAAATATGCAAAATGTTTTGACCTCAGAATCAATGTGAAACCCAAGAACCCCCCCCAAAAAATTTAATTTACAAAATGTTTTATGCCACACACTTATGACTGATTTACTACATCAACTTCATGAATCATCTCCGCAATGTTTTTCCTCCAGTCTGAACATTTTAAACCATGGAGCCGTTTCTTAAATCACATATATATGAATGTATGTATTTGTGTTTTAAAAATCTTGAGGTAATATGCTTAGAGAAACATTCCACAAAGTCTTCTTAGTGACTGATTTAAAAATCATTTACACCGATTTTGTGTAAATGTAAACATTTACACAAAATCGGTCTCTAATGCAGAAATATAATTTCAGTATATTGTACTGGCAATATAAAATACAGCCTATGTGGCACTTTTTGGCCACACCAAGAGAAAAGCAGTGTAAAGTGTAAACAATAAAAGGCACAATTAAAATCTGTTAATTAGAACATTTTGAACGCTGTTCCCATTATGCTACATGTTCAGTATCTGCCCTCGCCCCTGTAATATGTTTAAATACGTGACTTGCTTTGAGCTTTTGAGACAAATGCAGAAAGTACTGCAGAGCATTTCTGGTAAACAATGTTGTTTTTGATGCAACAAAGTAAAAACCCACAAAAAATGTGATAAATAGGATTTTTGGCAGCAACCTTCACTGTTGTCCTGTCCTCCTTTTGATGCAGTGGCTGAATCAGAATTCACAGAGGTATTAAAGTCACTGGTCAGTAATATTTGGCTGCATTATGTGAGCATCGCGACACTCAGCGTGCCTCAAAATTAATGCAAGAGTCTAGCTTCCGTAGCGCTGTGGTTCTTGCACCTTCCACATAATTGCACTGGAGGTTACCTCATGTAAAAGCTTCTAGCTTCTCCGAGCTTCCTGTGTGACGAGCTACACAGTGCCGCCCTCCTGGCAGCGCTCAGTCCTGCAGATTCCTCTCCAGGTATTTCTTCATTCGCTGGCAGCGAGGACATGAGTTCCCAGGAGTCTTACAAGCCAGGTGAAACACAGCTTTACAGTCTTTACACCTGGGTCAGTGACATAAAATAAGCATTTAAAATAATGGTAAAGTGAATGTGAAGACAATGAATAAATATATAAACTCTACAACACATTTTGAAAATGGGGAAAAAGCAGATGTGAAGATGAACAAATGAGGTGAGAGGAGGTAAAAGGAAATGAAAGCAGGAAGGAGGTGGCCCAGGATAACATACCTGGTGGTGTGATCAAACTGGAAGGGGAAGATGGTGTCATCTGCGTGGCATATCTGGCAAATGAAGCCCCGCTGAGTGCACAAGTCACAGTGAAACACGTGGTTGGAGGCGTACTTCAACAGAGTGATCAGGTAGGTTGCATACTGGCCCTCTGCTATCTGGAAAAAGACACAACACACGCAGTGTTGCTTGGAAAATTCATATTTTGTTGATTTTTAAACTGAAAAGAAACAAACTGATATTAAAAATTCATCTTTCTTCAAATCCAAAATGCTGCAGCCAAAGTACTGACAGGAACTAGCAAGAGAGATCATATCTCTCCCATATTAGCTTCTCTCCACTGGCTCCCTGTAAAATCCAGAACAGAATTTAAAATCCTTCTCCTAACATACAAAGCCCTTAATGACAAGGCTCCATCGTATCTTAAAGACCTCGTAGAGCCTTATCATCCTAACAGAGCACTTCACTCTCACAGTGTAGGTTTACTTGTGGTTTCTAGAGTCCACAGAAGCAGAATGGGAGGCAGAGCCTTTAGCTATCAAGCTCCGCTCCTATGGAACCAACTCCCAGTCTCAGTTCGGGAGGCGGACACCCTCTCTACCTTTAAGATTAGACTTAAGACTTTCCTTTGTGATAAAGCTTATAGTTAGGGTGGATCAGGTGACCCTGAGCCTTCCCTTAGTTATGCTTCTATAGGCCTAGGCTGCTGGGGGGTCCATGATGCTCTGAGTTCTACTAGTAAGATCTAGATCTTACTTTGTAAAGTGTCTTGAGACGACTTTTATTATGATTTGGTGCTACACAAATAAAACTGAATTGAATATTAAGGCGCTCATTTTTTAGTTCAAGAATGTAAAAAACAAAACTGAGAAAAAAGTAAACAGTCATTGTGGCATGGGCAAAATGTGTGGTGCAATAACAACGTAATGGAGCCAGCAGGATACCTGTCGTAGGTCCATGACACTGTACATATGGCTCGACTCCAACAGGTACGGTCGCTGCTCCATTCTGGAGAGAGAATTAAAAAATACACAGTGCAATGTAGCAATGAAATATAGCACAATCTAACAGGGTTTCTACAGGGTTCACTGAGTTAATGCAAGAACACAACTTAATACCCGTTTTACAATCATACAAGTTAAAGGACAGAAGTAGAAACAACACGGTCAAGTTAGAAGTAGTGACGGTGTTTACTACAGGACTGATGGAGCTGACTGAAACTCAGCAGCACAATCCACCGTCGCAACACTCCCACTGTTATTTCATAGGTGTACGATGTTGACAGTGATTTTAAATCCTGTCTAAAAACACGTTTTACAAGGAAACTGAATTTGATGCCTTTTAAGATTTAAGACCTACAGATACCCTGTATTGTACAAAGTACACACACCTGGCTTGGAGTTTCTTGCCAGCTCCGCTGCGACAGGTGAGCAGGTAGTCGCCTAGCAGGCGCAGCCTCTGCCGCAGGTTGTGGGCCTGAGCCATGGACTCGGCGTGCTTCACTAACTCAGGGTTCAACTGCTCCACATTCAGCAGAGGCTCCTGCTCTACCTGAGCCAGCAGCCGCAGGGCCTTCTTAGATACCTGGACAGACACACACACATGCATATGCAGATCAGCTGTGTGTGATTACTGAGACAGTCAGTGTTACTGAGAACAAACGGGGGGGGGCACACCAAACTTGTCACAATCTAGCAACTCTAACTTGCCTGTAGTGGTTTCACCCTTTAAAGAGTATCACTCTGGAGCCACAGAAGGCTTTATACAACTGTTTCTCATATGCAGTAGTACTCCTTAAGACCTGATAGGTTAATAAAATGCAGTACGTAGTAAAAGTTCTATATGTGCTGCTCCTACCTCTCGTTGTGTGAGGTCCCAGTTGTGCACCATGCGTGATGGGATGATGGTTGTGTCTCCCTGGTGGCAGGAGTCACAGTAGTACTTGCCTGAGAACTCACATAACCTGGCTCTGCCTAGGGATGGACCAATTTGCTGAGGACACCCTACACAGACACAACAAACACATCTCATATATACATAGATTCTTGCAAAAACTGATTAAAATTTTTTTTTTGCAATATTTATAATCATCTCCACAACCACAATGTGTGTCCCCACCTTTAGTTAAAGAGTCCATGGCAGGCTTTTCCTTGTTTTCTGACTTACTACAATGTCACAACGGTGGATTCTCATCTTAAACATGACCTAAAGCTCATAGTCTGCATTACGCCACTTAAAATATGGGCTTTCTCAATTACCCGCTTTGTTTGGAGTGTTACGCATTCACAAACTGTCTCCTCATTTTAAGGAAGAGGCTTTTTGGCTCTGATTCTGACACAATTACAAACTATTTGGAGTTATGAGGGGTGCCGAGCTAATCTAGAGGTAGCCAAGATTAAACATTAAATGGCTGGAAATAAGCAAAATGGGGACTTTAACTAAATATTACCTGCACATCTGAAACTTTGAGTGTCCAGTCCCTTCTCTGAAGGCACAGTGCACAGATGAGCCAGAAGTGCTCCATCCTCTTTTAGTCTGTGCTGTACCAGTTTGTGGAGATTCCCCGTCACCCCCAGGTGCACAACAGCCGGCTCCTCAGAGCTCCCTTCCTCCCCGCTCTCCAGGTACGAGTCCAGAGCTCCACGGATCAAATACCTCCAAGAGCGAGCCTCCTCGGCGTTCTCCGCCCTGAGTCGAAGAGTCTCCCTCACGGTCAGGAGTTTGAAAAAGGCTGGTCCTCCAAGAGAGACATCAGGAACCACATCCCGGATTTCCTCAATGGGGTGGGTGAGCCGCAGCAACTTTCTCCCTGCTTGTACCCTGAAGCCCCTCAAAGCCTCCAAGGAGAGAGAGAAGACAAGAGGTACCCAAGTCCGAGCTTCGGGATCCGTGGAGAAGTACAAAACAGCTTCTTTGATGGCGTCTGTTTCTAAATCAGCCGTCCGAGTCCAGTCAAACTCCTCTAGAGGTGAAGGTGCCTCCTGGCCTCCACATGTCCCTGTGTCAGAGAACAAGCCTCGCTCAGGGCTGGAGGGTGCGGAGGACGGGGATGAAAATGTGCGTTCATCCACACCATTCTCACTGGGGGGTTCCAGCACCTCCCACTGCTCATCAACACGAGATACTGGCCGACATTTGTTGACGGCCTCAACTACCCGGTCCACCCAGTCTTCAGCTTCATCATGATTGGCTGCACGGAGGTACAGTCGCTTCCCAGGAAAGGCCAACTCAAAGCGACCTTCAGGTGAGGTGATGCGAACGTCCTCACATCGCATCAGGGAGCAGTTGTCACAGCACGTCCGCTCCTCTGCATTGAGGTACAGGCGGAACTCGAAGGGTGACAGTTCGCAGTAGTAGTCACGCCACATTCCCATCGCACCTCGTCGATCCAGGTGACCGAGTTTCAGCAAGCCACGAAACGGGTTGGACAGCCCTGACAGACAGATGAAGACATAACGGAAGGTGAAAGGAGAGAGTCAGCATAGCTTATTTCATATATACATACAATCTTTACAGGAAACAGCAGTAAAACGATAAGCTTATCATAATTCTGTGAAGCAGACGTACTAAAAGGAACCATTTAAATCACTGTTTATATCAGTATTGAGCACAGAATCTACACCTACAAATATATTGCTTTTAAATAACCTTGTCCCACATTACTGAAACTAAATCATTCAGTTTTGCTTCACTCTTGAACTGCAAATTAAAACTTCTTAGGGAACTGAAGATGCTGGCAAATTTTCTCCTTCTGCCTCAGAAGGTGAATAAATGAAAAGCTAACGTCTTATAGACCTGTGAAATGGTTACACTACACGTTCTGTTGATGTAGTAAGATTATGCAGTAGCTACTCCTGGCATACAGCGTCCTGCAGTAATGCACTGTGTGAAGTTTCCTGTTACGTCTCTTCTCTCTGTGGATTTCGCAAGGGAATTCTGCAGCAACAGATTTCCTTTCACCTCTTAAAAAGCTGCCTGACCCATTCAGGTGCAAGAAACGTTTCTATTACATTACAGTGCAATCTGGTCACACCCAAATATATGATGCAATGATAACAGGTGTTTTTCCATTTGACCGCTGATAACAAAACACTTGCTGTGACATCGATTTTGGGTGAGGCCAGAATACTTTCGGTTTTATTCCATAGCGCTGCAGAAATTCCCTGCCCTATGTATTCAATTTACACTTGAACTTGATTGTTAAACATAAATGTCATGTAGTCTCTTAACTGCATGCTTTCATTTACAGTAAGACACAGAGACAGTAGAACACCTATTTGTCTGCGATGGACAACACTGGGAGGTGACTGCACGACCTCAGCCTCAGGCATGGGAGCAGGAGGAGATACCTCCTCGAGGTCTGACACCTCCTCCAGATGGGGTTTGTAGATGTCATCCTCAGAGATCCAGGAACGAGAATGCTGTATAAAAAAGCAACAGAGGATGCTTCATTTAGCACAGGGAAATAAAATGCTTGATTGCATGAAAAATAAAAGGATTTTAAATCAGGATTACTTGTCAATAGGAGCAAATAAAGGTAACAAAACAGTTAACAGCTGAGTCTATCCAGCGAGTAGTTTGTGAATGAGCGGGTCCTGTCATTATGTGTCTTCAGGCAAAAGGTTCCCTCTCTTTTAAATATAAGCACAAATTTGTCACAAACCTGACTCACTGGAATGACCGTGCAGTAACAACATTAGGTCAGTCATACTGTATATTTGTAAAATATTCTGGAGCTTGGAAATCATGTGCACAGCAAAACTAGGACAAAGGTTTTCATTTCTACAGTAGAGGAAGCTGCGTATTTTGCCACAGTTGCAGTTTTATTTCTTAATCCACTAGACAACTGTATTCAGACTGTCTCCATTATTGCAGTAGGAAAGATTAAGCAGGTCTTTTGTAGCTAATCATCATATTTCTTGAGCAGCTTGAAGACCGGAAAAATAAATAAATAACAGCTAGAACCCACAATTTTTCCATGAATTATTTAAAAGCCGGTGTGGATTTTCCACCTTGATCCACCAACTTCCAGACATTTGTCACTTCCTCAGTGGGAAACCCCGAGTTACTATTTGGGGTAAAGGCAATACTGAACTTCCCCCAAATCCTCAACAACTGATTGTGAATCATTTTTACTTAGTATATGACCAGTATATTTTCAAATTCAAGTTTGAGTCACTTGCTTTGCTGCTGTAGGTCATTGTTAAAGTGCCCATCCTTGAATTGTAATCTAGAAATCAGATGTAAATGCTAATTAGTCAGCACTTACTGAAGGAAGGAGGTAATCCAAGACTTTTACAATACTTTTACTTGGATTACGTTTATTTTGATTACATATGTTTGGATGTTCCTTTCGATTATATTTTTGCTTTGCTGCAAAATGTTTTTACTTTGTAAGACACGTTCCTGCCAAGTGAAGTGAGGATTCATGTTGGACCTGTCGAGTAGAGCCTCAAACTGTTCCTCTAACTGAGTGAATCTGTGAATACCCTTCAAGGTGATATGAATGCATAATGGATTTATAAGAAACAGAAATGTGTGAAAACTAAAGAGGCAACCAAGTGGCTCAAAGACAACATGAAAATCGTCAGAGGCCTGGTTAAACCACATCTGTGAGCCATTTTCAACTAAGAGCTGTTTGTCTGCAGATGCACTTACTGATAGAGAATCTGAAGACCGCTTCCTGCTCAGGATGCTGGCAGAGCGATGAACACTGTGATGTGTTGAAGGCTCCGAGTTGTTCTTCTCTGAGGTCTCTGCTTCTTTCTCTTCCTGGACAGTTTCACTGCTCTCCTGAACATGGGCCGTCTGTACTTCCTCCACAGACGCCACTGGCTCGACTTGCTCGACTTTCTCCACTGGCTCACTGACTGTGGAGTGAATGTCTGGGTCCAAGTGTAGCTCATTAGAGGTTTCATCACTCACTTCAGAAGGCAAGTGGTTAACATGGCTCTCATCAGACGATGGTAGCTCACAGGCTCCTAGCGGTGACTCTGAATCAGACGGGACAAAGTTTGGAGGTTGGTCCACGGGTTCTTGTGATGATGCAGTGGGACCCTGGGTCTCGCTGTCAGAGCCACTGAAAACAGCTGTCTCTGAGAACTGATCAGGACCTGAGCTGGAGACAAAGGAGTCTTCACGCATGGAGTCCTGGCTGCAGTGGCTGCTCTCCCGAAATTCAGTCAACAAACTGAAGAGACAAGGAAAAATCGTGATACACTGTACATTTTACTGCAAGCTTAGCATCAAATGGAGCTCATTATTACTGCCAGTTTCTATGATTAAATCCACTGTAAACTTAACAATAATACCAACCCTGTCAGAACCACAACTGTATTAAAACACAGCTTATTTTTAAAAACATTGCAGCAGTTTATAGCAACTGTTAGACAAACATGAACACTTATCACATTGCAGTCCATGTGCTCAGTGGTGAGTATTTACAGAGGCAGGACAGAGTATACAGGATTAACTCAAAACAAACTACAGAGCATGTGGTGACTGTAATGAAGCAGTGTGTCACCCAGAGCAAACTGATGTGTTTCTAACAAGAACAGGACATCTACAGCTCAGAGGAATAAGATAAAGCAGAGTCTGGATACACAGACAAAACTTGTTTGTAGGATCAATTCATTGAGGGGTTTGGTCTGTTCATGGGATTTGTTGTGTATCCTGGCACATACACTTACTCTTTCTGTGGCCTCTTCATGCTCACATTAACGGGCATGTCCAGGTCACAGGAAGACCACTGCTCTCCTGTCGGGCTGCGGTGGTCCTGCCCCTGCAAGAGGCTGTCAGAGCTCAAACTGTAGGAGAGCTGAGAGGAGCTGGTGGTGTCCAGGCTTAAATTAGATGAGTTGAGTGCAGTCCCATCCCCTTGTAAAGTACTTGATCCCCTCCCAATCGATAACACTGGACACCCTCTCTGATTATCCAACGTATCTGATGAAGCTGACGCCTGAGACTCTGTGTCCCACGAGTCCTTACGCATGGACTTAGGATGGTCTCCGCCATTGAGGGGCAGGTCGAGTGCATCTGCCTGGGAGATGGGGCAAAGTCCAGCAAGAGCCAAGGGTGTGGTTGTCCATTCGTTGAGGACAGACGACTTGTAAGACAGGTTGAACGTAATTGTGGCCAGCCCCTGGAGGTAGCTGAGCAGAACCTCACGCTCCTCAAGGTTGAGGAGCAAGGCGCTGGGCTGATAGTGAGCCTGCAGTGTGGAGTCCTCCCGAAACAGAGACGTCAGGTAGCACTCCAGGAGGCCATGGTTGAGGGCCAGCCGCAGCCACGCTCGGCAACGACCCACATCCGTGCCCACAAAGCTGATCTTCTCTAGCTCTGTTATCACATCACTGGGAATTTCACAAAGAGTATGGTGATGTTTAACACACAGAGAGACACTTAATACTTCATTTAACTTGGAAATGGCCCTGATACTAAAATCATCATACTGAAGATGAGGTTTTTGAGTAATACGATTTGTACATGACCTACCGGTGGGTAACGGTCTTAAGGAGGGTCCAGAAGAAAGGCTGGGGGAGGGTTCCCCGGTCTCCCTTCCTAGACCGGCCCCCAGTCTCTGAGCGGATGTACTTGCTTTTGATACCGTGGATAAAGATGGCTTCCAGGGCACAGCATAGCAGGTTAGCATCACCATCTTCACTGGTTACCACTGCATCTGACGTTACGTATCGCTTCTGCAGGGCCTTAAGCGACTGCACCAGCTTCTCTTTGATCTATGTGACAATGGCAACATAATGAGCTTCTTGATTGTTTGGAAAGAGGCCAAATGGTGGAGTTCTGATGAGAAACAGGTTGGCAAACTAACAATAAATTCACTGCTCACAACCATATATGATGCATTTGCATTTTACAGTAAAGACTATAAACCAGAATATGCTCTGCATTCTCGTGTACAGTGTGATGAAGAACAGAGGGTGAGGTCAGTGGCCGTTTACTGTCCTGTGACACCTACTGTCAGGACATGGAAACACAAGACATAAGGATATAACAAGTAAGTCTACATTCTACAGTAGGTTGCAGGAAAAATAAACACATTTTTCAGCAACACTGAACAGTGAAAAGGTCCTCCCTGCTCTCTTAGCTTCCTCACATACATTAAATGAAAAGTCAGCAGTGCACTGTATACTGTTAGCAAATCTGTGCTGTTTAATACATATAAAATTTGCAATTAGTTGATTAACTGATTAGTCAGTAGAACAAAACAAAACAAAAAATCAACAATTATTAATGTTTTTAGTCATTGTCTTAGCAAAAACCTTTGTTGTTTTCACCTTCTCAAATCTGAGAGTTTGATGCTTTTCTTTGTCATACATGACGGTAAACTGTTTATGTTTGGGTTCTGAACTACAGGGCAGACAAGACATCTGAGGATGTCACTTTGGACTGTGGGAAACTGCAACAAGCAATTGTCACTACTTTTAGACATTTTACAGGCAAAATGGGTAATCAGCAAATCAACTGAATGATAAAAATTCTGCAACCCTAAACACATTATAGTAAAAACACTCACGCATACAGTACATACTGAAAACTCTTATCTAATGCATTCATGCCTTGTCCTCACTTTGATTAGATAAGATGACCTGCTACTGTTTTCCCTTTGATTATGGTCTGATCTCTTTAAAAGCATCAGACTGTGTGCTAGGTCTGTTCAAACAAAACTTAAATAAGATTCACAGGCAGGTAAACACAGTAGATGAACAAATCCAGTGTTGAAAGTGGTGTAATGTTGAACACTGTTAAGTGTAGTTACAACAGTAAAATTACAACATTTACTACTTCGGTTTCACAACCTTAACTACATCAAGAAATAAATCCACTCCCAAGCCAATAAAGTCAATCTCTGACACCCTCAGCAGAGGTATGGCAGTAATAGTAAAACAAAAAACAAACCACAGAACGGAAACTAAAAATATTTGCACACTGGGAGCAGATTTACCTGTTTGACATCTTTAGTCTCAGGTGGCATATCTGGCATCTCTGTTGCTAGCATGGCACCTCCTGGGAAGGCTTACACCTACATGGCACACTGAAAAACAAAGGCAACAACTATTCCTTTAACTTTTGCAAAATGTAACAGGCTTCTCAAGCGGTAACCCTTAACACTTGCTTGTAATAGGCCCCACTTCCCTGTTAAAATGCCATTTAAAGCCACAGTTTGTGACTTTTTCAACTACTTTTGCTTTAGAAATCTGCTTCATAACTTGTCTTAAGGTGGAGAGGTGCTGTTGAAACCTACTATGTGTGACTGAGCAGCACTACAGAGATATTAGCTTCTAAAAAGGATTGAACACTGACCAAATCAGGGATTTTCAATTATTTCTACTTGATCAGTGAGTTTTGTTGCTTTCTCACTTATTGTAATTTCATAATGACAACTATCTGAAGAGCTGGGCAGATCACAGTACTAGTAGTAGAGCACAGTGGAGCACGGAGAGGGAACGCTGGGTGGATTGATTTGCAGTTTCGTACTTGAGCCATCTTAAGTTACATAATGTAGCTTTAAGATGGATAAACAAGTAATGATCATGTTCCCAGGCAAACACACAAAGCATGTGATATGGAAGTGTTCTTCCTTTCTTCCTCACTTTATGTTAGCACCATGTTTGTGCTTCCGTTACATTTTCCATGACAAGACTGTAGTGTGAGGCATGTCTGCAATTTCATGGTGACCACTTTGCGAGTCATGTGAGAAATGATTAAGACGGTGTCTGCAGGGAAGTGGCTTCAGAACCAACTTCCTCCAAAAAACGAGTATTAAATTGTGATTTAACTGCGGCCAATATGCACTGCTAGTGGAGATAAAGACATTTACATGGCTATAATGGCATTTAAAGTGAACTATCCCAGTGAATGTTACAGGTGACTAAAGGTTGTGTTAACCTCAGTGCCACACAGCCCTACATACTTTTAATACCAAGCTATGCCAACTTAAACAATCGGTAGGCAAGGAAGGCGTTACAACCAGCTTGTTAGCATATTTTGACAGTTCAAAACTACCAAGTGGTGGACTAAACTTTTTCCTAATTCCTACAATTCCAAGCAACAAATCCCAGAGTTGCCCGTTCTAATGTTAGCCTCTGACTCGGGCGTGTGGGGGCTCTCTAACTTGACAGATAAAATAGAATAAACTTTTTATTAGAACACAGAAAACACAATCAAGCTGTGTAAACCGTAACTTACGTAGCAGTTACAGTGTTGAAACAGAAGTAAACCCGATAATTAACATGAACCTGGTATAAGTTAGCAGTAAAAGCAACGAAAGTTAACTAGCAACAGCACACAGCTAGCATCTATGCGCTAGCCTCCTTACCTAAAAGGGTGGGCTAACTTGCCATTACGGTCCAAAAACACGCATCCTCTGTAAATTGTTGCAATTTCAATCCGTACAGTTGCATTCCACCACTTCTCTTACAATGCACGAAAAAAACCAAACAAGATCATTAACTAAGATATGTTTCTAAGAGAGATAGACCGCTCTGCCCTCACAACCGTTCTGCTGAACATAAGAACACAAGGGCATCATGGGAACTCGACTAGACTTGTGATGCCTTCAGGCTCTCACAGAACTACGGGAGAAGTTGAATGTAACGCTACAAGACGTACAACAACATTAAACATTTATTTTACTTACTCTTTTGTTATTTTGCCAGAGACCTGTACTTTTTCATATGTAACAACATATACATAAAAAGGCTGTTACTAGGTGTGTTTGCCATTAACACTGGTACTAGAGTGGTAAATATAGTTTACGGGTAACACATAAAGGCAGCACAGTTGTTGAGGCGCCCTGATGTTGTTGCTTCATTTTCTGAAGGTGGGGACTTTATGTGCTTGTTGTGCAGCCTGAGACGTTTCTTGTCAGGCTGACAACACAGCCCAATAAAAGATTTATTAACACACTCCAATCTTGGTCAACCCTGTAGTAACCCCATCCCATTACCCATGCACTTCGAAATTATTGTAGAAAGGCGGGATGATTAAGAATAGGTTAGCTGATTAATAATAACCCACAGGTTGTTAGTTTGTTTCAGAAAATTATAGGCTGCATAAAGAACACTTAATCAAGTGTTTCAAGGTACCAAACACATTTTTTAAAGTCACATGAAGGTTTAATTATCCTGGCAAGTGGTTGTCACCAGTATAAAACAGCTAAATTAGCAGTGGTGGAAGAAGTATTCAAATTTCATATAAAGGAAAGGTATTAATAAAAGTCAGAATATAAAAATACCCCATTTCAAGTAAAAGCCCCCTATTCATAATCCCACCTAAGTATAAGTACACAGAGGTAATGCAAAGTATCAAAGTAAAAGTATTGGATCTGCAGTAACATGACTCCTGAAGTGAAGTACTAGTGTATTTTATATCTTTGGATTAATGGGAGTGCAATAATGTATTACAATACATGCATTATGGTACCTTCCACCACTGATTTTCTAGCTAAAGTCAGGAAACACACAGATTTGCGGCTAATCCATAGGTTCCTGGCTCCACATGGGACGCTACCATTATAGATTACAGGTATGCCTTCTACTCCAGTAAAACTCACAGGTAGACTAATACCTGCACTTTTGCTTTAAAGATATGATACACTGTTATAAATTATACGCAGATAGAGCTGATTTATTGATTAAGTGATAGAAGTTAAAACTATATGAACAGTGATTTCACGCGAAAATGATAAATCTTCTCAAAAGTAAAGAACCTGTCTGTGTTTTAAGTTATAGCGAACTCAGTAATTTTAAGGTTTAAATATTGAACAAAAAAGTTATTTAAAGGAGTCAATTTGGGTCTTGGTAAATGTGTCTGGCATTAAAAATATTTTACAAGTAATCAATTAATTGAGAAAATAATCAGCAGATCAGTTTATAGTGAAAAGAATAATTAGCTGAAGCTCCACAGGTTACATGATATTTCAAACGTACCTCTAATTTAAAATTATCTACCGATATGAAACACCAGGGGCCATTTCCCTAAGCCATGTATTTTTGCTTTTTAAAACGTTCGGCTACATGTTCCTGATTATTGCATTTGTTTAAGATGGTGAAGATGAATGAAATACCATCCACGTGTGGTCATTGTTCGAAAACCTGTGCCGTGATTCCCACTGCAGGAAATGAAGCCGCGTGAACGCGCGTCGCCGTCACGTAACACAAGTCACTTTCATTTTCATCTGTACTTTCCTCGGGTGCTGTGTTTGGTATGTACACTGCGATCACTGGTACAGTTTTATAGTTTTAATTATATATGGTATTAAACCACCTAATAGCCTGATGCTAACGATAGAGTTCATGACTTCTGTTATTTTTAACACGCTATTAGACAAAGTGCAGACTGGCAGGGACGTGATAACTGGATTATTTTATTATTTTGTATTATTAGTATTACTGTGTGTATGTGCCTTGAACTTTAAAAGTAGAAAACACATCATTTAAGACATTTAATATCTGAAATCAATGATAAAATAGTCGCAATTAAACTCTTATCGGGTCCATACATTTCAGAATGATGTTTGGTTGCTCCGTTATGTTTGTGTTTGTTCGTTTTTTGTTAGTCTTTTTGTTTGTTTGGTAACTATTGCAAACATTTCCGTGTGATGTTGATCAGCGAGCTGGGTGTTTTCATGCTTTATTGAATTGTTTTAAATTTAACGTGGCATGCAGTAGGTTCTTATGGTGGAGACTTTTAAAACTGCGGGTTTCAGTTTTTCTTTTTGTGTAACATAACAAATGTTTGGACAAATGTTCCATTAGGATACTCCTTGAAATCCGAAATGTGTGTCATTACACATATATGTAGCGATTGATTTGATGTTTGAACCCGTGAAAGCCACGGTTCGCGTGTTTTCCCCCAGGTGTCAGGAAAATGAAACAGGTGCGTCCATGGCTCCTGTTATAAATGAGGCGCTGCAGGTCTGCTCCAACACAACACCAGGAGACACCTGAATTCGCTCTACACAGAGGCCACTTGTAGCTCTGTAAAAATGCTCAACGGGATTTTCTTTGTGTGCCTGTTTCTCAGTGTGTGCAGTGCAGCCTCCTCACTGAGCTGCCAATGGATGGATCACAAGTTCAGACAGTACAGTAAAAACTCTCTGGATCTACTGGACACTATGGTGAGTGGATGTCTTGGATAATGTTAATTGTAATTTAATTCTCTTTATGTAATTTAATTCTCAGTCTTGGTCTATGTATGTTAACACATCGTGTGTGTGTGTGTGTGTG
>NW_018128055.1:389255-395142 GCF_001952655.1 Monopterus albus | reverse complement strand
GGGCCCTGGCTGCGCCATGCCGGGCGACGTCACGGTCCTTGATTTTAATCTATTCATAAAGGGCTTTTGAACCGCTCTTAGTCTGACCCGTCACCCAGGACCTGTTTGCCTTGGGAGACCCTACCAGGGACATATAGCCCCCAACAACATAGCTCCTAGGATCACTCGGGTACTCAAACCCCTCCACCACAATAAGGTGGCGGTTCAAGGAGGGGCAGGACAAACCAACTTTATCCTGCAAAAACCTTATCTTGTCTGATGTGCTATACTATCTGAAGCGAACATCCTTACATGCTTTGCGACAGACCTCAGCGTAGTATGGCTGTCATCTTCGGTCATTAAATTACACCAGAGTGAATGCTTTAATTAAAAGGCAGAGCAGTGTTCAATGTTGTCTTTAAGTCTATTTTAGGTGTCTACCTTCTGTTCATCCCTTATCATAGCAAATAGAGATGGTAAATTGTGTAAAAATGTTCATGCACACCCAACAAACCCAGGCATTTCACATCGCCTTGATTTTACATTTTGCCCATTATACTATAGCAACTGTAGCAGAGTGTGTTTCTCCTGCAGTACGGACAGTGAGGAGATATTAACATCACGCCACGCACTCTGCACTGAATCCTGATCATCTCCACTAAATAATATTCAAGTTATAAAGCAGGATTTTTTTATCATCTTATTTATTTATTTATTTATTAATTTATAACTGTGAATTGGATAAAATGGAATGTATTTTTATAAGTTGTAAATTGTACTACATATTTATTGATTAGTTCATTGATTGAACACAATCACTATCTTTATAATTTAAATGTGTCAGCTGAAATTGATTTATTTATTTACTGAAGTATGTGTTACTGGAATTTATTTCCTGATATTCAGTGTTTTTATTTGTTTATCTATTTATTGATGTATTTTTTATTTGTTGGGTTGTTTGTGTACATCATTACAATGATTTGTCTTTGTTCATCAAAAATGGAAAATATTTTCATATATTGTATTCAATAAAAATGATTTTTTTAAATGACATTGAAGTGTGTTAATTGTTTATTATTTCTGTTAGATAAACAAAATGTACCTTTTCTGAGTAACAGGCCTGGTGAGAATAATTAAACTAGGTGGGAGTCTGTGTTACTGACAACCACAAAAATTAGAAAGAATCCAAATCACTATATTGTCCTGTTCTGCTCCCTGTGGAATAAAGTTAATATGCTTTTTCCAGATTACAGTTGTTCTCAGTCACTTTGGTACATTTCTCAAACTATCATTGATGTTTGCAGAAAAGTAATAGCATCTCTTTCAACAGTTCATATAAACAACACCTGGATTACCTGCAAAAGAGCATCACCTGCTAAAAATCCTTGGTTTATCTCTAAAAGGTAAATACTAATGTCAGCGAACATGCCATGTTTATCCTGTACCTACAGTAGGCATCGGGTCGAACTCATCTGAGAGCATGTTACAGAAAACTAGTGCACATCACAGTCTGAGCAAGGCCCTGCTTTTTCTTGTTTGATTATATTAAGACTCTGTATGTCTTTTCTTTATGGAACAGGAATAAAAGTGATAAACACTTGTATTTGCTGGAGAAAGTCTTATTTTATTCACTTTTATCCATGTACAAAAGAAATTGCTTCAAAACAAATTGATCAACAACATATTTATAAAAATACTGATTATGTAGACAGTTAACCAATGAACTAATCAATAAATATGCAACCAAACAAATGACCTAGTATGTTACAGTTTTTCTCTATTGCTTTCATTCATTTCTCACAACAGAACTGCATTTCTCAGAACTACTCGTTCAACCGTCAGATTCTCTTGTCAGTTGTTCACATCATATCAGCAATTTCTTGTTGTTTTCATCAAGTTGCAATGGCTTTTAGACAACATGCAAATGGTTCTGTACATCTGTCAGCTGTTTTTGACAATTCTTGTTGCTTTTGTCCAGCTGTGCAAAATAACTTGTCCTGGTTCTCAGCTGAAATGTCACAACCACCAAACCAATTAGTCTTTTTTTCAGGTTGGAAGTCTGTACTATCAAAATGAGTGAACATGTTCTCAGAATTGTATGTCTGTACAGATTTCTACAAAGTGTGAGTAGATGTTTGCTAAGAAATATGTCCAGAATTGAGAAATTGCTCTCAGGTGAGTCTTCAGCAGGATTTAGAGGAACAGGCATCGGTCACTGATCTCTGATGCCTGTCTTTAAAGTTTAATTGTAGGGAACAGTAAGGTTCTGGTCATCCAGCCTGAGACTTACACAGGAGCCAAGGTGCTCGGCCTGCTGGGTTACAATGTTGACAAAGTGGTCCACTGTGTTCTTCTCCCATGATGCAGAGCTGTAATCCTCCTCAAACAGGACAGCCACCTCCTCCAGAATCTGGACTGTGAACCCAAGTTTGTCCTCAGCCTGGAAGAAGAACAGGAGTCATCACACATTACTGGAGCAGTAACACACAGTTTTATCTAAAGGCTGCACAACGGGAGAAAAAAAAATCATCTTTAATTTCACATATTTACATTTAATGCAGGTGTTTCTTCCATAAAACTGAGCTGATGACTTACTGATGCCTTGGACGCCTGGCTGTACAGATGGTTGGGGAAGGCCACGTCCACTCCAGCATCCTCTGTGGTGTTAGTGGAGTTATTAGCCTGCAGCACACACACACACGATGTCTTAACATACATAGACCAAGACTGAGAAGATAATAAAGAGAATTAAATTACAGTTAACGTTATCCAAGACATCCACTCACCATAGTGTCCAGTAGATCCAGAGAGTTTTTACTGTACTGTCTGAACTTGTGATCCATCCATTGGCAGCTCAGTGAGGAGGCTGCACTGCACACACTGAGAAACAGGCACACAAAGAAAATCCCGTTGAGCATTTTTACAGAGCTACAAGTGGCCTCTGTGTAGAGCGAATTCAGGTGTCTCCTGGTGTTGTGTTGGAGCAGACCTGCAGCGCCTCATTTATAACAGGAGAACAGATCGCACCTGTTTCATTTTCCTGTGGGAACTTTGTGGCTTTCACGGGACTAAAAAAAAAACCACATGCCTAGTGATGGCCATTTCGGATTTCAACGGGAAACATGTCAAAAAGGGAAACATTTACCCCACAAACAAATTTCACCGTAAGCTTAAAATGTCACGTTCGGCACATATTGGAAAGTGCTTCAATAGAACAGTAATACCGTACAATTATTTTACAAAGAATGAAAACAAACATAAAAACTAACACCCCCCTCTATTATTAAAGTCAGAATAGTTTAATGTTCTATACTGAGAATTCTGGAGTTTGAAAATGAGTTTAGGCCATTTTAACTTTACTTATCTATTGGTTTCCTTCAGTCCGCGCACTGCGCAGTGCCACTGTACATCTGTTTAAAACATAGAAAGTGTCGTTATTGCATCATGACTACTGTGTGGATTCATAATCATCCTGATCGCACTGTGTCCATCCGGAGCCGTAAAAGGGAAGTTGTCGAGAAAATGAAAGCGTCTCCGTGGCTGCGGCCTGCGCTCTGACGCTCGTTCATGTGAACTGGACAGTGACATTTCATCTTGCTTTAACGAGAACATGGCGCTGGACCGTGAGAACCAGGTAGCCTACGGAGGAGGGGATTCTCCTTCATCCTGTTATTTACACATCAGAGCACATTTTCAGCCTCCTACAAACCAGCAACCTATAAACACACCACAGTACAGACCCTCCTACAAACCAGCAACCTATAAACACTCATAGTACAGACCTTTCATATGAAATGACCCCAAAGCGTGTGGAAAAACCAGGCGTTGCTATTTGTTATGGTACTTTGACTGTTAGCTTTATTTTCACTTATGGCATTTTAAAGAGGACTGTGTGATTTTATTATTTTATGTCAAAGCCATATAGAAAGTGAGTCAAATAGACTTTGTGTTGCATCCAGTATAATCAACTAAAATCAATAATTAAGTCAAAGATTAGTGTAACCAATAACCCACTACAGCCTTCCAAATTAATTGATAGAAATTATGAAAATTACATCCTCCAAGAAAATAATATCCAAGCTATATAAACTCATATCAAATACAGATTCAACAATAACAATACCAAAACTCAAATGGGAAAATGATTTATTATTTATTTATTTTATGTCAAAGGCATATAGAAGGTGAGTCAGATAGACTTAACTAATTACAAGTCAGTGGTTCATGCATCATGGCACTGGACCGTGAGAACCAGGTAGCCTAGAGAAGGGGATTCTCCTACAACCTTTCATTTTAATATTGCATGGAATACGATTTTTTTAATCCAACAGCCCAGTGACCAGAGCTGGACTGAGACTGTTTCTGTTGTCCTTCATGTGTAGGTTGCTAAGGCTGACGAGGTAAAGGTAAATTACAAAAGGATATAGAGTGTTAAACAAGGTTGTAGTGTGTGAAGTGTGGGTATTTCCAACTTATGCAGTCTATGAAATGCAAGAAAAGGAGGGGGAAGTAAATAAATAAATAAAATTACCAATAATAATGATGATAACAGTACTACTAATAAAATCAGCTTGTTCCATTTTAGAGGTTGGTGGGAATGTGCGTGGCCTCAGCCCCAGGTATTTGATTCAAGTTCATTCATTCATTCATTTTCTACCACTTAATCCCTGAATGGGGTCACGAGTAGGGGCCGGAGCCAATCCCGGCCGGCAATCGGGTGAAGGTGGGGTACACCCTGGACAGGTCGCCAATCCATCACAGGGCTAACACATAGACGAACAACCACACGCGCTCCTATGGGCAATTTTAGAGACACCATCTTTGAACTGTGGGAGGAAGCCGGAGTACCCGGAGAGAACCCACGCAAGCATGGGGAGAACAGGCAAACTCCACACAGAAAGGTCCCGGGTGGGGCCCGAACCCGGAACCTTCTTGCTGTGAGGCAACGGTGCTAACCACTGCACCACCGTGCTGCCCTTGATTCAATTTGAAATGTGTTAAAAATGGGTTCTATGTGTCATAAAAAGCAGCTAAACTATTCTTGTGAGTGGATGTCATTTTCTCTAATGTGATGTATTCTGTCAGAAGGTTGGTCCAGTGGTTTATGTGCAGTGATTTTTTGATTTCCAGTTTTGAAAGATTGTTTTCTAGGCAATAGCTAGAGAAATGAGGAGTGAGTTTTTGTATTTGATTGGTAGGTGGTCGATTTTTATGATATTACTGAGTAAACAAAGTGATGGAGAAGGAGGGATTCTACAGCCCAAGATGGTGGAAAGTTTCTCTGTCACTGCTACGTATCCAGGGGGAATGAACTGGTTGGCAGGTCCAAGTAGCATGAACATAATTGTCAGTGTAACCTAGAGTGCATTGTGAACAGATGTCTGTGTCAGTGAAACCCATTTTGAACATTTTACTTTCTGTAATATGGGTCCTATAAATGGTCCTGTATTGTATAAGTTGTAAGTTTATGTTGCTGGTCATAGAAAAGATGTTATTGCAAATTTCTGTCCAGAAGTTGGGGTTGAGGGGGAGAGTTAAATCATTTTCCCATTTGAGTTTTGGTATTGTTATTGTTGAATCTGTATTTGATATGAGTTTATATAGCTTGGATATTATTTTCTTGGAATCTGTAATTTTCAAAATTTCTTCAATTAATTGGGAAGGTTGTAGTGGGTTATTGGTTACACTAATCTTTGATTTAATTATGGATTTTAGCTGATTGTACTTGAGGAACTGTTCTCTCTGAGCTCCGTACTTCTGGATCAGTGTATTAAATGATATGAAATGGTTATTTTCAAATAGGTGATGTAAGTGAGTGATTCCTTTGTGTTGCCATGTTGGGAAATAGATAGGGTTATTATGTAGTTGAAAATCAGGGTTGTGCCAAATTGGAGTGTATCTACATGGT
>NW_018128055.1:385284-386976 GCF_001952655.1 Monopterus albus | reverse complement strand
CAAGACAGGCACCCAGGATCAGTGCCTGATGGCTGTGCCTCTAAATACTGCTGAATGAAGTGCTCAGTTAATGCTACATGTGACAGGTTAGGCCCTTAGTGACTGTGTGATGGAGATTTAACAGAATTAGTACAATGTTGGTCATTGCTACTTCTTATTCTTTTAGATTGGGAGCCACAGCCACAAGAAGAAGAACAAGAAGCTGCAGATGTATTTCAAGAGACTCTCAAGCCATGTTCTAGAGCAGATGGTACGTCTATCTATCTATCTATCTATCTATCTATCTATCTATCTATCTATCTATCTATCTATCTATCTATCTATCTATCTATCTATCTATCTATCTATCTATCTATCTATCTATCTATCTATCTATCTATCTATCTCTCTGTCTGTATATCTTGTTCATTCTCTCTGTATATCTCTTAGGTAATTTTGTTCAGACCTATTAGCAGACTCGAGTCTGACTTTGCAACACAAGAGCCATAGTATAAAGAAAGAGGAAGAATATGACAGACAGTATGAGGAAGGTGGCATTGGTGAGAGATAAGAGAAAAAAAGGACAAAGTGACAAGGTTTGTGTGATAATTATAGGACCCAAGTGCTGAATGAAGGCAAGTGAGAGGAACTGAGAAATAATGGGGCTTTATTAGTATCAGTGAATTTGACTAAACAGAGGCACGTTAATGGCAGGCACTGAGGCAGATACACAAGGCAAGAAATAAACGTGGATACAATGCAAGAGAACTTCGGGCTGGCCTGAGTTGCAGGAAGGTCATGCTGGGGGAGTGTGAATGCCAATGATGTGGCAGTTTGTGATGTTGCTCCAGGCTTAAATACAGAGTCATTGATAAGGCAAATGGCAAACATCTGCTTAGGGCCCCCGTGGCTGCCAGAGGGCCCCCAAGAGCACATGAAGTGTCCCACAAGAGAGCTAGTTTATGCATATACCCACTGTTAATGGCTATTAACTGCACTTTGTCTGTCAGACCCTAACATTAGGTTAAATGGAAAAAGCAACAAAAAAGTAATGTCACAAAAATGAAGAAGACAGGATGAGAAAAAACATCAAGATAAAGTTGTGTTTTCATTACTAATTACTAATTGTGTGCTGGTTTATTTTGTTGCTTTTCAGTCCACCACATTCAGTATGCCACTTAGTATTTAGCACTTAGTACCACACTGATGAGTTTGCTAACTTTGACGATTAAAAATCATGGGTAATAACATGCCAGGTTATATGGTGTAAGCAAACAGTTACAGTTAATAAAATTGATAATGGGTGTGTTAGAGGAAGCTGGAAGGAGAAATCTAACAGACTGAAAGAAAAAGAGAAGCAAGAAACGGAGGAGGGTAAAAGGTTTATAATGTAAGATTTGAGTCTTATAGACTCTAGTTACTTCTCATGCCTTTAGTTCCCTTTAGTTGCCTTTCATAACTTTATCTTACCTGATTACAGCTGTTTTGATTATTGTGCATTACTGAGCCCTGGTTATGCTCTAATACAGTCATTCTCCTTGCTTATATGTCTTACAATTTGAATGAGGCAGAATCTGCTTACTTTCTGCAACTTTTGAATGTCTGCATCCCCCAGGCAATCAGACGACCTATTTACATTTCAACAAAGCCCCACTAGCCCACACCTGGACACACTAAGCATATCCCAAGTTCTGCCCCACCAGGGGGTGTCTT
>NW_018128055.1:364079-380835 GCF_001952655.1 Monopterus albus | reverse complement strand
AAGTGCATTTCTCAAAACAACACGTACAAACTGCACAACATAGTGGATAACTGGAAAAAGCGCGTCACCTGCTCAAAATGCTTTGTCTATCGTGCAAAAGTGTGTTTTTTCATCAATCATTGTGTCCGAGGCAGCAGAATCCCATGTCATTTCCTCAATGTGAACGTGACAGGCAAAATTATTAGTCATGTTGTCAGTAGAACATCATACTCAGTTTTTGTTATTTACTGTAAACTATACTCAACTCAGGTTTTGATGACTAGAAACCACTAAATTACCGTACTGGTGTGTGTCATAATTTACAGTGTCCCTCCGGTAAAAAAAAGAAGTGATTCTTGCAAACCATTGTGCATCAACCAGGTGTTGCAGTAATTTACATGGTAAGAATAGATAATTTTCTGAATGATTCCATCTAACCTCATCTAACCAATCACCATCGCCCCACGTTACAGTATATGGAAGAATCGAAACAAAAGATCAGACTGTACTCACATTTCTACTGTACTGTCAATAGTGGTACTTACATACAGACAACAAAGGAAACTATACATAGTCTATTTACCTAGCAATGGAAACATACTGTAAAAAAGACAAAGTGGGAAGAACTATATATGTACAACAGAAGGTAAAGGTGAGATTACGTGGCAGTTTTCCTATGCGCCATGTCGGTCCTGTCTGTTGGGCCACAGATTCTCATCCACATCACAACATATATTTTGTCTTGCTATGCACCGTGGAAAGAATCTTCTTGAGTGCCTAATCCAGCCTCTGCATGCATCTGCTGAGATGTCCTCACATGCTGCATCCATGGCAGCCAGCAGTGTCATCCGCGTATGTGGCTGATGATCATAAACCTTCCACCGCCAAGCCGAGAAAAACTCTTCAATTGGGTTCAGGAATGGGGAGTAGGGTGGAAGGAATTCAATCAGCATCCTGCGGTGGTGGACAAACCACTGCCTGATGTTGTCAGAGCGATGGAAACTGACATTATCACAAATTACTACATACTTTGGTACATCATCTCGATTGAGGTCCCTCTCATCTTCAGGAATGACATTTCTATAGAGATTGTCTAAGAATGTAAGGAGATGCTGTGTGTTGTACGGTCCCATAATAGGAATATGAGCTAGCACACCTTGGTCTGACATAGCAGCACACATAGTGATGTTTCCTCCCCGTTGGCCTGGGACATCAACAGTAGCTCTCTGGCCGATTAGATTTCTACCACGCCTTCTGCCTTTGGCCAGGTTGAAGCCAGCCTCATCCAAGTATATGAAGTTGTGAGGTGGTTCTCTTCGTTAACGAAGGTGAAGACTCACCTGAGAGCAATTTCTCAATTCTGGACATATTTCTTAGCAAACATCTACTCACACTTTGTAGAAATCTGTACAGACATACAATTCTGAGAACATGTTCACTCATTTTGATAGTACAGACTTCCAACCTGAAAAAAAGACTAATTGGTTTGGTGGTTGTGACATTTCAGCTGAGAACCAAGACTAGTTATTTTGCACAGCTGGACAAAAGCAACAAGAATTGTCAAAAACAGCTGACAGATGTACAGAACCATTTGCATGTTGTCTAAAAGCCATTGCAACTTGATGAAAACAACAAGAAATTGCTGATATGATGTGAACAACTGACAAGAGAATCTGACGGTTGAACGAGTAGTTCTGAGAAATGCAGTTCTGTTGTGAGAAATGAATGAAAGCAATAGAGAAAAACTGTAACATACTAGGTCATTTGTTTGGTTGCATATTTATTGATTAGTTCATTGGTTAACTGTCTACATAATCAGTATTTTTATAAATATGTTGTTGATCAATTTGTTTTTAAGCAATTTCTTTTGTACATGGATAAAAGTGAATAAAATAAGACTTTCTCCAGCAAATACAAGTGTTTATCACTTTTATTCCTGTTCCATAAAAAAAAAGACATACAGAGTCTTAATATAATCAAACAAGAAAAAGCAGGGCCTTTCTCAGACTGTGATGTGCACTAGTTTTCTGTAACGTGCTTTCAGATGAGTTCGACCCGATGCCTACTGTAGGTACAGGATAAAACAGATATTAACCTGTCGAGCCAGAGAAGGCATTATGAAGTCATACAAAGCACAATTTACATTAAATACTCTTGAAGCACCAAAGATGTTTTCGGAGATGTCATCGGTTATGACAGACTTCTAAAATGGTTTATTTACAATTAGGTGGATTTCAAATCACAGTTAATTAATTAAATCCAGTGTTACTACAAAGCACAAAACCGCAAGCTCATACACAGCAGTAAGCATTTTAGAACAACTATTCTACTCCACCTTTACAAATAACCTTGTACACTTGTACAAGACGATTCGGTCCAATCTATTGTTTTCAATTTACAATTTATAATTATGAGCATATAACCAGTACTTATTGTGAGACTGCTGAGGCGGCACGGTGAAAATCATTTAGTTGTGTCAGTCTCACTCCCATGGGGCTTCAGTTCCTTCAGCCTGGGCGTACACAGAGAGTTCCTCATATAGTCCTCCTCCACATGTCTCTATTGCCAAGCCCTGAGAGAGGGAAACAAGTCAGTTTCGGTCAGTTTACATCTCTTTCTTTGAGCCCCATGGGGCTCTGATAAAGTAATGTGATGAAAAGCTATGAAATTGTCTAAGTACCATTTTTTGCTTATTTTTGGCCATATTAGTGCAGCTTCAAAGTGAATTGAGTTTATTATTCAAAAATGACTTAAGGATAAAATTATGCAGCTGCTAAATGCGACAGCAGAGTGGTTGATATTTAGATATTCTGAAGTATCAAACACTCTTTATATTACTGCCTAACTCTGTTGCTCCTGATTATTAATGTTTGTCTATCTGAGCACATTAAATTCACAATTATTGTCATATTTTAACTTTCCAGTTAAGACATTAACAGTCAGACCTTTCCTTGGTGATTTTATTACAAGAAGGCTTAATAACTGTAATGCTTTGCTCTCATACCTCCCACCAAATGCTGCTGCGAGAACCAAAAAGTGCCTCTCCAGCTACTGAAAAGCAACATTCTGCAGCTTTGGACCACACTCATGATGTAAACATTTATGAAGACAACCTTTTACTTTGACCCAGAAGCTATTACTACTATAAAAAAATATAAAAAATTTTTAAATAAAAAAAAACTTTAACAAATTTTGTCACCTACTTTTTTAATCACTAGATAAGTGGTTGTCTGCTTCCTCTTCATAATTATTTTGGTTTTCTTGTGCATTAATATACACAGTTGTAATTTTTGTACGAAAGATACTGCATAAAAAATTGTTCTTCTATGATTTCTACAAAAAGACTGCACTAGAAAAACAATTTTTTTCAACCCATAAATGTTACTTTCCAAAGTTACTGTCATTATTTTTCAGTTCAGCAAACTAGAGGTAGTTCCATATACAGTAGCTTATAGACTATGTTCATACATGAACAAACCTTAGAGCTGCATTGACAGAAGATGATGTGGTTAGGAGCTCAGTGATGTAGTGGGACTCTGTGTCCTGTTATTTCTTGTGGTTTTATCTAAGATCAGGCAGCTGTGATGTGTGTTCATGTGTCATGTCCTCACAGATGTGATGAGTAAAGGTTCACATATGGCAAAAAGAAATGAGACTGTCTGCTAACAAATAGAAACATTCCCACAAACCTCATAGATGTGATCAGTCTCAGGGTCTTCATATATGCTGTCCCTCTTTTTCATCTGTTGAAAAAAGATGACATGAAAAAAAAAAGAGTTAAAGAGTTAGCACCTCTGTGCCTGATAGGCCCATGTGGTAATCCATCTATGCTTGCTCTGTTTTATCCATGTTGTTCCTTACCAGTTTCTCTTTGTGTAGCATTATACCAGCAATACACACAGCTAACAACAAGCCCTGGATGATCATGAGCCCCTCCAAAATTCGGGAATTCTTCGTTGCCACCAAATCCTGATTGTATTCTGTGAGAGGAAACATTTGTGTTGTGTGTTTTCAAACCAGAGCAGACATTACAGTAAATGTCCACACAGGTAGGTGTGCATATGGCTCGTTGTCCTAACCACTTACTGTAAACCATTATTTGAGTTCCAGGTCCCCATGTGTTGCCGTGCTTGCAGAAGTACACTCCACTGTCATCTTCGGTCAGATTAGAGATGACGAGAAGGCCATTTAGGGTCTTGTTCACGTTACCAAGTGTAATCTCTTTTCTTTTTAAATTTATTTCAGAAGTACCACTGTTGTAGCTGTCAGCCTTGACCCAATGCACATTGGCTTTTTCATCATGATTTGAGGCTGCACAGTAAAGTGTCGTAATATTGCCGACTGTTGAACGACGGAATCGGGGCTTCTGTAACAACTGCAGGGCCACTGAACAGAAAAAAGAAGGTTAAGGGACATTGTGACAGTTACAAAAGCAAGTACAGTAAATCCCTTTAAACAAAGCACACATATCCATATTTTTTAACCTTCATTTTACCAGGGTAGTCCCTTGGAGGTTTACAACCTCTATTTCAAGGAAACCCTAGCAAATCTTCTCCTTGCAGTGCTGGTCTGTTGGTATGATGTTCGCTCAGACGTCACATGTAAGTCACTAAGTGTAGTGCACTTAATGAATGTGGAGATGATTAAAAATGACTATTTCCAGAGTTCTACTTAAGCAGAGATACTTTTAAAGTTATTAGAGAGATGAAACATCTTCATGTACAAGTTATAGAGAGTATTGTCATTGTTATGGTTACATGCTAGAATGTTTGTGTTAGAGCAGTGTGCTGAGACTTACAGCTGCTTCCGGTGATGATGATGTTAATTGTAATAACAAGTGCTGTAATTAATGATTTTTATTAATCTGTAAATTGCTTTTTCATGCATCGATTAATTATTTAGTCCCTAAATGGTAAAGACACATTGTGAAAAAGATTGCCAGAGCTCAAGGTCACTTTTTTTTCCTCAACCAAAAGGAAAAATCTCAAGCATTTTAAGTTTACAGCAATAAAAAAGTAGCATCTGATCACAGTGGGAAAGTGTGTTTGATAAATGATATAAACTAACTTAATTTACAATAGCACTGAACCAGTTAGTTGATAAATCGTGGATCAGCAGAAAATTTGCATTATTTTCATAATCAGTTAATTTTTCAACCTTTTATTGGCTACAGCTTCTCAGATGTGCTGCTTTAAGGTTTAAGGACTGTTGGTCAGTTGGTGCAAAAACATCTGAAGACATCACATTAGACTGGTAAAATATTGAATCAAAAATGAACATGTGATGGGATGTTTTATTGATTAAATGATTGATCAAATAATATAAAAAAAAATTGTCACACATGAACTGATAATGAAAACAGTCTTTAGCTGTGGCCCTAGAATGGACAAAGTGGAGGATAATATAACTGAGGCTCTGGCTGATCCATCTTAGAACTACACAAGAGATCTGGTTTTAATGTTATGTAAACAACTATTGTGGTCTTGTTATCTCTATTTTTGTTCTTAAAATGGAGTACAAGTCTAAACTAAAGTATTTGGCTGATGGGGGTAATTGAATGGAAGGACTCTGCTTTCATATGATGTCCTGACTTATTAAAATAAGAAGACATCAGTTAATCAACATGACAATCATGCTATAAAGTCTTTGTTTCAGAAGACAACTTCCTCTTTCCCCCCCAGATGGCCAGGAAGTAATGGTACTGTGGAGTCAAAAATAACATGCAAAATACTTGTATGCAGTTTAGCTGTGGTTAAACAGACATAAAAGGAAAAAGAATTACAATGAAAGTGACGGCATAAAACAATACTGTAGAGAATTATACTGCTGTTAGAACATCCTATGTTTTATTAATGTTAATATTTTGCACCAAGGCTAATTGTTGTCTGCATCATTTTTAGTTTTAGGTCATAAATAAATTGATCATATTACAAGAGTTTACATTTACCTGAGAAACTGATCAAAGCAAGCCCACAGCATCCAGCCAGCAGCCAGCGCATGATGACATGCAAAAAAAAAAAGATTTCAAATGCTGATGTCCACACGTAGGTCCAAATCTCTCTGCGCTCATAAAAATGTTGTAAACACGCTGAACTGTCTGCACCAGTGGGTGCACTGCCTGTTACAGCACATGCTTTAATGCCAGGCAAATAAGGGGAAGAGCGCTGTAACCAAAATAGCTTTAACGCTCACGCTTTTAACCATTGAAAACCGAATTTCATTCACGTATGTTCCATTTTCAGGGACAAATGAAACACTGGAGGGATACTGAGACAGTTTGTAGGATAACACAAAACATTTGTAATACCAAATTATTATCCTGTTTGAGGACTGGTATTTTCAACGACTACTTTTAGAAAAGAGAAAAAGAATTTTGACTAAATAAACAAGTGTAAACTTGGCTCAGTTTGGATCTAAACCAGGAATGACCTGATCATCAAACTAGTCAAGGTTACAAATCACATGAGACATTCATTGCCAGATTTTGGTGCTGTGCTTGATAGTTTTCGGCATCCATAGCACCAACCCAAAAAATGTTACGGTTTAAGGTCTGTTGTTTTTTTTCTCTTAACTTTTACAATTTGAATAGTAAGAATGTATCCCATGTCTATCCTGATGTGTCAAATGGGAAAAATATATCATACTTTGGTCAGCAATATAATTATCATGCTTTCATTCATGCATCAGTAAATGTGCATGTGCAAAAGGAGGACATTGGAAATAGTTTCATAGAAATATCCATTTGGAGAATTCATTCATATGCTCTGCTCATTTGACCTTTCTTTTTAAAATTTTAATTTCATCAGGACAATTTTATTTGTAATGGAAAATGTGGGTGTTTTCCTCTGTCACAGACTGTTGGAGACGAGCGAGGCCAACTAGCCCCCAAATCAAGAAAATTAGTACATCTAGTGTCACCATCAGGTGAGACTGTTTATTTTTCTGACCAAATACCTTGAAACCAAATGACATTATCATTAACCTTAGCTGGTCATTGTAGGCATGATACCTGCAAACATCAGCATGTTAAGAGTGTCACTGTGTGTGTGTAAGGCACAGAGCGCTACTAGCATGGCTGAGGACTCTTAGTCTTGTTATGCAACATCGACTTGCAGTCAAGAGTGAAGTTTCCTGCTTGACCAAGGAGAACACATTTCCTTAATTCTCAAAGCAAATGCATCTTACAGCAACCTTGTCAGTTTTTATCTACCATATGTTTGGTATATTTTAGGGCGTAGTCTGTCACCTCCAATAACCATGCTGACAATAATGTTGACAGGAAATATGGTCTAATGAGATGTGACTCAGAAAATCTGTCTTGCCTCATCTACTTTTTTAAATTTCCAATTAATTTTTTTTCTCTCTGTAAGCAGTGTTGGCAGTGGCTGCCCTGACGTGTTTTAAATTAAACGGAGCAGTCACAGGTGGGAAATATTATTTGTAGAACTACAATGATTAATCAGGGCATCTATCAGACAACTGACAGAAATTTAATCAGAAGCTGCTGTGATGATACATTAATCCTCTAGTCAGTCTAACTTTTATGATAAAATGCCAAATACTTTATGGTTGCAGCCTCTCAAATATGCGAATTGTCCTTGTTTTACATTACTACAGTATAAGTATCTCTGAGTTTTGAACTGCTGTACTCTAGGAAGTTGTGAGAATGCATATTGAGAAATAATCAGCCTTAATTATTTGTGCTTGCTCAACATCAAGGTCTGCTGGTGACAACAGCACCAACAGAAAGCACCAGTACAGAGCAGCTAAAGGTCCACATGCCTTTAAATAACTAGTCAGTACTGGGCAAGGCAGAGCGTGCAACCTCAAAAAAACACTGATTAATCAGACCGCCTACATCCTTATTTCTGGTAAGAGACAGTGCTTATTTCCATGTGCTGACATTCATGTTCATAAAAATAAAATGAGACAAAATTGGCAGTCTGTCAGTAGTGTGACGTGTTCACCTCACAACCACTGGAGGGCCTCCATGTACAAAACAGCTATTGACAACATGAGCTCACAGCCCATGCTTCCCTATAAGACATTCTTTATTCTAACAATATAGTTACAGTTTTTACAATAACAAAATGATATAAATGTACAATACAGAAGGAAAAAAGAAAAATGTATATACAGGCAAGACTGAGTGCAGGTGTGGCAGTAAAGCTGCCCATAAGGCTCTCGCTCCATTAGAAGTGTAAACAACAGCGGGACACTATCATTTCAGTGTGACTGTCAGAGGACCAGTGTGTCAGTCCGAAATAGGATTGCTGTAGGTTTTATTACAGGCTTCTGACAGGAACAAGTACCATGCTGAGGCAGTAGGTTAAGACAAAGGGTAAACCCCAGTTTCTTTATATGATCGTTTGATCCTCACTCAACCCCTGAGGTTGTTCTGGTCCACCATCTCAGAGGATGTTCTAAAGCTCTTATTCCTGTTCTGAGGAGCGAGGACTGAGGAAACTGCCTGCAGGAGCCATGACCAAGGATAGACGAGAGCATCCTTCCTGAAGTCTTTTTTTTTGTCTTACACACCCTTTATATGAAATCATTTGAGTGGACTCTGCAGGTGAAGCATTGGAACAAAGGATGTTTTATGTGTGTTTCCCTCATTTCTCCCTTCTTGAATTTTCTCCTTGCATCTTCTCCTCATGTTCTCCATTGCGGAGCTAATCCCTAATCCACATTAATGTGTTTTTAGATAGTTTTGTGTGTGTGTGTGTGTGTCTCACACAAAATCTCACACTGCAGGTAGAATTCCATTCTGTGAAATGAGTCACTCCACACTGAATCTGACACATGCATAAGATGTGCATCACCCCTGGAGCCTCCACGTTTTTTTATGCTTTAGGTCTTTTTTTTTCTCTGCCGCATTAAGTGAAGTGTAATCTCCACAGACCAATGTTCTGATGACTAAGACACAAGGCACACATCTCGCTTTCAGTGTGGAATGGAATCAAGCTTCAGTAGCACTTACTTGCTGCTCATGTCTCAGACACAAGAAAACGACACAAGTGAGGGAAATGTGGGGTAAATTCCCTTTATTACATCCATGGTTACCTCACTTGTGTCTTAGTCCAACAAAAGTAAGATTTGAGGAAGATTCAAGAAAAGAATGTGAGGAGAGAGGAACTGAGGAAACACAGCCATAAAGACATCCTTTACTGTGATTGTTTATCTGAAATGTCCAATCACCAATTGATTTCTGATAAAGGGGCTTGTCGGTCCACAAAAGACTTCTGCAAGAAACTTTCTCTTGTATCCTCATTGTCTCCTCCAGGCAGCCTTCTCATTGCACCTTGCTCCTCATTTTGGGACTTCCTTCAAGATGGCAGACCAGACTGACTTTTGGGCCGAGCAGGGATCAAAGTAAGGGAAGTGGGGTTTTCCCACAGAGCCGCACTGTAGAGGAAGCATTCATGGTTTTTGTTTTTCCCTAAGGATTGATGTTACAATAGTGCTGAACACATAAACAAGAGAAGGGACAACTGTCTATTGTCTACTGTAAAAAACAAACTAGAAAACTGTAAAAGTGCTTATGTTATTCATGTATAGGTATTCAGAATAAGACATTTTAAATTAATTTAAGACTTACACAACAGCAAGTGAAGCAATCCTTCTGCATGAGGACTGACTTGATAGATCCACTGTGCATAAAGGCTCTTTCTAGAATGATTTTTTTGTTTTGTTTTGTTTTTTTGATTGTAAATATGTGTGAATGTCTACACATTGAAACCTAAACCAACATTCAGCCATGTGCTATGTTTGAGAATTTCATATTGAAATAAGATCAGGTCAAAAGACAAACTCTGCACTTTCTTTTATAATGCACAGCAAGTACTAGAATCATTATTTAGGAAACGGTTCAAATGAACAGGGAGCTTAGCAATTCTGTTCTGCAACTATGTTAAAGTAAACATCACCTCACATCTTATGTTTACAGTCACAGGTGCTGTGTAACCCTGAAACTGCCAAATGGAAACAAGGGATTGATTGCTTTTGTTTTGAGATCATCTGAATTCTCAAAGGACAAAAAATGTGTACAACAGCATAAATCGGGGATGAATTTGACTTAAAAACAGGAAGGTCTCTCAGTCTTGCTCTAACTTGACCTGGAAGGGATAAATAGTGCAATATCAACTGGGCCTGGCAGGGACAGATTTTTCACTGCATTAGCTGGCCCATGATCTTGTTAACGAATAACAGACATCAGTGTCTCACCAGTAGACTGGAATAAATCTGACCTAGAATTCATTTGTTACTAACTTACATATGTACAAAACTAATTTGACCATAGAAAACCATTTCTAACTGAAGTTATAAGCTGCAGGGTCCTCACATTGATGAGCTCCACATAAAAGTGACTTGAAGTAAGCAGAAATAGAAAAGAAGTGAAGTGACCCAGATTTATACCAAATGAAATGGTTCAGTGTCAGTGTCATGATGAAGTCCTACAGTCCAATAACATGCAGCTTAGGTTGATTGGTGGCTCTAAATTGCCCATTGGAGTGAACGTGAATGTGGGCAGTTGTCTGTCTTTATGTGTCGGCCCTGTGATAGACTGGAGACCTGTCCAGGGTGGACCCCACCTCTTGTCCCATGTCAGCTGGGATTAGCTTCAGCCCTCCCATGACCCTGCTCGGGATAAGCAATATAGATAATGGATGGATGGATGCTCTGTAGTGCTGGATTATAGTGGTGCATTCATGTTGTATTGTGTTGCTTTTAACTGTTAGTTTTTGCTTTCTCTTACAGTTTTCTCTGTAAGGTTGTAGACACTGTGTGTGACATGAACACAGAATAAAATCCTGTTGAAGGATAATTCAGGTTTTTTCATGTGATGTTCAAGCAGTTTTTTGGTCTGAAACAGGGGTGCAAGGTTTGGTTTTCTGGTAATAGCTATACAAAAGCAACCATAGCTACAGTATGTTCTGATCTCTATCATTTGGGCGACAACTATTCATTAAAAATATCAAATACGTTTTAATTTTTCAGAAATGCAATGTAAACAAAGACTTGCTCTGTTTTGCAACTTCAGGATTGTTTTTCTTTTCTCATTAGAAGCTTGTCACAGATTTTGGTCCACAATGATGTTTTACCCTGCTACAACAAGTTTGTTTTGGCTTACATAGGCCTAAAGGAAACTATAAGTCTTGTATTTTACTAGAGGTCAGTGTACATTTAAATCCTCATAAATCATGTGTAATCATTCACCCATACCAGTATACAATAAAAGCATCACAGGCACAGAATAAAGTGTGCTACAGTGGGACTTAGATTAAAAACAGGCAACTAGTAATTCAATGATTGAGCATATTCATTTTACAGCGAAATTACTTCTCATTTAACAGTGAACAAAATGACCTGGATTTGTTTATTTAAAGGTATTTAACTATTTGCCATTGTCTCACTTGCTATTATTGTTATTAATAGAGGATACTACGCACTCCATTTCCACCTTCAAGCCAAAACAACACTTAAATATCACAAGAAAAAACAGCATTGTGTATTATTTTGTAACCTCTTAATGTGGAAAATTCAGCTTCATTCATGAGACGTAACTAACCTTACTTCCTTGACTGCTGTAAAGTAACAGGGGGAGACAGTTAATTATGCTCTGATGTTTGTTATACACTTGACTCTTTCAGGTTTGCCTGAAGGCTCAAGAGGTGTTGGTTGGGGGCAGAATGTAATAAAACCTCATTAGTAATTTCCACAGGTACAACCATGACATTTGGCTTAGGGGGTTCACTTGCATAATGTGACAGTGCCTCCGGATTAAGGTGCTGTTGGCTTGCTTGAGTTTCTGAAAGGGCCTGTTCCAGCTCCTCTGCCAGGGCTACGTTGCTCCCATAGAGCAATCCCAGCCTTCGTGTAAGCAGCCCTTCTTTTTCTGATGGCTCTTCACCATTGTCCTTTCTACCCATTCTCTTAGAGCGGTGTATAAAAGCAGCATGACATATGCAGCGTTTCAGTAGGTGGCTGCGGTAAGCCCTTTGAATGACTACAACAGCCCACTCCTCTTCTTTGTGGCGTACTGTTGTGGTAATTGGTGCAAAGGAGTCTGAGGTGGGGTTGTTCTGGATGAACTTGGTCTCTATGCTCTCTCGCATTGCTACCATCTCCACTGTGTTTCCCAAGACCACCTGTGTGACGGCCACCAAGACATCCAGGCAGTGGAGCCTGTCCCCTATAACCAGGGGCAGATCCATTTCAATCAGGTGAAGCCGGTTGGGCTTGGCCACCTTCAGCGGCTCCTGTAATTCATCACAGAAATCTGAGAGTTGGCTGTACTCAATAAACTGAGCTCCATCAAGGTCAAACCTCTGCCAAGTCTCATAAAACATCTCAAAGTCTTCCTCACAGAGTGCATCACTACTCTCCTCCTGTGCCACATTGAAGTTCTCTAAGATGATAGCAATGTACATGTTGACCACCACTAAGAATGAGATGATGATGTAGCTGCAGAAGAAAACCATGCCAATAGCCGGGCTGCCACAGTTACCCTTCACATCTGTGCCTGGGTTCTCAAAGTTCGGATCACAGTCTGGAGGCTCCCTGTTCAACATTGGAAGTAAAAGTCCATCCCAGCCAGCTGATGTTGTAATCTGAAACAAGCAGATAATGCTACCACCAAATGTCTCAAAGTTCAATATGTCATCGATTCCAGCCTCCTTTTTGACATAGGCAAAGTTTGACATGCCAAATATGGAAAAGATGAACATAATGAGGAAGAGCAGGAGACCAATATTGAATAGGGCAGGAAGTGACATCATTAGAGCGAAGAGAAGCGTTCGAATGCCCTTAGCTCCTTTAATAAGACGTAGAATCCTGCCTATTCTGGCCAGTCTGATCACTCTGAACAGAGTGGGGGATACAAAGTACTTCTCGATTATGTCTGAGAGCATTGTACCTGAAATAAAATGAGATGCACTACAGTTAGAGACACCATTTGATTAGAACGTCTGTTCGAACAGTAGAGCAATTTGCAGTGCCTATTCATTGTAATTCACAGTTGTACTTATAATGTATTAAGTACCAACCTGCAATTGACAAGATGACCACAACAAAATCAAAAATGTTCCATCCGCTGGTGAAGAAGTACTGTCGCAGGGCAAAGAGTTTCAAGACACACTCTCCAGTGAAGACAGCAATGAAAGCCACATTTAATTTAAAGAGAAAATCCTCCTTCTCTACACTCTGATTGTCTGTCTCCACCATCATGGTCACCATATTGAGGCAGATGAGTACCATGATGAAGATGTCAAAGAACTGCTGGCCAATTAAGTCAAACGCCATGCCCTGGATTTGGTTCTGCAGGTCAAAGGAAGACGGGAGGAGAGGATGAGAAGGTGACAAACAGAAAACACAAATCCAGTAGGGTAATTTGGATTGTTCACACCAGCAGGGTACAGAAAAGTTACGTGCAAGGGTCATCATCATGCCATCCATGCTGAGCTGATATATCATCTTCATACTTTTCAACCACTGAGTGGTTGTTTTTTGCAAACAAGGTAACACATATCTCTAATAGTACTATCAGGAAAGGAAACAATCATGCAGTTGTAAGTGACTGCATACTGTTGGGCGTGGAATTGGTTTCTGTGGCTTTTTGGAACCAAGTTTCTTCATGGCCTCGTAGTATTTTTTTTGCTCTTCAGTCATGAAGATGTCTTGATCTCCTAAGTGCAGAAACAAAATAATACACAGATTACTATAGGTTTTTAAATTAAGTGACAACTTATGTGTGCTTTAAATTAAAGAACAGATGTAATTCAAAGAAAGACATGAGTCACTTCTGTATGAGTGCAAATTGCAGTGTGATACTTATCTTTTTCTTTTGTTGGTTGAAGTTGTCAATAATGACACCAATAAAGAGGTTGAGTGTGAAGAAAGAACCAAAGATGATGAAGATGACAAAGTATAGGTACATGTAAAGGTTGACCTCATAAGAAGGTTGTTCTTCTACCTAAAATAAGCAAAACATTTTTTGTAAGTCATTAGAAAAAAAACTACTACTGTAAATGATCTGAAATGATTGTAAATCATTACCTCTCTTGAGTCAACTGCAGCATACATGATCTCCATCCAACCTTTAAAAGTTGCCTGTAAATACAGAGAACATTGTCTCAAAATGTCTTTCATTGTATACAACAAATTGAGTGCCTTTCCCCAGCAGCATTCCTCACCACTTGAAGCAGGGACAGGTAGCCTTGTCCAACATGGTCATAGTTGACTTTGATGTTGACCCAGCGGGCTTCCTGTGTGGCTTCTATCATGGCCAAGCAGTCGCTCTTGTTGTTGACCTCTGTAACGGGAAAGCGTTCCTCTGTGGTGGTGTTGATGCAGCTGTAAAACTTGCCAGCAAACAGGTTCACTCCCATGATGCTAAAAATGAGCCAGAAGATCAAACACACCAACAGTACGTTGAAGATGGAGGGAATCGCCCCGATGAGAGCATTGACCACCACCTGCCCGACACAGAAGACTTTGTTAGAATTATACAGAATTATTTCTTTATTTATTTTGTTTGTAAAACAGCGCAACAAACTTGGTGTGAGCCAGTGTTATGCTCAGTCATTGCTGGTGCTCTTACCTCAGTCAACTCTGTTCAGTTAGCCATGATGTAAGCATGCATTCAACAAACATAATAAGGGAAAGCTGGTCATGGTGAAGAATTTACTAAACAATTTACTTTAAATTCATGTTTGTGATGCACATTGCTCATGTTCTTGAAATCAGCATCAGTGACAAAAATCTTACCCTCATCCCTTCAAATCTTGACAATGCTCGAAGAGGCCTTAGCGCCCTCAGGGTTCTCAGGGATTTGATTGCTCCAAGGTCAGAGTAACCCATCCAGTTGGCAGTTAAACTAATCAGGGAAATCTGTGGCAGAATCAAAAAAATTTCCTATTCAAACATTACCACAGACTCAGATTTATTTTTATTTATTTATTTATTTTTTACCAATGTGTTCTTGAAAGTTTCGCAAATACAGTAGGCCAGCAGTGAACTTACATCTACAATGAAAAAGTCTAACCAACACCAGGCGTTAGTGAAGTAGGTCTTGAAGCCATATGCGACCCATTTAAGGAGCATCTCTATGACAAATATGTAGGTGAAAACTTTGTCAGCAAACTCCAGAATAATTTTGATGGTTCGGCGTCTTTCTATGTGTATGTCTTCAAAGGCCTGCCAAAAGATGACAAGTCCTCATAGAACTACATTATTTTTACACTGTCACACAACAATTTGAACTTTGTTGCACTGATGACAGCACTCACCAGAGCTCCGCTGCTGAGAAGGATCATAAAGATTATGAAGGTTTCAAACCAGTCATGCTCTACAATAGTGAAGCAGGTTCTACGCAGGTTCCACCACTTCTTGCCTTTACCTTGGGTGATGTCCACAGTCAGACATGGCCAACGTCTTACACAGTCTGAGGAGAGGGCAGGTTTAGGATTGCTCCAAAAGATATCACACTTCAGTAGCATGAACAATGGTATAATAAGCTTAAGAAATGAGCTAAATTGTCTGTGAGAAGATAGGTTTACAATTCAGTTATTTGATTTTGTTTACAGGCTGTGCGTACTGTCAGTGAAGCAGGCCTCTGGCTCCACTAGGTCTGGCTCTTCTTCCTCTTCTTCTGGTTCAGGCTCAGGTGGCTGATAGTCCACAGTGCTGCACACTGAAGAATCATCATCATCCGAAGTACCCATCAGCTGGTCATGAATAAAAAGAGCAAGTGAGTTACAAAGCCGCCATGCAAAAACACTATATACATAATTGATTTTCCCCAATTTATTTTGAATACAACCCAAAATACACTGATCATCTTCACAGACATCAACATTTAGTACATTCAATGATAAGTGTTGGATTTGTTCATACATTTAGATAATAATTATGAGTGGGTCTGCGGATTTACTCACTTTGACATGTTGGCATGTTGGCATTTTTCTTTCATCTTTTAAGCTTTCCTGGCACAATAATAAAGAATGAACTTTAGTAGATGTTCATAAACGGTAAGACAAACACAGCCTATACACGTTTATTTCTCTAAACAATGTATCTCAGTGATGGGCTTGACCCCGATGTCTAATTTCCCAGTTAATGAGACTTGTAAAGGACCTGCACACACTGTTCGGTTGACATCTGCCTCACGTAAAGCTTTTCACTTTTTTTGGCTACTTAGGTCTTGGCCTAGGTTAGAGTTATTCCAGCAGATGCTGAGCAGAGGTACTAATGAGTATTTCTTAAGTTTGTGTTTGTTTTCTTACTGTATTTTGTTGGTTAGTTTTGCCATCTAAAATCTCTGAGTCATGGGCATCATCAGCATTGTCATCTTCATCCTCCACACCCAGGTTTTCAAGGTCTGACTCTGCCTGGGCGATTGGCACATTGAGACTGAGCTCTCCATCCACAGTAAATGTAGAAGGTTGGACTTCAACTGAACACTTTGATATCCCATCTGCCATTTTGAAACTCTGACTGGTGTCCAAGTGGTTCATTTCAATTTCTTCCATTTTAGGGTCAATGTTGTCTGTGGGACCGACCTCAGGATCCACGGGCTTTCTGCCAAGAATCTGCAGGATTGTTTGCATAATGAACATTTTGAACCAATTGAAGCCCTGTGTGATCCTGCGAATGGCTATCTGGAGGTTGTTCATCTCTCCGTCTTCATCTCCTGCTGCGAGGTTGTCTCCACTGAATGAGCTGAGCAGCAAGGCCAAGAAGAGGTTTAACACCTGAGGCAGGAAGTAGGAACGAGCGA
>NW_018128055.1:352004-364022 GCF_001952655.1 Monopterus albus | reverse complement strand
ATGTGAACTCAGCTGTAAATCTGATATTTCAAGTGCAGAAAAATCAACTATTTACTCTTGTACCTTGATGTAAAAACAAAAACTCTGCAAGTAATGCACACATTTATTTATTATGCTCATAAGAAGTGTCATATTTAAAAATATTAGATTTTTTTCAGTTCATATCTGTGATCAGTGGATGAGAATAAAATGATAACATTTTTCACAGAATTAGGCAAAGAGGCAAAAACATAGATCGGTCAAAGTTGATAAAGAATCCAAATGGGATCTTGGTAATTAAGGAGCCATTTTGACTATAAATGGACTCTAGAGAAAAGATAATGAGCATAAGATGATAAGGATAATCACCTTTATTGGCCAAATATGTTACACACAAGGAATTTGTTTCCGGTACAGAACATGTCCTTAACCATGCAGGTTAAATACTGTATTACTCCATATGCTGTGCCACTGGTGGCCTACTATGATTACCTCTTCATCAATTACGGTTCAATCTGCTATCAAATGACTTTTCCTTAGCACCCCGTCCTCCTGCCACCTGTGCTCTGCTTGCTCAGCTGTCTGTGTTTTTCCCTCAGCGGCAGTGTGCTTACTTGAGCTGGATCTTAGCACATACTCAAGGTCAAAACCACTGTTTAGTGAATCAAGTCATTAGGTTTAAATAGAAACCCCCTCCCATGAAGTGTGTAAGTACTATTTGTCTTAATGTCAGTGCAAATAGTGTGCATTTATGTGCGGGGTGAGCATACAGTACACTGGAGTAATGGTGGAAGGCTGAGGGCAGAGTGTAAGACACATAAAAAAAACATGATTATTTTGGCACAGTGCAGCCAGTGCAATTTGTTTGTCAGTACTTGACAATGAGCCATTTCCTTTTCATATCTATGAATAACCCTAACAGGAAATGGTTTTGGCTCCACACATTAAATCCAATGCTGAAATGAGGTCTGATAGTGATCATCTGCATGGCCCTATTCTATGAGGCCAAGCTGAAATGTCAAGGGCAGTATTTTTATACTCTAGACACTCAAGATTCTTCATTAAGCATCACAAACCTGATCTGTTCAAGCAAATTCACCCACTTCACTTCACTTCATTCATCCTCAATTTAGCAGATATCATATGAAATAATATGGAGTGATATTGTTTAGATTAGAATCTTGAGCGTCTGCGTTTATTGTTTTGCCATTTTTGAATTCACATTTTGGTGCAAGCATATGTTGTACATTACTCTGCTTGTACATTTAGGCATTACTCATACTGTAATTAATATATAATAATAAAATCTCCTGGAATTATAATAGGAGAACTTGGATTTAGAAAGATTTTACAAAAGAGTTTCCCAGCTTTACAGCTTCACAGTAGTGACGGAGATACTGCATGTGTAGTTGAGAGACAGCACCTGTGAGTTCCAGAATGACCATCAAATCATGGTTTACTGCATTATGAATAAGCACTATGAAGACAGCCACGAGATAGGAATAATGTTTTTTACTTTGAACGTAAAATAGAATTGAAACGATGAAAAAATGAGAAACAGCAGACAAGAAATTTGAGAAAGTCATGTTTTAACAAATTATTTCAATGCTAAGACTGCACAATGGCTGAGAAAAATACTTGCATTTGTGACCATCTGAGTCCAGATTGAAAGCAGAAAACACTTGACCCCACTTGTGACACAAGAGTTACACATGTGCACACACACAGAATCAAATTCAAAGCCCAAGGCACTGCTTGTGTAACATGCAACTTGCTCCCACCAGTGTCTAGTTAAAGTTACAGATCTGTCATGTTTCTGATTTAAGATTGTATATCAGTGAATGAATTACAGTTGTACTCACCACTAGATTTCCAATGACCATGACCAGCATGAAGACAACTAAACACATCGCAATTCCAGACACCTCCATGCAGTGCCACATGGTCTCAATCCACTCCCCGCACAGGATGCGGAACACGATGAGGAACGAGTGGAAGAAGTCGGTCATGTGCCAACGTGGCAGCTCACATTCTGAGGAGATCTTGCACACACAGTCCTTGTAGCTCTTGCCAAAGAGCTGCATTCCCACCACGGCAAAGATGAAGACAATGATGGCTAGCACCAAAGTCAAGTTGCCCAGAGCTCCTACTGAGTTACCAATGATCTTGATCAGCATGTTGAGTGTGGGCCAGGACTTGGCAAGTTTGAAGACACGAAGCTATCTCCAACGCAGACAGAGACAGTGAATAACACAGGAAATAAAATCACATGGTAAATGGATACAAATAAATTCAGTCAGTGTTTCTCACCAGACGAAATGACCTGAGGACAGACAGGCCCTGGACATTTGCCAGCCCTAACTCCACCAGACTGAGAGTGACAATGATGCTGTCAAATATGTTCCAGCCCACTTGAAAATAATAGTAGGGGTCCATGGCGATGAGCTTGAAGACCATTTCCGCTGTGAAGATCCCAGTGAAAACCTAAACAGGTAAAGATATTATTTTTTACAAGAACTGACATATATGAGATGTCAGAACATTTCTGCAATGACATTTTAAAATTCACATGACACATATTCACCAGATTTCCCACTGAGAGCATGTAATCAAACTCTGGGGTCATGGGGTAGTGCTCCATAGCCATGAAGAGGGTGTTGAGCATGATGCAGATGGTGATGGCCAAGTCGACAAAAGGGTCCATCACCACAAAAAGCACCCACTTCTTAAAGACTACCCAGCGCGTGCAGCAGTTCCACTTCAGGAATATGTCAGCAAACTTGTACCAGCCAGGTGGGCATGGCCTCTGAGCCTCCTCCAACTCTAGACACAGGCAGACAAAACAAACAAATAATCTGGCATCAGTCTATCAAGCATGTGGTTTCTGTTTCAGTGATAATAAGGATGCAAATTAGATAAATTAGTTTAGTGTCATCAACTGCTTGATAATCTAAGCAATTACAAATCACATTAGAGCATCATCTCAAAGAATCTGCAACTAAGCCTCAGGGACTTCTTGATTCCCTGAAGGCGCTTCAGATGCTTTCAGTACCCTGAACTAGACATTATGGCATCATCTGCTTATTTCCTTATTTTAGTGTAATCAAAGCTAGGAAGTTTTCATAAGTAAATATTATAACAAGGGATTCTGTATTGTACAATTACAGGTACATTATCAGAGTGAAGTTTCTATCTTCTGTCTACCGTACCTTCCATAGCAGTCGCAGTGAGCACAGTAATAGCACTACCAGATTTCTGAACAAGGCCTGGTTCATCCAGATGAAGCATGCTGTGCACAGAGCCTGATGACTTCTCTTGGAGTTCATGATCTACAGCAGACTGTAAAATGTGTTAGAAAACTCTGTGTTGTAAGCTCACGAAGAATCCTCAGAAGCAGAAACCAAAGTTTATAGACCAAAGGTTTTTTAAAACACAGTAAATCAGCATTTATATCTGTAGATTGTCTAACCAAACTGTAACTGGACAACGGTGCTGACTGACCCCAACCATGGTGGGCGCTCTGATGATCAGACGGGGAACAACTCTCCCATTGCAATCCTTGACATCTTCCTCCTGTCCAAGACTCCGTTCATCATCAGACAGCGTGTGATGACTGAGCGACTTCTTGCTGGTTAGAGTGGCTTGGCTCCCATGAAGTTGGGCCTGTAAGGTAAAAGGTAAGAAATTCAGTTTTACTATAGAAAATGTGATTTATCTGTTGACGATTAACACTTTTGGCTTAGCCATGCATACATTTTACTACAAATTTAAAAGGTGAAGTTTTGATTATTTTGTCATACACTAAGGGACAAAACAAGATGAACTTAATTTTTGTTGTCACACAGCAGCAACCACTGTCCTAAAAGCTAAAAAAAAATGGCTATGAAAAGTTTGGCAAACATTATTAGCAGGTATTATTATTCTCAAATTTATTTTTACTGCATGAATCACATTGGAATCAGTTTTATATATGCCAACATGAGTTCAAGAATTGCTGTGGTGCCATAAATTGCATCAATTGGATTCATGGAATGTAACTGGTAGCACAAACACAATTTTATAATGACATTGTAAAAGATAATATATTTACTGTGGATTGCCATTTCAAGGCTGATGTCTGATCTGCTCGATAAGGTAGTATTGGCACTGATATGGATCCAGAGAATTAGGTCAGTGCATCCCGACTAGTTTGATGTACCCTTGTTACTTGTGATAGATACCTGTTCTTGATTCTTGAGTTGCTCTAGTTGTCGCTGGAACTCCTCCTCTTTTTCGATGGCCTCTCGCAGCGTGGCCTGATTTTGTTCTTCATAAGCCATAGCTACCACAGCCAGGATGAGATTGATGAGGTAAAAGGAGCCCAGAAAGATAACCACCACAAAGAAAAGCATGTACGTCTTTCCAGCTGACCGCAGGACCTGTGTAAAAAGGAAGCTACAAGAACTAAGGACACATTTCTTTTTATAACCTTATTTTTAAACTAAAGAAGTTAGAAATAAATATCAAACTATTAGTAACAAATGAAAGAGGTGCCAACCAGTTGGAAAAGGTTCTCCCAGTAGTCCTGGGTCATGAGTCTGAAGAGGGCCAGGAAAGCCCAGCCAAAACTGTCAAAGTTGGTGTAGCCAAAGTTGGGGTTTGTCCCGACCTTCATGCACGTGTATCCATCTGGGCACTTTCTGTCAATGAAGAAGACTCAGCTCACTACAGTTGTTCTCCTAGACTCTGAACATCTTTGTATAACTGATGGCAGTGGTTATATAGCAAAGGCACAAGAAACTGATGTTAAGTAATAGTAAAAGTTATAATGACCAGACAAATTTAGCATTGTGGTGTGGAAAACACTTACCCAGCATCAGAGCTGTTTCCACAAAGAAGAGCATCTTGGCTGCCTTCCAAATAATAGTGATTTCCTATAGCCATACATGAAAAGAAACAGTGAAATCTATATTCCATTGTGGACAATGTCAGCTTAAACTAGAGACATAATACTTGGTAAGCATACCTATGTTTTCAATATATTCCAGGAAATTGAAGGTACTGTTGGAAAATGCCGTGTCATTGGCACCAATGCCATTGTCAAATGACATAGTGTCATTAAATGTTGATGTGATGTTAAAAAATTCAGTTTGATTCATGTCGATGGGCCATCGCACACATTTGTGACGAAGATGTCCCATAAAAAGTTGAAGGCCAATGAGGGCAAAAACGGCAAGGGCAAAAACAGTCAGAACCATGACGTCAAACATTTTCTTCACGGACTGGATCAAAGCGCCCACGATGGTTTTCAAACCTGACAAAATCCAAGCAACATGTTAGTGGCATATCACTGCTCTGCAACCACAACATTCTCGCCATTATAACAAATGATGCACTCCAGAGCAGTGGTTCCCAACCCAGTCTGAGAGTGTGCAAGATGATTACCAGGGTTGAGAAACTGAAAAAATATCTTCCTGCAAACCAATTTTAGATTTTTGTTTTTCATCTTTATGGTGCTGTATAGAGTAATTTTAACCAGTTGTATAAGGAGGAATCCTTTTTTTGCTTGAGTTGGTCACAATTTACAAGGTTTTTCGCATAAATATAACTTTGTTTTCAGGGGTCACCAGCCAAAAAGGCTGCAGGCTGCTGCTTTAGAGAACAGTTTAATCACATAAATATAAAAATCAAAGGACAAAATATTTTGAAGTCAGTAAAACTGCATCCTCATGTTAACTAATCACTTAATAAAGAACATAGTAAAACACAGTATAGTAAAATGTTAAATAAAAGAGTACCAGGAATCACAGTAATTGTTTTTAGGGCTCGAAGTACACGAAATGTCCTGAGAGCTGACACGTTGCCAAGGTCAACAAACTCAGTGATGTATCTGTGGGAAGATATAAATTAAAGCAATGAATGAAAACAAATAACCAGATTATACCTAAATACCATCTTTTAATTTTCCTATTTAAATCTGCAGTTCTATGAGAATCGTCCATATAAACTGCATAAAACATTCTAAAATGTGCACAATATGAGCTTTTATTGTAGCTAATAGTTTGATTAAAAAATGTTTAGTTTTCCAACGCTAACTTCTCTATGGTAGCAATTTATAGACTCAAAATGTTGATGTTCTAAGAATCTCTGCAGAATTTTTCTGTTTTAAAATTCAGCTACAGTTAAATTAAAATACAAGCAGATACTTACGCCATGCTGATCACCATGAAATCCAGCCAGTTCCATGGATCTCGGAGGAATGTAAAAGATCCGACACAGAAACCTCTAGACAACACCTTGACTGTTGCCTCAAAGGTGTAAATTCCAGTAAAAACATACCTATAGAAAGAAAGTGTGCAACACAAGTTAGTAAAGGTAGGGTTATGGAACTACTGTAAACTAAAGTACAATGATGAAGTACTCACTCAACAGTTTTACTCCAAGCTGGTGGGTTGCTCATTGTCATGAACACACAATTCGACAGAATTGTTATCATGATGAACAAGCTAAATAATTTAATTAAGGATTAAGGAAACAAACAGGGACATTATATGTATAAGCAAACAATCCCGCCCTTTAGTCTATATCCATAATCCAAAGGATATGAATGTATGAGAATTTTGATGGCAACTCTTCTAACCAAACTAAAGGGGCTCAGAATGTAGCAAGCTGGTTCAGCGTTGAACCTAAAGATTGTGTTTCCTTTGCTGATAACAACGAATGTCTGAAAAATACAGAGATTATTTGTAGGGTACATTTCAAAAATACTGCTGACAATCTTAAAGTAATATTTAAAAATGTAACAGTAACGTATATCGCTAATGAAATCGTACACTTTGTGTAAGGGAAATCGTATGCAGTTGTAAATAACAGAAATTTCAGTTAAGAAATACATCCTGTTGTATTTTAAGGTCATGTGAAGTCAGGCTCAAGTTCATTAAACACCAAGTGTGCACAGTGGCTTATGTTTCAGCCAGGTGAGCCCAGATGTGCTCAGACTAACTTTCTGTGCTTTGTAGAAGGGGTCCAACTCCTCCAGAGGTTTGTTGAGCAGCTCTGGTGGAGGATCTCCAAAGATCATGGGCAGGTTCTTGCCTGCCTCCAGATCAGGGTTTGGGGCTGCAGGCTCCTCCTCCTCCTCATGGCCCTCTACTTCTACGGCCTTTTTCCTTTCCTCCATGTGCCTCTCGATCTCCTCCAGTGATTCCTGGGTGAAGGGGCGGAACACATCGATGCCTGGGGGAGGGAACAGGGTCGCCATCTTTGCATCGCGAAGGGATACCACCTCACTGGGGTTTCCCTAGAAGGAGCTGGAGGGAGGACGATCAGTGAAAACAGAGATCATGCAATAATGCATTATCAGCCACAGTCACCCCCAAACGTGATTTGACAACTTTAAAAACACATTAAACATTTATGATTGACTGGAAATTACTTAAAAAATATTTTGATTAATTGTTGTGGCACACAAATACCAATAACAACAGAGCCAAACCTTTTTAACATTTGATTTCACCAGCAGTCAGAAACCCTACAGCATTACATTTACAGTGATATCAAGTGATAATTTTGCACAATAAATTACTTTTAATGACAAACTGAAGTATCACCAATTCATTTTATGATGAGTAAATCCCAATAGTAATCCTTTCATTACTAGTGTGATGCAACCTGAGTTCTGGGACCTCCCAGATGAGTCCCAAGAGAAATATTAGATAGTTTTACCTCTTCTGACTTCAGTGAATTATTTGAATAACAATCTGAAAGTTTAAAGGGAAAATAACTCTTCTCTAAATATTTTAAACCTTTCACGTGTAGACACAACTTTGTTTTAAGGGGTCACCAGGAGAAACAGTAGGAGGCCATGGCACTTCAAGTTCATGTCTCCATATGTATCCTGGGTGCTGGTAATGATCACAAGCCTTAGTTACTTTGATCCGTGTCCAGACTCTTCACCCTCCCTCATTCCTGCCCTCCACCTTTGACAGGGGCACCCCTCGCAACACAACAAGCACAAATATATCAAGAAGGTAGATACGCTCAGGACTCAGGCAAGCTTGAACTTTCCCACCGTTCCAAGGCGACCACGACATTACTTTTATACATCAGATTACATATTAGCATCGCAGAGGCTCCACGTCAAATCCAAGTACTGGTACTGGTATTTTAAATTTTAAGTTTAGCTCAAGGCAAAAACCCAGCGAGAAAAAAATTCAGGAAAGCTGTTTGAAAGCACTGTAGTACAACACAAGACCTCACAAACACAGATCAATCAAAATTTTCTACATCCTACAGAACATCAAATTTTTGCTTTTGCCTTGTGACATCACTTGCAATAAAGTCTATTAAACCTAATGTTACCGTCCACATTTTCTGAAAATAAAATTAAAGACAACACAGAGTAGGCAGACATGGTATTAATCACTAAAACAGAAAACAAAAGAGGTCATGAGTTCACACATATAAAAACACAGAGGCAGACTGAGCTGTCAGCATGATAGGATAGACAGATTTGGTGCAGAATAATATCCACTCAAGCCACCTCACTTGAACAGAAAATTATGTATTCACACATGTGACAAGGCGCACACGGTCACACAGATACTGCCCAGCTGCTACAGGCAATCAAGACGGAGCGTGGTGTTACAGAAGCGCGATGAGTCTGCTCATTCCTTCCTGGCTGAGCCTTCGCTCTGTGCCTCTCATCCCTCTGATAAACAGGACAGCAGGCCAACTGATCTTACCGAGCCTACATTTCTCTCCACTACCATGGGGCCCCAAACACACTAAGCTTCCGCCTCTGCACCCTTATCGGTACTTTACAACCCTACACCATCCTGCTCCATGACACTTGAGGCTTTCTTTCATACAACACAGACTTCAATCCTTCCTCCTTAACTCTCTCATTCATCAAAGCCACCAGCCCTAATTACTCAAACACACAGCAGAATATGTCTCTCTGTTCCCCAGTTACCTATAACAGTTTCTCAATACTGTTTCAGTCACAAGGCAACCTGTGCAGCCCTGCACTTACTTATTACTCCCTTCACAATCTCCTCCAAGCCCTAGTTTCCCCCCTCATCATCCCATTTCACCCCCATTCTTGGAGCCATGGGTCCTGCTGCCTTGGACCATGAGCCAACCTTAAAATACACATCCTGAGAATGGATGTGCTTCTCTGTGGCCAATGGGGAACATTTCCTGGTTGCATTACATCACACTGTTGCTGCTAAAGCCATCAAATGTCTTTTTTAAAAAAGCTAAATCCAACATCTGAAAGCCAGCCAGTCTCAAAAAGTTATCTTGGAGACGTTGTTGCCTTGTCTCCCACAGTAAATTGTGTTAAATTTTGTAGCTGCATTTATCAGTGTTTCTATGCATGAAAGAGCCAAGAGCACAGGCAAGACTGGGATATATAGTATCAGTCAAAATAAACTTGCTTAAACTCATCATAAAAGATGTGGAGACAATACAGTCCTGTCTGTCTGAAGTACATAATGCATGCCACTGTTTGATTCAGTGGAGGAAGAAGTAGTCAGAGTCATTACCAGTACAAAAAAGTAAAAATACTACATTATAATTAAAAGACATACATTGAAAAACAGATTAAGTAAAAGTAATTATCCTTATTACTATTATCCTATTATCCTTATATCATCTCAGAAGAAGTTCAAAGGGTAAACCTCTTTTTTATGTACAATCTTAATCTATACAGTAACTTGTATGAGTCCAGGAAGGTTGGATTAAACACATAATAATTCTGAATAAGTCTAAAAGCTCCACAACTGTGTACACAAAATATATTTGTGTGTGTTGTGTAACATTCATTACATTTGTGCACAAAAGTGGTGACAGCAGGCAGACTTGCTGGTGAATCTGTTGCACTTGATTTTTTTTTTTCACAGCATTTATAGCTGCAAACGATGACCTACTACCCTTCCTCTTGTCCATTTGATTTCATATTTTTTCTGCTGGTAGCTTAATATGAATCTACGCAATCCACATGCTGTGATTACGTTCCAGTACTGGTTTGTTTTTAAGAGTGCAGCTGAAGACAGTAAACTCAGTAAATGACCGTGTTTGTTCAGTCACACTGTGGACATGTTGAAAACTGAGGAAGAGGGATGGGACATTAGATTTCAAAAGCCTTACCGACAGCAACATATATCACCTTGCATGTCAGTGAAGGCATATTACCTGTGACATTCTTGCTGAGGATATAGACGGGGTAACATAACATAGACACCCCTTCCTTACACCAGCTGGCCATGGAACTCAAATGCCAATATTCACCTTTGGAAACTAACTGGCATCGCTTTTCTCTTTTGGAACAAGGACAGCACAAATTCAAACAGCAAGAGGGGTTGTGCTGTCTTCTCATAAAGAGTAAAAGTGTTTACTTCACTCACTTTTGGACTCTACAGTCTTAAACATTCAAAGTACCTATTGTTATTAGTGAAAATAGCAAGAATCGCTGTTAGACTGTTGTATGTCCTGTGAAAATCCAAGCATACCAGTATCAAAAATATTGACAGCACTCCCTAGTTAAGATGGAGATGAGCAGAACCTTTTCTCTGTAGTAACAGACAACGCCATGTTGTCCTGTACTACAGGTGTGATTTTAACACGTTCAACTGAGGTCATACCTGATCAAATGGTACAAGGACCTAATTTGTTGGCCTAACTGCAGTGAGGATGCTAGGAGTTCAAAGGCAAGTCCCATGGTATCATAACAAATGCCTCAGTCCAATCACTATGGTGTACAGCACATACTGCTGGGATGTGGTTAAGATGTAAACGACAGATCTATGGAGCAAATTAGGGCCTTTATCCACACACCCTTTGACATTGCCCGTGCCCCTGCTCTCCCTGTTTTCTCATGGGGTCAAATCACAACACTGTGGTTCTCTCTCACCACCCTGTTACCCACCAGTTAACCTTATATTTCACTGCAGGGAGCCACATTAAAACAGACCTGGCTGTCTCAAACTGACCCATTTGGCCTTTGCGCTCACTGCACAGAAATCTGAGTAGATTACATGTGGACGTGATATTCATCCAGTTTGTGAGGGACTGGGGGAGCTATTATCATATTCATGATCCCAAGCACGTTCATAAAAATACAAACCACTGTCCTAAAAGCTGTTAAAAAGAAAAACAAACAAACAAACAAAAAAAACACACTTTTGTCACATGGGTGGGGGTAGTGGGATAAACAACAAAAGTATTTATCAGACAAAATTACACTGAATTGGGGAACAGGACCAATGAGATAGTAAATTTTGATAGTGAAGTTTTAATTATCTTTAACCTTATTTTACCTTCTGAATACTCTGGAAAATACAGAGGCCCAGCCAAGCAGTCACATGGGCTCACTTGGTGAAAGAAACTCAAAACCAACACCATCTCTGTCCAACACTCAGGAGGGGAAGGCCACAGAAACACCGTTAACACATGATGCATGCTGAAAGCTGCATAAGTATTTCATGCCACCTGTCCCATATGTGATAACACAAGTAAGCATGTCAGCACTGAATGAAGAAATTAACCTTGAATCAATAAAACAAGCAAAATTCAAACAAACACAAATAACTCTAGGAGCATTAAGGCACCTGATCATTCCCATCCATGCTGAAGTCTGCACTGGCTTTACTGCTGGGCTCCCCTCCTGGAGCCCATCCTGTTATATAAGAGTTGCAGGTGCACTATTGATAGGATGAAATACAAACACCAGACTCCACATCTTCCACAAAGATTTGCCTGCATGGAGCCTGGCTGTCTCCATAGTCCCACACCTCTGAATTGAGCAGCATGGATTAACCAGAGAAATGGTGGGGTATGAGCATCCACAGCATCACAGAATCTGACCCATCTGCCATGAAGACGGGCTAAAAATAAACCTCCCCGTGGGAGGAGGCATAGTGGGGACTGGGAAGGTTGCAGAGTGTCCACAGTGGACACCACAGCCATGTGCTTCGAGGGAGATATTCACCTGGCAGGTGAACACATGGGCTTTTCATGATGCTCATGCTGCAGCTTCCCCTCTCATACTGTAGATAC
>NW_018128055.1:347550-351945 GCF_001952655.1 Monopterus albus | reverse complement strand
TCATACACACATAAACATTTGTGAGGCGCCATAAATCTACCAAACCAGATTTGACCTAAGCTCAATTACAGGTCCATGTTTATTATTAGAACAAAGCGCTGATATTAAAACACGTCCTTTGACTTGATTTCTTTGCCAGAGCAACTAATTATCCGGAGTGTCAGGAAAAATACTTTGTGTCATATACAGTTTACAACTGTATAGAAATGAAACCTCCTCTTTATCAAATAAGCTACATAGTTTACCGTTACTGTTTGTTTCACCAGAGTACAAATGAGGTTAAATTAAACAATTAAACAAAACCTAACTATAACCATGTTCGCACCAGAAAGATATCAAATCAGCCAATTTAATTCCGAAAAGGTGACCATAAAAATAAATGTAAAAAAAAAAAAAACTCCTCAGTCTTTCTGAACCGAGTGAAACTCTTCAGTCTGCAGCCTGACAGCAACTTTCTCTAACCCGAGGCAGGAGTCATCTTTAGGCTCAACAACTCATGGAAGACAACAGAAGGCTGGTGCTGGGTTACCTTGCACGATAAAACAAATATTTCCACAGAATCCAAGAAAAGTGAAAAATTGGCTAACTGGGTCCTCCGTTAAGCCTCACACCGAGGACGTAATTCTCCCTGTCTGGCAGCCAGCTCGGGGCTGCAGGACAGCTGTTGCTGACGCAGTGTGGAGTCCTGCAGTGAAACTGGAGCAGTAGCTCCAGGTAGGATCAGACCTCTGACACTTCAGCAGCGGAGCCACTTCCCGTTCCCACACAGCTGGTCGCTCCAGGCGTTGCACGCTTTTACAAGTTTGTCATTACTAAAGCCGGGGTTCGACCTGAAGTGCGGCTGCGGCGCAGATGAGACGGCCTGCATCAGCTCCCGTGGATCTGAGCACAGCTTCCTCTCACCCTGAGCTGTTTATGAATTTAATTATTCAGTTTATAAAGCCTATCATGTAGTCTATCATTATTTGAAAGGGTTAAACTTTCCTAACCCATACAGAGACAGATAGAAACTCAAATCCATATTCGTTTCCTGTTGTAGGTTACTTTGAAATGTGTGCATTTCTGAATGTGCAGTAGTGTTGAAGGAGTTTGTTCGTGCCTTCTGCAGCTGGTTTTAACATTTTGACAACTGGGGATAGTAGTTTCCATATGGATTTTCTTCAGAGAAGTGAACGGATATTAGGTTGAAAATTACACTTGCTTTCTGCCAGGACACAAAAAATACAATTCCAATTGCAACAGAGTTTTTTTTAACACAAAAAAATAGAAAGGACACATCCTAAAAGACTAATACTGCTGGTAATGAAACATTTAAGGAATTGGTCCAGTTATGAGGTCTCTTTGTGCCTCGGCCACCAGAGGGCACCGTGATGACTAGCAATTTATCTTTTAATTGAAAGCAAATTTACAAGTCTTGAAAAATGTGTGGACACAGTATTATAATCTGGACGTAGACTCGATCTATCCTACGTCTGCTGCTATGACATTATAGTTTACTAGTGTTGCATTAATACATTTCAGTCATAAACTAGTCTAATTAATCAGCACGATTACGTTATTATTAATAGCGTTGTTGTTATTATTATAATCCTTGGCAGTAGTGGCCTAGTAGTGGCTCTAATAGTAGCGACCATAGCGGACAGCGCCGGGTACGAGTTTAAATTGTTTAAGGGGAGCATTAATGTGGTGACACCGTTGCCGTGGAGACACACGACTATATCCGGGCGCCCAGTGAAAAGGTTTGTTTTGGAGATGTTTTTACGGGTGTCTTGTTGTTAAATCTGTGAATACGCTTTTGCATTTACCTTACCATCGGAATAAGACAGAAAAATCGAAGTAGTTGCTGTGTAGCTAAACTTGAAGGTCAAGCAGCAACTAAAACTTTCCGTGGAAGTCCCGGTTAACTGACGCTGTCTTTCTGATGTGACGACCGGAGAACATTAACTTAAATCTGTCTCTTTTGCAGTGTCATAGGTTTACAATTCACAAAGTTGACTTAAGCCTATTAGGTTGACCTAAGCCTATTTGTGCAGAAAAACCATGGACTCTGAGTTTTTAAAAAGACATCTGGGAAAATGTTTGGCAGAAGGACTAGCTGAAGTGGCTGAGCAGCGCCCGGTAGACCCCATCCTGTATCTGGCCCACTGGCTTTACAAGTACAACGACAATGTTAAATATGAGACAGAGGTGAGCTGCTGTTTGGTTTGATTATCACTAGGGGAAGCATTACATAACACAGTGTCTTTACAGTGTAGTACTATTGTCGTTACAGTATAAGTCATAGTAAAAGAAGATAAATAAAATAAATAAATAAAACAATAATTAACTGGTACCACTTTCTAAAATCTAAATAGTTGCTATTGTCCCAACGCAACATTTTTTTTAGAGTTTTACTGCTGGTTAAAAAGCAGTTGCAGTGCAGTCAAAGTGTTGTAATAGTTTAATTTTTATTCCAGAAAAAGACTAAGTTGGCACTCCTGGAGCAGGAGCAGGCAAAGGCCAGAGAGGAGGCACTGTACCAGGAGAAGCTGAGGGAGGAGCAGCATAAGATCAATGAGGCCTTGGAGGAATCTAAAAAGGTATGTTCAGAAAATACGAATAAAGAGTTTAATGTAACTAAGCCTTCCTTCCAGCCCTGTTATGCTGTTCTGCTGAAGAGACTGATATCACTTTTGTTTTAATTTCTTGATGGCTCAAGTCTGTGCTGCCTCCTTCTTCCTTGTTTAGTCGTTGTCAGATGTGTTTTTTTAAAAGTAGTCTTTAGAAGCTGAATGTTCCTATTTTCCCTGTTTTGAGAAGTTAATTTAAGCAAAGATTATGACCTTGGAGCCACAACAAATCAAAGGAGAGGATGGTTCATCACTGTAATGTACCCTACATAGATGTGCATGTATTGTGGAGTACATTTCTAAACACTACACATTTTGAGCAAAATCCTACATGAGCATATTAATACCAACAGCAGTCTGAGGAGGAACCTACAAGATCTAATACACCCACGCTAGCCACAACAGGAGATGCTGAAGACAACAAACCTGTGACAGAAGAGAAACCACAAACCCTTGATCCTGAAAACCAGCAGGACACAGATGAACACCCAACTGAAGCTCAGGAAAATGACACTGAACCGGAGGTGATAAAACATAGATCTCAAATCTGTGTGCTTCTGGTGGTGGTGGTGCCTTCTTGATCATTTTCAATTTCCTTTTACATTTGGCATCTTCTGTGATCTTTGGGTTTGATTTAGTACCTTAGATGAGGTGTGTTTGGTGGTGGGGCAGGGTGCTACGTTAATTCTGATACATCTTGTGCATGACTAACCTTTGGTGCTGTGAAATTAGCCATTAAATGACTGACTTCAATGGTTTAAAGAGGTGGTGTGTTTGCTATAGGTGAAGATTACAAATACTATAACCAGTCAAGAGTCCCCTGACAGAAACCCAGTGGAGGAGGCTAGCTCTTCTCCCTCTGAGGGTCTGAACACTAAGGTCAAAGAGGAGTCTACAGAAATACCTGTGGATAAAACTGAAGCAGAGCTGGTGAACGATCAAACAGAAGAGACAACAGAGGTGGAGCCAAGTGCCAATCATGTAGATGAGAAAACCGAGGAGGAAGCAAGCACCGCTCAAGTAGAGGAAAAAGAAGTTGACCAAAAGGAGGATAAGGTGGCATTTAGTGAGGCCCAAAATATTGTAATCTAATGTAAATGTAACAATTTACTCAGGGGATTTAAAGATTTAACATTAAATTGTTAAAAATAAAAAGGAAACTGTGTTAACATAGTTATATTACATATTGTTTTATCTCACAACTGCTCTGCAGGTGGTTGATCATCCTGAAACTACTGACCCCGAGCAAACTGAATCACACTCAACACTTGACAGCCAAGGCGCTGACGATTTAAAAACAGACAACACAGAAGAGCTACATGACAAACAAAGCCCTCGTTTCCTTGACACAGAGAAGGTGATGCTGCTGAAGTACAGACTACTTGCTGATGATTTCATTATGTTCCCATCATGAGGATTCAGGTTCCCTTGTATTCAGCTTTAGGATGCAAGAGATGCAGGATAAAGGGAATGGAAAGGTGGACAGATTAAGAAAACTTGAAGCTATGTGAGCTAATGATTACGTAAACTTAACAGGCCCCATGAGGGACAGGAGACAGAGAGAAGAAAGCCTCAGGTGTCCAGGTGAAGAGAATATGGACAGGATTGAGCTGAGCAAAGGCAGCATGACAGGATCATTTCTGACTGTTTTCTTTAATCAAATCTACTATCACTTCATTTCACCAGAGGGTTGATGAAGACGAAACTGGTAAATCTGCAGATTCCTCCCAAGTGGAGTTGACCTCAGACCCACAGGAGGTGGGTCTGAAACCAGAACAGACGTTTC
>NW_018128055.1:340202-347539 GCF_001952655.1 Monopterus albus | reverse complement strand
AGATGCTGAAGACTGAGGAGGCACAGAATTCAAGTTCTCCTCCTCCTCTTTCTCTCCAGGACCAGGAAAAGGTGGCCAATTCAATCTACTAGCTGTTCTGAACATTTACATAAATACTTGTGTAAAAAGCAGAATGTTTAACTTTTATTCTTTGTGAATGTTGATACTGCAGCATTGTGCTTGTGAACCAAAATGTCCTAGGAGCAGTAGACCGCTACACAGGGGAGACTGTTGATAATGCGGTGGACAGACATTCAGAGACCTTTGTCTAATGCTTACCATCTCATCTCAGGAGGTAGACGGTCAACACACAGATGAGGCAGCTGAAAGCCCGACTCCAGCTGAGAGTGACGTAACAGTAGAGGGGACCGTGATCTCACAAGAGGAACATGGAAATCCTCTTCCTGACATGGAAGACCAGATGGAGAAGGTACACCCTGTTGGCCAAGTGTTTAAACATGGAAATGACAAAAATAATTTGTGATTTGTTTTAAATGTGAAAAAATCCTGTAATCAAAGGGGACTGGACTAATGACTTCAGTGTACTCTTTAGTGAGTAATTTGTAATTCAGCATTGTGTCTTTTTCAGGAAGAACATGAAGCAGACCATACATGATCAAGTCAGTGTTTGACAGCCCATCATCCACTAATCCAGCTTCTACATATGTTTTAAAAAGTACAGTTTCAGTGCACTGGGTGTACAGTACATGTACTGTAGCGCAGTGAATGTACAAATATACAAGTGTTATTTAAGAAATAAACATTATTCATTGATCATTTCTTGTTTATTTTAGTATCTGTAGGTAAGTTGTTAAATACTCCATCCAGGCAGGTGTTTCAGACATAAAAATTGTCTGCACATACATGTAAAACATTAAGTGAATTAATAGTAAGTAAAACAGTTTTGATGGAAAGATACTTCTCTGTGTTTAGTCTGAACTAAACAGAACTGAAGGGAGCAGAAGGTTTTATTAGTGGTGACCTGACATTAATACACTGAGCCATTCTTTTTATATGGCTTTAAGAAATCCGTTTATTTTTTGAACTGTATTGTGTAAGTTTGCAGTGTTATTGCTGCCACGTCTGATACTTTGGCCCAATGACGGTGGGTGACCTTTGAACCAGAGAGGGGACGGTGCTCGTGCATATAACGACTAAAGTTCAGGAGCAGAAGAAGGTTTTATTAGTGGTGACCTGACATTAATACACTGAGCCATTCCTGGCTTTAAGAAATCCGTTTATTTTTTTAACTGTATTGTGTAAGTTTGCAGTGTTATTGCTGCCACGTCTGATACTTTGGCCCAATGACAGTGGGTGACCTTTGAACCGGAGAGGGGACGGTGCTCGTGCATATAACGACTAAAGTTCAGTATTTAATTGTGTTCCCGCTGCAGATTGGATAACGGCGTCTCTAATCAAACACAGCTGCATTCGATCACCTCGTCCAACTAGTATCGGTCCAACAGAGACCGAGGAGGCCTGGAGGAACAAGTTTATCCGGGGTTTAAACGCGCTGGTAGCCGCGCCTAGTCAGACGTGCGCCTCCAGTGCTATGTAACGAAGGAGGAGGCAATATGCGCTGAATGAAACCGAGCAAAGAGGAGAAATCACAATGGGACTCCTGTCTAACATGGTGTCCGCTGTGGGCCGCGTCGTTACTGGTTTGACGAATTTTTTCACCGATATGTTTCTCACTCCACCGCTGAAGGCCACTCTCCAACATTTGAGGGAAACTGAACTCAAAACTCTACGAGGAGGTGAGTCGGCGTCCTACTTTTACGCACCGCATGCGATAGCTTATATTTTCTTAACGGTTTATTAATTGGTTGGAGTGCGATCTTACTGAGCTGTTTCAACGCTTTGCGTCGTTTTCTCACTCAGAAATCAAGACTTTAAAAGCCGAGTCTTTGTGGGACAAGTCTGGAGCTGTCATCATGGCCGTTCGGCGGCCTGGATGATTTTTGTGCAGAGAGGTAATGTCAGTACCGCACGTCCACAGTCTGCGATGCAGACTGAAATATTCAGATGTTACACCCCATGTTTTTAATGGCTGCACCATTCCATCAAATGGAAATGCACTTCCTGTCATATGCAGCATTTTATAAACATTCCTCAAAATAAGATTTAGGGATTCTGGGGTTTGGGGTCACCTGTTGGGGGTCAGTACCACCAGTGTCTGATTTGCCTTTTTATTTGTAAGTAGTATTTGTGACTTTTGGGGGCGTGAAACCATGTCGGTTTGTGTTCACCTGACTGTTGTGTGTCATCTCTTTCTGCTGCAGGAGGCTGCAGAGCTGTCCTCTCTGAAACCCCAGCTGGATGAGCTGGGGGTCCCTCTGTATGCTGTGGTGAAGGAGGACGTCGGCACCGAGGTCCAGAACTTCAGACCATACTTCAAGGGGGAGATCTTCTTGGATGAAAAGGTGAACTTCTTTTCCTTGTAATGAATCAGTGTAGCATGTGATCAGCTCCCCCGTTAATGACGTTTTTATACAAGAATGTGTAACCCTTCCTATTCACACATGTTTTACGCCATTCACGTAACAAATGAATACTGATCTCCAAACCAGATTCAGCCAGTTTTCCAGCATCGCTTTTGTAAACAAGAGACACTCAGGATTTGTGGGAAATTGGATTAGAGTTGATGAATTATTGAGGAAATCTGGTTTGTGTGCTTGCATCGCAGAGGTGTTTTTATGGACCCCGTGAGCGAAAGATGGGTCTCCTGGCATTCCTTCGAGTTGGGGTGTGGATTAATGGCCTGAGGGCCTACAAGAAAGGCTTCATGGGGAATGTTCAGGGAGAAGGTTATGTTCTCGGTGGGGTCTTTGTCATTGGACGAGGACAGCAGGTAAAATGTTTAGTCAAGATGATCAGGTCTCATCAAAATGCATTTATTGCACTTCAAAGTGAGTACGCTTGGAACTTTTTTTTTTTTTTTTTTTTAATAGAGGAAAACCCCTCGTTGTCTGTGTTCTCCTGCAGGGTATACTTCTGGAGCACAGAGAAATTGAGTTTGGTGATCAAGTCAACATTGAAGATGTCATCAGAGCTGCCAGAAGAATACCACAGGAATGTCTGCCTGTAGAGAAGAAATAAAGCTTTGTGTTAGCCTGGGTCAATAAGAATCTCATATTTGTTTAAAAAAGTCCTTGAGCTGTAAGAATCCAGCATCTTTCACAGTACAGAAAGGTTTAGACCCATTACAATGACATACAGCTGACATAGTTTAATGTTCATGTGAGATGTTTGTAATGAATATACAAGCCCTGTAAGATTAGGGTAACAGTCTCTGGGGAAACCAGGGTGCATTTTGGGGTATGACTGTGTAGTAAGTGGCTCTGAGCGTGTTAATGATGGTCTGCCTTTAAACTCAGAGGAAGCAGACCTGATATCTAACACTCAGTTTATTACTTTGTGATACTGTTGTTATCCTGGGAAACAAGATGCTGTCACCTGACTAATAAAACATGCCTCTGTTATCTACAGTTTTGTCATTCTTCATTGCTTGGAAGAACTTGCTCAGGACTACTGAGAGGAGTCCTCTGAATCCCACTAGGCAGAGGGTAGGACTGTTTTCTGAGCCAGCATCACCATGTATGAACAGTATGGTTTCCTGCAGGGGATTCTCATTCAGTCATATGTGATCTCCCACCCATCTAGAAAAGTTTTTTTTTTGTTGTTGTTTTTAAATGCAGTAGTGGGGACAGTAGTGCTGTTTTGGATGACTTTTTGTTTTGTGTGAATCAACTCGGACTGGTTGACACTGGAAACTATGGAAACAGGTGTGTTCTATTTGTACCTGGCTTTAAAATGTTCTTGATGTGAGATATGAAGCAGCTGCACGCTGGTTTTTTTGGGGGGGTGGGGGGGTATTTTTCTTGGAAATGGTTAATCAATAGTAATAGGCTTGAAAGTAACATTAGTATAGATGTAAACTCTAATGGTCAAATCCAGTTTGCATTTACACTAATGGCAGAGAGGAAACAATTATTTGGAGAAGGATGGCTATTACTGTTTTTTTCCAATAATAGTGATACAGTACTAATGTTCAGGCCACTACTGCATAGCGTTCAATGTTACATACTTGACACGCAACCATGAGTTGTATGTGAAACTAGAAATTTCATGTTACACTTTGATAGTTGAACAACTCCCCACTTTTCTAGTTTTGTTGATGGCATAAATTTAATCACTTGGCACTAAAATGCTACATTGACTGCTGTGTTATGTACAGCAGGAAGGCAACACTTGTAGGTAATTTTTAACTTGCTCTATCCAAATGTGTGCTAAATCTTATTTAATTCAGCTTTAAATACTGAACTCGAGCAATAAAACATTTTTATAGGTAAAGTTTTGCATCTAAACCACTGAGGAGGCAGACCTGATGGGGAAAAAAAACTCCCCAAACCACAATTTGGAAATAAACGATGCACAAATTTGATAAATACTTTAAATAAAGTTTGCTTCAGCCATTCCGTTTAAGTTACGTTTTAGTGAATTGGTTTGAATTACTTTTGCATCCTGTTCTGTTGCAAAACAAAGTTGTCACATTGTCCGTTGATTGGCGTAATAGTTGACCAATCAAATCCGTTCAATCGACTTCAATCCAGCCAATGGCCTGGCCTGAGGGCAGATTATTGTAATCGGGAGAAATGTCCCAGACAGCTACGTCGAGTCATTTGGCGCAACGTGGACTCTGGCAGTCTAACTAGCTGAGTAACTTGGAATACACACCATGGGATTATTATTAATGCTATAAGGGATACGTTTTGGTGTCGGCAAGTTACTTGCTGTTTCTTTTCATTATATGTTGTCTGGTAGTGTTAATATTAAAGGGGCTCTTGTCTGCGGAGTTCTCGGCTTGATGCGAAAAATGTTTGGTAAGTGTAACAACTAGTTGTCGTACGGTTGTTATTTCTGGTAAAATACGGTACTAAAAGTGTGCACGTTTTGTCGCAGGTACAGGGTGGTGTCGTGTAATAAACACTGAAGTTAATGTAGCTTGTTAATGTAGTAAATAGGACGCAAATATACTTTATGTAGGTTAGATAATTGTTAGTTGAAGGTGAATATCGCCGTTTGGCGCACGCGTTTCAGCGGAACTGTCCAGGGTGCTGAGGTGACGACATGACACATTTATCAGGATTAGGTTTTTGGACATGTCACCATGGTATCGGCACCATGTGACACCACGAGTCAAAGTCGGTCACGTGTGAGCTAAACAAACCTGTGAAATCCTTTTCTAGCCCCCAGTGACAGGTACAGTATAATCGTTGGCCTGTCTGTTGTGCGTCAGATGTGAGTAGCACTTAAAACAACAGATATAAACACTTCAGATAGCATGAGTACGTTTCTGTATTTGTGTACTTGATGTGTTATTTATTTGACAAACTGCTTCAAGGCTTAGACAGGTGAGAGCGAAGCAACATGGGTAGGAATGGATCAAAGTGTGACTCCAGGAAGCCAAACAGTCAGCTATCATGCCACAAAGCAACCTGTATCGGTGAGTTGGATCATACTGTTGTTTCACTCCACTAGCAAGCTCCCACAAAACATGGCATTAATGCCAATAATCGCAAAACACACGTAGTAAACGTAGTTCTTCTGTTTATCCAATGTAAGTATGCAGGGGACACAGAGATTAAGTTGTCTGAGGATGCCCTTCTGTCATGCACTTCTGTAGACGACTCCGCTTGGAGCTGAGCCCCTGGTGGAGTGTGTGTGAAAGTGGACCCCAACAGCCTCCATGGCTCACTTGTCAGACCCGTCTCGCACGGAGAATGCCCGTGGGACCCGAAGGGGGTCACACACGGCTACACGCAACCTCCTGCGAAAGAAGGAGCAGCGCCGGCGTGGAATCCGATCCTCCTCACCCATGGGACGGGTCATCCTCATCAACTCTCCAGTGGATGGTGAGGAGCAGCTGTGCTTGCTGCCTGTATGGTGCATATTACAACCTACTGTGGACAAAACACTGGTTTTGTCTGGTTTATAAGTATAACGGTCAAATAATTCAGTGTCTTTTTGAAATTTAGGCCTGAGTAGAGCAGTTGAGACCCAATCAGCAGGTTACCTTTACTGTTTTACATACCGACATGATTGTCAGTCCTCTACCTTTTTGTCTCATGATAAATTGTAAAGGAAAGTCAACGAACTCATACACGTGGTCAACATTTTTTTTAAATGAAAATTTGGCAATAGACCTGCAGTGAGTGTTAATAAAGTCTCAGGCTGCAACAACAATTAAAAATAAAATCTCAAACGCCCCCAGCAGACGACAGAATACACACATAAAATAAGCATATTATCTAAGGTCAGAGTCGGAGGTTCTTAAATTTTCTTAATTTAAAAGAAAAGGTTCTACAGAAAAAAGAAAATAAAGATACTGAAACACCATCTGTTTTAATAAGGTGGGGATGAAAGTGAAGACCTCCATACGATCACAGTGGATAAGAGTGTGGATGGAAAGCTTGGCTTCAGTGTGCGTGGAGGCTCAGAACATGGACTCAGTATCTTTGTCAGTAAGGTGGAAGACAACAGTACCGCAGGTAACATGAATCACTAGGAAATATTGGCATACAGCCACAGATATAACAGTGTTCTATAGAATGCAACCATAGAGTGAAATACTGTGATTTCATTGTTTAATAACTGACATCAGTTTCATTCTGCATTTGTGTATATGGTTGTGTTTGTTTACAGAGGAAGCAGGGCTGCTTGTAGGTGATAAACTGGTGGAGGTTAATGGCATTAGCCTGGAGAGCATCACCATGAGCAGCGCTGTGAAGGTCCTTACAGGAAACAACAGGTTGAGGATGGTGGTGAGACGTGTTGGTAAAGTCCCCGGCATCCGCTACTCGAAGGAGAAGACTACCTGGTGATTCCTCAGTTTATCACAGAGGTATTGGATTCTGAAAGCCTGGGGTTCTGACCCAGTGGATAACCAGCTTCGTGTCCTGTTTATTGTCCAGGGTGGATTTGATACACAGGCGTATGGTGGTGGAGGAGAGTGGACAGACCCCTTCAGAGGCAAGCTCAGGTGGTGCCCTCCAAAGGATCGTCCACCTTTACACCACCTCTGATGATTACTGCCTGGGCTTCAACATTCGTGGGGGAAAGGAGTTTGGTTTGGGCATCTATGTATCCAAGTAGGCACCTCAGCCACAGAAAGTAGGAGGCCTGTTATTAGAATCTCAGGGGGCTCAGCTCTAAACGTGTGCACTGAATTTTGCTCAACTTATTACTACTTTGTTTTTAAATAGTATTTGTTATTAAAGAGCTGAAGAAGAAGAAGTTTGCTCTGCTTTATCATCTGTCATTACATTTATGATAGT
>NW_018128055.1:311417-340181 GCF_001952655.1 Monopterus albus | reverse complement strand
GTTTTCATTGTTTTTCTTGACCAACAAGCAAAAACCATTTTATCATTTCTCACCTAGAAATTATTTTGTCAGTTCATCTGTGGTTTACTGTATAAAATATACAATAGTGACATATGACAACTGCTGTTGCTCAGAGTCAGAGGTGATATCTTCTATTGCCTGACCAACTGTATAACACCCAAAGAGTTTCAGTTTACAATGATATATGACAAGCAAAAGCAACAAATCCTATTTGTTCCAGCTCTAATTCATTCGTGTCTTGTGTTCTCAGACTGGATCCTGGTGGTCTGGCTGAACAGAATGGAATAAAGATGGGGGACCAGATCCTGGCCGCCAATGGAGTGAGCTTTGAGGACATTAGCCACAGTAGTGCTGTGGAGGTGCTGAAGAGCCACACACACGTCATGCTGACCATCAAGGTGAGAGTGGTGATGTATAACTCATGGAGCGGCAACATGAGAGAAGTCTAAAAAGTAGTTTTTTTTTAAAAAATCTTGTGCAGAAAAGAATAGAAATAACTTAGATGTTATGCTATACTGTTACTGTTAACACCAGAGCTGATTAATCTAAATATCAGCATGACATCTGTGTTTTGTGTACAAGAAAAAAAAACCCGTTTTTAATTTTTAACACCATACTGAAACATCAAGAGAGCCCAGGTTTTCAGTGGTTCCCATGTTTCCAGCTGAGACAGGAACAGGGACGTAGCAGGAGTAAAGATAAAGAGAAATGCTTCGTGTATAAACTTGAGCTGCTACTAATTAAAGGTTCTGTTTAAAATGAACGAATTCAAGCCTCCAGGACACATTCAGTTTGGTTAAAAGTCATCACTCGCATAGACTGCTTTAAGTTAGTCTCATAAATCCAATGTGTATAATCCTTTGGGACCCTTTTATTTTCTAATGGAAACTGTGTGTGTCATGGTCAGCAAGAAGTGGGAGCCTACATCTACGTGGGGTTGTTTGGTGTTTATTTCTGTGTTTACAACAAGAAAGGTGTATCACGTTCCATGATGACTCTTTGTTATTGGGAAGCACGCTGGTTCTTTCACTAACTTACTGATCGATGTCATCGTTAACTCTCTCACATGAAAACCAAATGACCCGAGCTGTGCGGCTACAGCAGTTAATGCAGCGGTGGCGGTTTGTGTGGCAGGGCTGACAGCTGGCATGCAGACGTAATATTCCTCGCTCACTCTGCCTGTTGGAGCTTAGGTTTCACACGGTGAAAAATAGCTAGGCTGTGTGCATTATTCACCAGGCAGCCAGGATCAGGTGCTGATCAAAGCACAGAACCTGTTTTTGTGTGTTGGTGCAAGTTTCATTTGGGATCCCTCACTTTTGGAAACTGAAACTCTACTGGAGTAAGAAAGCATCTGTCAGAGGTCACTATAGGAGGTCAAGAAAGAAAGTGTGTTTCTGTTTGAGAGTGGAGAGGTGTATGTGTTTGGGTGTCTGTGTGATTCTAGGGTTACTCTTTATCAAATATATTGATCACATAAAAGTTTCAAAGGACTCTACTGTATCTCATCTGCATATGTGTCCATATCTTTACAGGAAACGGGACGATACCCTGCTTATAAGGAGATGATCGCACAGTACAGTTGGCTCAACACGTGTATGTATCTGTTTTTCCTCATATGTTAACACAAGTGTTTCATTATCTGGAAAGCTGCAATCCTGTGGTCCGTTTACATAAAACTGAGTCTGTGAAGAACACATGCTACTCACTGATGTGCTGAGATAAATGAAAGTCAGATGATCTCCTTTCTTCCTCAGTGGCCAATGGTACTCAGAAGTCTTCCTCCCAGGGTTCAGACTCGAACTCGTCAGCTTCCTCTCTGTCGTCTGGGACTCCTGTCAGCTCTCTGAGCGGCCTGTCTCAGGTCATGTTCCCCCCCTGCCTCTCGCTGGGCTCAGATATGGTGGACGTTTGCATCTCCACAGAGGACATAAGGTCAGTTCCATTGTTATTTTCCCACAAGTGGGTTTATCATAAAGCACCAAGAGTTTAAAGAAAATGAAATTCTGCATAGCATTTTACTTGTTGCCTTTTTTAAATGATTAAAAGCTCACATGTACACTTACACAATATCAGATATGATCATGGTAATTATGCCCAGGTCTGAGTATGAGCGAACTGAGACCGCCATCCAGACGGACCTTCCTTCTCAGAGGACGTGTACAGACAGCACTCATAGTCTGGGACCTACCACTCTGCTCAAAGACACGGTGATTCGTGCGGAGGAGGGCAGGGGGAGGAAAGAGTCGCCCAAGACAGCCATGCTGCTGGCTCTCAGCAGACCAAGCCGACCAATCAGCAGGTCGCAGAGCCAAGTCACTGTGGCAGGTGAGGCTCCACAGAAGTGGATGAACAAATGAAAGGAAAGCCCCGAATAAATGAGTGGTGTCATCCAGGATGACAGTGTCCCCATCCATAGGGCACGAGGGGTCAGTGAATGGTTTGATGAGGATGAACGTGCTGTCAATCATATGCTGTGGCCTTCACAGTCACCGGGTCTCAACCCAGCAGAACACCTGACTTTGAGCTGACCTGTTAGACAGTGCTTGTGGCCTTCACAGTCACCGGGTCTCAAACCAGCAGAACACCTGACTTTCAACTGACCTGTTAGACAGTGCTTTGTTGAGTTTTCCATTAATTTGTCACTCATGTCGTACATACAGGTGAAGAGCTGAACCACACTAATGACCTACTGTTGCTTCCTGATCATAGAAATCAAACAAAAGAAAGAGAAGAAGCAGAAAGGGAAGGATCCAGAGAAGAGCACCGTGCAGCGCTCAAAAACCTTCGTCAACTTGCTCTTCAAAGGTGGACGCAAGAGAGACACTTCCAGGGGGCGGTCCAAGTCCCCGTACACAGACAAGGCCAATAAAGGTGCAGTAACTGTGTTTTTATGTTTAGAATTCAGATAGCCTAAACACTTTGGCAGAAAAAAGATTTTCAGTTCTCTGGGTAGACTGTAGAGATGCTTGCACTTTATTGGGTCAATGTCTTAAAAACTAAAAGTTGTGCTATAAATACCACACAAAAAGGAACATCACTTTATATCAGCACTTAACATGAGTTTTAACTGCAGCTGGACTCGTACATTACGTGACCTAGGTCTGATTCTTCTGTGTACGTTTCCAGAGGGACGACAGCACAGCGCGACACCAAATTCAGAGATGCTCAGGGTGGTGGAGGACATGGCCCTCAGGCTGCTGACTGAGGAGGAGGTGGCTGCAGTGATGAAGACGTGCCGACAGGTGAGAAGTTCTGGTCCCATATGTAGATAGACATGCTAATGCTGACCTTCAGTGGGTCTGTGCTTGTGTTTACAGTATTTATCATCGCTTTTAAATGTAAATAATTATTACAGGGGTCTTTCTCATGTACAGTATATGATTGTTGACAGTACATAGCAGAGCCGTCAGTGGAGAAGTTGATACGCCACCTGCTGGCTGTGCTGGACCGACCAGAGAAGCTGCTGCTGCTGCGAGAAGTCAGGTAAGAGGAACATAAAAGGGAATACTAGTTATGTAGGAAATGGATGAAAATAAACTGAATGCAGACTGTCAAATTGGGGAAAAATACCCATTTTGACTTTTTAGAGTCAAAGTTGGTGTCTTCAAATGTCTTGTTTGGTTCAACCAACAAATCCAAAGAGATTCAGTTTATTCTCATGCATAACTGTGGGAAGCAGGGATGCTGCATCAAGGGGCCACACCCTTAAGTTGTTATATATTTATGCCATTTTATTTTGTGTGTTTTAATTTAACTTGGCACATTTCCTAATCTTTTCTAGTCCCTGAGACCAATAGGCTAACAGGTTGTTAAAATGAATAATAAACACTTTATGCTGGTTTCTCCTTTGGTCACCCATCTGTCTACATTTCCATCATAAAGATCGTCTTACTCAGCATCTTATCTGTCTTTTCCCAGAATGCTGCTTCCTCCCTCTGACCTGATTGTATTCAATAACATGGTAACCCCTGTTGAAGTTGAAGCCTACGACATCCTCAAGTATCGTTCAAGTGTGTATGATACATGCTGATTTTGTATCGTCTGAGCCAACATAAACATAAATCAGATACTCACTGAATATGTAGTCCTGTTCTGTAAAATATCATCTCCACATCTTTTGTGCTGTCTGTATACAAGCGTTCCTCCCATCTCTGTTTTGCAGTTCGAGCTCCTCTTCGCTCTCCCACCTCTGGTCGAAAACCCAAACGGCGCCTTATCACTCCCATCCCAGGTCGGTACCTTTCAACTCCACTAGAATATTAACGATTATTGGGTTTTGACAGTTTGTTTCTGTTGAAAATGGTGAATTGTTTTCATGATTGGAAATTGATATTTTTCTGCAATGTCTTTTATAGACTTGAATAAAGTTGAAATTTAGAGACATGTTTAGAGGAAGTTACACTCCTGACCCTCTCAGTAATTGGGACTCAAGAAATGGAACAACCTGTATTTTGCCTCCAGATTACCAGGGAGGCTTTGAGCTCCACAGTGCTGATGAGGTGGAGAAGGAGAGCCACCTACTGGAGAAGCTGGAGAAGTTCAGTTTGTCTGGCCCCCGGGGGTCCAGGGAGAGGCTCCACACATTCAGATCCTTCAGTCCGCTGTTGGACATACCGGTGGACAGATACACAGAGTCCAGAGATCTCAGACCCCCTTCTGCAAGCCCCAAACTCCCCAACTGGCTGCTGGCCCGCAACGAGAATTCCCACCCTCCTCTCCGGACAGACATCAGCACGATTCGCTCCGTCCACTTTGACGAGGATTCGCTGCGCTCAACTTCAGACAAGTCAGACACAGAAAGAGGAAGGTCCCCGTACAGAAACAGCCACTCTAAAGACAAAAAGGAGAAAAGTGGAGAAAGGAGTAAAAAAACACTGTTCACGGTGCAGAGCGCTGCTCACAGGAGTCGGCCATTGTTGTCACAGGTGTTCAGTTCAAGTCTTGATCAACAAGTGGAGATGGTACAGATGAACGGACATCAGACTCCCTCTGAGAATGGACACAAAGGCTCCAACCCTGAACAGGAGTACGAGCTCAAAACCGTCAGCATCTCCAAGACCAAACAGTCATTGGGTAAATGTTTGGTCAAGTAAAAATACTGACTGCATGACATCTTTGCTATTTTTTCTATACGTGGTTTATGTGTAGTTGGCGTTTGTTTTTCCAAACCTGGTGACTAGTGCAGCATGTGATGCTGTAAGTAAACACACATGTTAAACAGAATCCCGTTCCTGTTGATTTCTTGTTGCAGGCATTAGTATATCTGGCGGGATAGAGTCAAAGATTCAGCCGGTGGTGAAGATCGAGAAGATCTTTCCTGGAGGAGCAGCCTCAACCTGTGACGTGCTCAAGGTAACATGACTGTCACTGACCGGGGTTTCTGCAGGGTTCACCAAGTTACATTTAAGACTTTTAAAAGCATTTTAATGCCACATGTAATTTAAAACATTACACAACTGACTTAAATTCAGTTCAATTCAGTTTTTTTTTTTTTTTTGTATAGCGCAAAATCACAACAAAAGTCATCTCAGGACACTTTCCAATATAAATCTAGACCTTACTGTTATTATAGAGGAAAAAACCCCAACAAACTCTCCTTGAGCAGCACTTGGCGACAGCAGGGAGGAAAAACTCTAACAGACGAAACCTCGGACAGACCCCAGCTCTTGGTGGGCGGCCTTCTGCCTCGACCGGTTGGAGTGAATGATATAGAAGAGAGAGAAAAGAAAAGCCAACAAGACAACAATAATCAGACACTGGGCAGGTTGATGTGGCCGGTGACTGCTCATCAGAAACGTAGAGCTCCAGGGCCAGGGCTACCTGCAGAAAGGTACAGGGAGAGAGAGACGGCACAGTTGGTGATGTGTAATAGTGGCATAGAAAAATAAAATGGAGGTGGGAGGAGAGGAGCTCATCATCATGGGACAACCCTCAGCCTAGGTCTATAACTAAAGGATGAGATACACCAAACCAAACTTATCCTAGAATGCAATAATTTCATAGAAACCATTACACACTACACTACGCTGTGGTTCAGGAGGCAGAGCGGGTTGTTTCCTAACCGGAGGATTAGTGGTTCGATTCCCGGCTCGTCCAGTCAACATGTCAAAGTGTCTTTGAGCAAGACACTGAACCCCCAGTTGCTCCCAGTGATGTCACCGGTGTGTGAATGCGTGAGTGCGAATGGGTGAATGGCTGAATAATGTGAAAGCGCTTTGAGTGTGCTGTAAAAGCATAGAAAGGCGCTATACAAGTATAAGACCATTTGCATGGGTCCAAGTGAAGGCTATCCTGTTGACTAGAAATCACTGGTATAGGTACATATTCTTCTAAAGCTTTCTCTTAAGGAAACCAAATTCAGTGCTGCAGATGCCCTGTTGACACACACAGGTACAGAGAATGTGCGGTTTTGTGCCTTTTTCTCTGCATGCTGTATTTTTGCATTACTGTATCTTACCTGACATTCCCCCTCTGTCTCCAGACTGGATTCGAGTTGGTGTCTGTGGACGGCATCTCCCTGCAGGGAGTGACGCATCAGCATGCTGTCGACATCATCCGAAAAGCCTTCAGCAATAAGGCCAAAGACCCCATGGTGTTTGTGGTCAAAGTGCCCAGAGACTGAGTCTTGTCATGAGTTTAGACAAACGCCTTGTGTGAGACACGAAAACTTGAACCCCATACGACACCGCTCTGAAGTCAGGTATGTGACTTTTCCATTCCCATTAAAGTGAGGGATAGTGAAATGGACACTGGCGAGGAAAGACTGAATATATGAGAGGAATTTTATCACAAAAATGCTCAAAGCAAACAGAAGCAACAAGACATTTCCACAAAGCCTGAGCTCATGAAAAAAAACTGCTCCTGGTGCCTTAATTTTATATTGTATTAACAACCATCAGTGTTTACAACTCCCAAATAAGTCATTGATCAGCAGTATATGTTCCTGAATTTTTAAAAACTGGAAGCTATAACTCAAATGCCTTTAAAAGCCCCATGGACTGAACATGGAAAGCAGCTTAAAGTCAGCTGTTAGACCTGAAGAGGGCAGTCAGAAGCTGCAGTAGCATTTACAAGGAATCGTTTGTCAAAACAGAACACCAGTGGCGGGCCGTCAGGGCCAGCAAGGCCTTCTCTGCTGGCCTAAACATAATTAGAAGCACTGACCTACATTTACAACCGAAATTCTAATATTTGTTCCATGAAATTTTATTAATTTATTCCCAACAGTCTGTTCTCTTCATTTCGTAGTATTTCTCTTGGGACTGTTTCTTTAACCAATCAGATTTCATATTCGCCTCACAGGGCCAGCTAGCTGGCCACAATGATGTCAGCATTTTTCCATCCTCTGATTGGTTGGTCAGAGCAAAACTAGAAAAGGGCTTACGATGGAACTGAAACGCAGAGATCACAGTTGCGGTTGTAGTGTAGAGGTTTGGAGTTGTCTTAACTGGGTTTCTTGCTTTAGTAAAAACGGTATTCACCCTCAATACGCGAAATACCTCTCTCTCTGTAATGCCACACTTTATTATATTGCGTTTTTGTATAGCATTGATGGTTTCTATAATTGCGACGTACAGTGGTGGTATTAAGAGGTGAATTAAGTCGGGTAAGTCTCCACTGAAGGCCCAGGTACCAAATGCACGGCCCGCCACTGCAGAACACAAACCCTAAAATATCACCTGAATCTAAACAAGCACTGTAGAATAAATAATCCAAGTTGCCACTGAAGAGAATTACAAGCCAGATGTAAATGATGCTTCACTTAATGTGAACCTTAGAAAAGTAAACTTGGGTGATATTGTTTGATGCAATAATTCAGTGAAAAAGGAAAATATTCCTACAGTACAAGGACTTAAATCTTAATGTACATAATACAAAATGACAGCTATTAAATTCACTTTTTTAATTAAAAACATACGCTTGTTCAAGAAATGTACAGCATGAAAATATACATTGTCTTAATACAAATATTGTGGATTATAAAATTATACAGAGTAACCAGAACAACCAGAACAGGCATTGTATCTACTGCAGGAGCAAAATATAATGTGTACGACGTTGCTTTGGTCTATTCACAGTGTTTTATTTTGCGGGGTATTTACAGGTTGTAATTCTAACAGTAGAGAGGAACACGATGTGTTGTCTGTTGAGGAGGGAAGTAAAAACACTGTACACAAAACAGATCCTCTACTTTGGTAGAAAAACAGCCATGTCATGGTCCAAGTAATTCAACTTTACACCCAACGCCTTCATTCCGTGCATGTTAGACAAGTCCACAGTCTTTTCCCACCTCTTGGATACAGTAGTACAATACTGAAGTATTTTCACTAATTAATGGATACAAGAATGTGTGGGTGGGTTTTACTCTTAAGACACTTTTCTTAAATGTACATAAACCCAGTTGCCAGTTTATTAGGTACATTACCTAAAATGCATGAGGTCTCATAACAGTCTGACTCCACCTTCATTAAGATGATGATCAGTTTTTATTCAAACTGTTTAGATGTTGATTTAAATGTGATCATTTTGGAGGATGTAGGGTCCAAGCCATTGAATTGTTCTGTGTTATACTGACAGGTGTGACTATCATTTTATCCATCCTTTTACATCAATTAGGCTAGGCTAAAGTAACATACCTCTCAATAAAACACAGGCCAGTACAACAAATGTGCAAACTGCAGATAAACCAATACATTGAACATCATCACCTTCATGAAGGTGATATGCTAAATCCGACATCACACAGTTTGACCAAGCTTGGTTGAAATGTGGCTCAGACTATGTGCAAGCAAGAGAAACACTAACCTGCACTGAATGGAAGGTTTGTTCCAGTTGTTGTTAGACTGTAACGTACAGATGCTCATGATTCTATTTCCACCAGCTGTATAATTTAGAGCAAAGTGTCCATGATGCGAGTAGAATTTAACCATTTGTCAGAAGCTTCTAATACTGTCTGCTCACCAAGTTATGTACAGAAGAGAATAAGGGCCACTAAAAGCCAGAACTCAAATACATTTTTATAGTAGCTCTAATCCTCTTCTGTAATGTGTTTAGGCAGGAAGGAATTTGGTGTTCGTCCATATTTACAAATATATTTTGCTATGCCTGTGAGAGGGTAGTAGTACTACAAGCTGGTCACGATGCACTTAGAGCTGACAGTAGCCAAAGGTTTGGACACACCTGTTCATTCAGTGGGTTTTCCTCAGTTATTTTCTACACTGCAGATTAATACTCAGGACATCAAACCTATGCAATAAGCAGCAGGTGTTTGCCTTGATAGTGTGCAAAGCATGAATATGAAACATTTTGCTTTAACACTTGTTGCTCACTACATAATTCCATATGTGTTATTACATAGTTTTGATGTCATCAATATTAATCTGCAGTGTAGAAAACAACTAACGAAACCCCACTGAATGAGCAGGTATGTCCAAACCTTCGACTGGTATTGGAAATACAGTTCTGAAATGGACAATAACCTAATCCCCTCCACATCATTCAGTGAAACCGCAATCCTTAGCGCCTTGTTCTGATTTGCTCACTCTTAGCACAACATGCTGAATGTGTGGTAACCCACGAATACTGTCTGCTGACACCAGTGCATCTCACTCCCTCTAAATGAACTAATGAGCGCTGGCTGCTAGCAGAGTGGGAGTGTAGTGCTAAACCCAGTGGGGGAGGTGGAGTCATAACAGTACAGGAGGAGGAGAGTGAAAGGTTCGTGAAGTTACTCACACAAGTGTCTCAGACTGTGGAAGATGGCCCAAATACTGGTGTCCAGTTAGTTGGTGCCAACATGGACACTGACATTAATGCAGGGGCCTACTAAGGACTAACGGAGGGCACTGGCTTTAAGGTGGGACTCCTTGGAGAATAGACCATTGAGGCAGAACTAAAGTGTGGCTGGTTTTACACGGCAGATGTTTTGTTAGTCACCACAACAAGCAGACTGTTTCCATGTACACAGCACAAAACAGATCAGATCTGTGACATGCTGACAGTAGTGCAAATTATATAATCTAGAGATGCTTGGGTCAAATTTCTGTGGCAGCAATCTCATCGAAGTTGATTTCATTGCCGCTGCCTTCGTCATCCTCTCTACTCTCCAGTTCCTGGCTGAGCTCCTGCAGGTGCTGCTCCAGCTCTCGGTTCTTGCGATACATTTGCACATAGTTCTGCTGCAGCTGCTTCTGGTAGTGGATTACTTTGTCCTTCTCCTCCTGCCATATCCTCCGCTCCTCCTTGAAGCTTCCTGTTTGCTGCTCAGCCCGCTGACGCTCAAAAGCCAGCTCGGCTCTCATCCTGTCCATCTGCATCTTCATGACCTGCAGGGCCTCAGCACTGCTCTGCCGCTGGGCCTTTGCCTCATCACTTTCATAGGTGAGCAGGTGCTCCTCGGCTTCCTGAAACACCTGACACTGTCTATTTCCTGGGCCCAAAGCATCGCTGAGATGAACCAGCTCTCCCTGAAGGTGTCCTACCTTTTCTCTGAGCAGCTCTGCTTCGCTCTTGCGACGCTGAAGTTCGTTTTCACACACCTCCAGCTCCAGCGTTCGTGTGCGAGTTGTGCCATGGGCCTCCTGGAGCAGGACCTGGCTGTTTGTCAGCTCACCTCGAGTCTCTCTGAGTTGACCCCTCAGTGAGACAATCTCCCCCACACGCTGAGATAACTCTCCCTGCACTTCCTTCAGCTGCTGCTTCAGCAACGAGATTTCCCCTGACTTCTGACAGACCTGAGGGGACAGAAGCAGTGCCATTCATGCTCTATGCTCAGGGTTAGCAGTAGAAAAGAAGTAATATATTCTGGGCTGCAATTCAGTCATTTTCATTAATCTGATTGGTCAAATAAATGTCTTAAAATAGTCAAATGTCGAGCCTCGTTTTGTCTAACAGTCCCAAGTCTACTTCACAGAAGTAGGGCCGCAACAACTAATTGTTAAAATCATTAATAAAAATAGGTGGCAATGAATTTAATTATTGATTAATTGGGTCTTGGCACTGAGCTGTGTGAGGTGGCCAAGAGCAGACACAACTGGGTTCAACTGTTCCAGTGCTACTGTTCCATATGCCAGTTTGGTAGGTGGCAGTAATGCACCTACAAAAGAAGACTGGGTGCGAACGTTAAGGGCCGTTCACATAATGAGTCTAAAAACGCCAGTTGCCCTTTACATTAGCACAGTATGTTTTATGAACATATAGCCTAAATTATTTTAAATCCTAAAAATGTTTTAACAGTGCGAGGACCTGTCATGCACTTTATAAACACTCTATTCTTGAACAAATTTGTTTGATAATGCACTGCATAGAAAGGTTGCAATAATGTGTTTGTTTTTGTAATGTGGGAAATAGATTTCTACATTTTTATACATCTGATTAATCGTAGAAATAATCATTAAAGTAATTGTTAGTTGCAGCCCTACACAGAATAAAACGTTTTATTGTATTTGAGTTTATCACAGTGACTAAACACTTTTGCCATCAGAGCCTGTGACAACAGCTGAATAAACAATCGGTGAAGTGACTATTTCAAACAGCAGAGAAATCAGTTTGTTATTGATCTGGATCTTATACAGACAGAAGCAGCCTGTGCTATTGGTCTGTATGACTGATTGCCAAACTGCACCAAAGAAATACTAATGCTCAATTCTGGTTGTTTTGATAAAGGAAATAAACGTATCCAAAAATATGCCTGAGTTTGACTGATGCACTAAAATAAGTCATGGTATAATAAGCTCAGTGCTTAAAGCAACTTGTGGTTGGGCACGGATGGGGAAATAAAATCTAAATGGATGTGACTGTGAGGAACTTTACAGCTCACACGGTTTCTTTTTATTGTGATCATTACTGAATAAAATATGTATCTGAACTGAACAAGTGCGTGAGTATGTTGTGCTGCTCACCTCCCACTTGGTCTCCTCCAGTCGAGGCCCCAGCTGGATCTTCTCATGCTCATAGGAAGTGCAGCGCTCCTCCAGCTGCTCCCTCTCCTTCAGGAGCTGAGCAAAGTCCTCCTGCAGCTTCTTCTTCTCCTGCTGGAGCTGATAAACCTACAGCCACAACACGTCAGTGTTATTACTCAGTCAGGCCACAGACTCTGGTTTTAGCGCCCATTTTACCTTAAAAATTATCCCAACGAGTTCAGTGTAGTACATCGACTTTACATTTAGGAAAAGATAGGATCAGCTGAAACATCAACATAAAATGAAGATGGATTAGGTCAGCTAGACCGTGCAGCCACTAATAGGTACAATGATAATCATCTCATAAGGATGCCATAAAAACTGGGTAAAAATTGAAGAAATACAGAGAAGGATCAAAATTTTTGTGAGATGATTTTTATGGCATGCATGTGTAAAGATGCTGGCATGTTTCCAAATGCTGCTTATTTTGTCACAGGATTTGTAATTAAACAACCCATTATACACAGAAAGATGACTCTTGTTGTCACTTTTGTGTCTTGATGCCTCAGAGTGAAGTTCATTCTTGACCTTGACACAGCAGCTGGCAAAACCATCTCACTACAGGATCACATGATGTTCTTCAGCAGACGTAGAACAAGTGAGTCACTTGTCAGGGAACTGCTGATGTTCAAATCTTTTTCTGAGAGTTTTGAGAACTTGTCTGCTTATTGACACTGCGGTGAAAACTTTTACCAACTGCTGATGTTGCTGATTATCTGAATGTTCTGGACACATTTTACTGTACGTGTTAAAAACAGAAGCAACGTGTGTAGTAGAGCTGGGTGGAGGTTTCCGTCAGAGGTTCTGACCTGAAGCTGAAGCACCTGCTGTGCACGCTGGGCCTTCTGGGAGGCTGCCTGCATCCTGGTAGCACAGCTCTGCCTCAGCTCCTCCAGCTCCAATTCAAAGCGCTTCTGTTTCTCCTCATAAACCTACAACAAAACACAGTTCTAAGTGCAAATACACAAGGATTTACAATAGCAACAGTCCTGTCATTAAGACACGAGTTTGGAATCAGTTACAACTTGATTTCAATACTAAAAATGTTTGGAAAAAATTAGATGAGCTTTGAAAAAGACGATGAATTGTGACACTACAGACACCAAGTGAAAACCTGTTTTTTTGGGGGGAGCAAGACAGAATAAGAGTGTGTGTTTTGATCCTCAGGCTGTTCAGTGAAGTTCAATGTATACTATACATCCACCTGACAAATTGCAGCTTCATTCTCATCCAGGTTGTCTCTTAGTTGCTGTAGCTCCAGTTCTCTCTCCCTCAGTTTGTCCTCCAGGTCCCTCACCACACCTTCGTAGCCTTCCACTGGACCAGGGGAGCGCCCGCTCTCAGACAGAGGCTGTCCCTGGCCACTTATGGACCCAGAGCCTGTACTCTTACTGGAAGAAGAGCGCCCACTGTCTGAGTTGGAGTGTCCATGGGCAGCGACGGGCCGAGCACTCTTCAGGGGCTCCAGGTGGCCAGCAGAGGCCTCTCCTGATACCAGGCTGTAGCCGGCACTGCTGTAAGGGGGCAGGCTGGAGAGGGAGTTGCGTCCAGAGTCAGACATTGAGCAGGACTGGCTGCCACCGGCACCGTTACAGGCCCCGCTGTACAAGCTGCGTTTCTCAGAGCAAGAGGGAGACACCTCTCTGTGGGTGGGGCTGAGCAGATTCAGATTGTTTTGGCTTTCTGATGTGTTGGCACAGTGGCGAGGGGAAAGGTACTGCATGGAGGTGCGGCTCTTAGGAATTACAGGTTTGAAGGCAGTGGGCCGCAGCACTGTTTTCTCCATGTTCTGCAGGAGGAAAATGACACATTTGAATTCAAGTACCTGAAAGTATTATTTAGGACAAATAATGTCATGTCATACACCTCTGTCTTAAAGCTAGAATGCTGATTAATTCAAAACTCATTATTTGTCACCATTTCTGTTGGTGTTGGTGCTGTTGATGCTGTGCAGTGACAAAACATGTCACCAGCAGAGATTCTGTAATACTGAGCCAGCTATCTTGACTCCATCTGCTCATGAAATGACTGAAAGCTCCAGAACAGGACTCAGAGGTGAGACTGTTTTGTCACCTTCTGTTTTCATGATGACGAATGAACTTTAAAATGCTCCAAATAAAAATGGAAATTTGATCATCTACAGTTCTATGGCAACTGAGCAGACCACCTGCAGATAGACACTACATGATATGACCAAAAGCTCCAGGACTAAATGGACCAGGAAGTCATGTTTGTCTACCTCTTGTTGTATCAGAGCACTTTGGGTAATGGTGCAAATTAATGTGTGCAACTTTTTTTTTATTTTATCCATAAACAATGTTTCACTACAATTTAGATTTTTCAGAACATTTAAATATATGCTCACACCTCAAGGTAAAATTACATGTTTTATAGGTTGACTCAAAAATCATTCAAAGACTCACCTTCTCAAGTTTTCCTGACACAGGGATCAGTTTTGGAGGAGGTCCCCCCATATTCCCATTCAGCCCTGATCCTCCTTTAGTCTCGTCCATGTCACTCCCTGGGCTGGCACCTGTTACATGGTTGTCATTCCAGTCGCCTACATAGTCCTCATTCAAATAAGTGTAGCTTCCACTCCCACTCTCCTTCTCCAGCCCCTTACTAAAAGTAGCAGAGCTCTGTTTCTTGAGTGGCGGGATGCTCTGTAGTAAGAGTTCCTGGGGGGACAGGGAGCCCAGACAGGGGGCGCCTGGTGTGGGCCGTCGGACCCTGGCTCCCAACTCAACACCAGGGGGATGGTCCTTGTAGGGCCCGGGCCGGGCTGTGATAAGACTGCTGACCGTGCCCATAGGATCCAGAGTGGAGGGTGGTGGTGCGTTGATGGGGGGTGAAAGAGCAGAGGGGTGACGTCTGCGGGCTCCTCCACTAAGGCCTGGGCTGTGGGGCTCAGCAGATAAAGGCAAAGCCTGAACAAGGGCCATTGCAGGAGCTCAGAGGGGTCACTCGCTCTAAGAGAGGAAGACAACAGCATGAGTGTCACAAAAATGTTTTAATGCAGCAGTTATTCTCAGTCCAATGTCTTGCAAGTTTCAGGTCATGTTCCACTAAGTCTCAAGTGTCAAGCCCCAGTTTTAAACAAGCCCAATTTCATCAAGTCTCAAATCAAGTCCCAGGTCTTTACGGACAGGTCAAGTCCCAAGGCTTCATAAGGCCACTTTGGTCATTTGCAAGTGTTTCAGGTCTCTGAATGATGGCCATTAAAATGGCAGGATATTTTGAACATGTTCCTGTTAAAGCAGTGACAACAGCAGCTGACATTAAGACCTGTTGCTGTCCTGTCTACTCATCTTCCCCAGGAAACAAACTACTGGTTGAAATATGTTTTTCTTACACATACCAATAAAAGGTCAGATTCAGACTTCCAAATTTCCACCAGGTTACTCTAAAGGAATTTCTTTATACCAAAAACACAGCGACTATGACACAGGCAAAGCAGATGATATACAACAGACTGAAGCATACAAACATCTCAGGCCGTGGTGGCCCACACACAGAACCAAGACAGGCCATTCACTAAGCCTATTCAAGCAGCACAAACAGGCGTTGGGCTTGTGAGGTATGAGGCAGCAGAAGAAAAGGGTCTCTTTTCATCCGAGATGTCAAATAGCTTCTAGCACGCTGGCATTTTCCCTGACAGCAACAAAAGCTTCTGTCTCCACACATCTGATCAGCCTCAGGAATAACCATGGGTTCATAACTAGATAATTACTCAAAGGAGAAGCACAGGGAAGAGGAGACAGGTTGAACGTGCTGCAATACGTCAGCTGTGGGTGCTGAAAGTCCCTGAGTAAATCTAACAGGACACTAAAATATGTAGCTATGAGAAAGTAGGAGGCAAAGTGATAAATACTGACACTGTAACTGGCACAAACACACTGTGATATCAGCAGTTTGTCTCATGCATGGTGAATAGTTGTGTTGTGTGGAGACAATAGCCAACAGGACGCATGATGTCGAGGTCACAGTGCACTGACAACAACAACGACAGTTGTGCTCTAAAAACATGATTGAGTCACAGGATACGAGGATATCCGACCGACGGGTGTGTCCTGATCTGGAGTTTCGGGTTCGTCTAGCGAGGCACAAGGGTACAACTGAAGGATTCAAATTGTGGAGTCTACAATTCGCACTACATTACTCAGTTTGTTGATGAATCCCTGCTGTGTCGAAAAACTGAACAACCTAGGCCTGTATTTATCAGAAAGTGAAAAGTAAAACTTAAGACATAAAGTAAAAAAAAAACAACAAAAAAAAACACTTTTACTCCTCAAAAACTTCAGAATAAAAGCTACTTATCAAACATTTGACTTAAAAATGCTCTTAAATTTAAGAGCACTCCAGAAGTAGCTCCTCAGTGACTGTGATCCAAAAACTAGGCCAGGATGTTTCTTCTATAATAAACAACAAGAGGAAGAAGAGTACCTGGTCTGATACAGTATATTTAGGAATCGAGTAGTTTTGTTTCATTGTTTCCATGTGAAAGGATCCCTTGGTCTTTTTGTGGCTACAAATTTGGCACTGATTTTGTTCACAATCACTGCCTAAACTGGTGTTTGTACTCGTCAGTGTGGTAATAAATTCTCTTTAATACAGGATTCCTCTGACATACCTCGTCCATCAACTGCAGAATATCTTACCAGAATTTGGATTCCATTTCATTCAATTTTATATACGTTTTTGTAAAATAACAGCACTGAATAAACTGTAAAGATATATTAAAAAATGTTTTGCATGTGGCTGTAAGTAGGAACGGGTCATGTCACTGCTCACATTCACTGAAGTACATTTTTTGGTGCAGTCTTAAGTTTGATTCCTAGAGTTGAATAAATACAGGTTCAGTTAAGAAGAACAAGCCTGAGAAGATGACAAGAGTCTGTCCATGTTGGCAAACTGTTGGTGAAGACAGCTAATAAGGTGAAAGCCTTGCTAACAGCAGGCATCTCCACTAGCAGCAGCGCCAGCCAAGTCGTTTTCCAACCTGCCAAGTTTACTGGGAGCCTAAAGGCTAATTCTGCGATTTCACTGTGATTACCACACACCAGTTAGCACCCTCAAAATCTGACTGATCCATACTAGTTTTATTGTCTGTGTGCATATACTTATTTAGTGTCTACTGACCCTCTTATGGCAGTGGCTTTCCTCAGATCAGTATTTCTCACCAGGGGAGTCCAACTCTCTTCACATGTGAATAAGCTCAAATTCCTCTGGATTCAAGAGGACTGAAACTATGCAGAGACTCCACTAAGGAAAGTGCAGGGGTCTCAAACGATTTTTAAAGCCCCCGTCATGTTCATGCGGTGCTGGTTTCCCTTTTGTTGTCAGTGACTGGGGCCTCAAACATTAGATAGGAGAGGAGTGGAGAGGGTCAGAGGGCTGGCAGGGAGGCCAGGACCCTCCTTAGCATCTTAAAGCTTTCACTTTTTTAAAATATAGCCCTGACAACCCTCCATATGCTCACCTGATGCAAAATAAATTGGCATTAAGAACTAATAAGTGCTGAATGGATGACAACCATGTAGCTGAATGAAGACAAGCCTTATAACATTATGTATAGATTTACTGTAGCCTGGCTGCAACTCACCGTTTTCATTATTGTTCATGGTAATTTGCTTAAGTATTTGGTCAATAAAATGCCGCCCCTGGTAGGCTAGTGGTTAAGGCGCAGTGCTCTTGCAGCTGCAGCCCAGGTTCAAATCATGGTTGTGTCAAGGAAGGGCATCCGGCGTAAAACACGTGCCAAATGTTAACTTGCGAGTCGTTAGTGTGACGATTCGCTGTGGTGACCCCTAAACAGGAAAAGCCGAAAGTGACTGTCTTTATGGGTCAATAAAATGTTGACATTGGGCCCATCAGAACTTCCCAGACTACAAAATGTCATCTTTAAATGTAATGTTTTGGCGACATGTAAAAAAAAAAAAATCCTCCCACTTGAAAAACTCGTAAACGTGGGAAACAACTTTTAAAAAAATGTCCTCATGTTTATGGTTATGTGTAGGTTTACATAAAGTGAGATGTAACCTCATAATTTTCAAATCAAATCAAATTTTATTTGTATAGCGCCAAATCACAACAAAAGTCATCTCAGGACACTTTACAAAGTAAGGTCTAGACCTTACTGTTATCAATATTATTACATAGGGAAAACCCAACAAATCCCCCTTTATCAAAGCAATACATTTCCATCTTTTATATATACACACAGCAAAACCAAGACTGCATGGCAGGTAAATTATACTGTAACCACCCCCATGATGTTTACAGTGTCAGCTGACTGTGAGCAGACTGCTTTACCTGGGAAACAGCCCCTCAGTCAGTCAGTGTCTCCTCCAGCTGCAGGAATGTGCAGTCACACCAGCTAATGAGAGTTTAGCCTAAACAGCACTGGTCAGTGTGTGGACAGGACAACTGCAGCCACTGCTTCTCTGATGCATCTCACATTCTCTGTGTCGAGCCTTTTTATCCGTAGCAGCCAACAGTAGCAGTTCTGGGGATCCACTGTCTTACTAATTTTTATAGTATTACTCACAGAGCACAAGAGAAGCAACAGAGAGAGTCTGCAGTTTTTAACATTTCATCCTTCTGTATAAAGAGCTGTGTGTATCGAAACTACAAACCAAAAGCCAAGGCATTACATGGTACACATTTGAGTTCACTGATTTCACCAATTACATATTGTTGTCATGGCCTGATTAACCGTGTCAGTTCCAACACCAGAAGATATCCAGTTTGCTGCAGTAAAAGATGAAAGAAACCATCAAAAATTCACATCCATGAAGCTGGAATTTATAACAACAAAAAACCTAATCAGTTATCAATTGTTGCATATTAATTTTCTGTCAACTGACAAACTGATTAATAGTTTCAGCTCTTCATCAAATGATTACAAACATACTGCCCTGAGCACACCTTGACTCTCTGATCTCTACTGGAGGGATGAACACCATTCTTCCAAAACACATTCCCTCATGTGGTGCTTTGATGCTGATGGTGAAGACGCCTTCTAACACATCACTCCAAAATCTCCTGTCGGTGATCAACTGGGCTGAGATGTGGTCACTGTGAAGGCTGTAACATATGATTCACATCATTTTCATACTCAAACCATTCACTGACCCCTTGTGCCCTGTGGATGGGGACACTGTCATCCTGGAAGAGAGCACTCATTTCATAACTTGTGTCCCATCTGTACATTTTACTGACTGCACCCGAGATCGGCACTTAGAGAACCAAACTGCATATGAGTCTTTTTATCGAGGCCATATTACAAAGACAGTCTACAGAGTTTACTGGCAAGCCTGCAATGACACACAAGCCTGCTTTGAGACAAACTGAGAGCCAGCACTAAATTCCTCTTTGTTAGTACCACACCATAAACACACAGCCACAGAGGTGAGTCTAAAAATACTCCTCACACCAGGTGAAGTGTTGGCACTGGGGAAAAAGAAAAGCTTCGTTACACTGGTCCCTTCTGAGAGCAGCACCACCTGTGACTCAAGGAAGATGTGGAGCAAAGAAGCAGAGACAGAATCAAAGGAAGGAGAGGGTGTTTTCAGCAGGGAGCGTCTGCATGAGCAAACACAAGTGCGGAGATCCCCTCCTCCTTATTCTCCCCTTTCTCTCTTGAAACTGGAACATAGAGGCACAGTGGCAAAACTATTTTAGTTTGGTAGACAGCCTACACAGGCAGACCCCTACCAGCCCTGACAGACAGCAACCCTGTCAGATGTTAATGTTCCTAACTAGGGCATCACTGTCCAGAAACTGTGTAGGCAAGAAATCAATATGCTGGACATGTCAAGTCCTGTCCAGAAACTGTGTAGGCAAGAAATATGCTGGACATGTCAAGTCTAGTTTTGTTTGACCAACCAACAGCAGCTAATGTTCACACCTGAGCTCCTGAAATCAAAGAATGAACAGTAAATGACTTAAATGAGTAACTAATTATCAACACTTGGCAACTACTTTGTGTATCACTTAAAAAAAAAAGATCAACTCTTTGTTTCAGGGTCAATTGTGTACATACTTTTCTATGTACATAGTAGGTTCCTACTTTTCCACTGTAGGAACCTACAGGCCCTTATCAGAACCTTTACCCCTTGCCCTGGGTTCTACTTTTGTTTCCATTGCACTATGCCCACTTTGGAGAGGAGTTCCTGAAGCTAAATTTCTGCACCCCTTAGGAGGCAGTGCTAAATCAAGTTCCTGGAACTCGTCGTTAAATGTCAGCATCGACATATCTCAAGTATCAGCTTTACAAATAAAAAAATTAACAACTGATTGTTATGAAACACAGACATCTCAAATAATTACGTTAATGAACCATTAAAAAAAAAAATGAAAATGGTTTTCACATTTTCTCAGAGGACATCTTCCGCTAGATTAATTCCACTGTCCTAAACCTTAAGATAATTAATTTTTTGTCATATAAGACAAACAGCAAATAGTCACTTTTGAGGAACTGGAACCAGAGACAGGTTGAGATTTTTGTTTCATATTAACTGAAATGATTATTTAATCATAAAATCAGCTGCCAATTAATTTTTATTGACTAATTATTGCAGCTCTATAGATTTCCATTTCCTCTCAGAAACATGGAATTTGTTTTTTTTTTTTTTTTCATATTAGCATCAGGACATCTTTATGAAGTAATCCACTCTCTCTCAGTGAGTGTCAAAGTCACAGCAGCTCTCCACACACATCCCTGTCACCTTGACTGCCACAGTAATAAAGCCGACTTCCTTTCTTCAACATTCCTTTCCTCCGAGTTTCTTACCTGAGTATGTTCCATGCATGTCTGACCAACTGCTCCCCATCATCCACCCTCAGCTCCTTCTCAGGTTTTAGTCGGCTCAAATACTCGCTGTGTTGCTGCTTTCCTGCCTCTGTTTCTCAATAGCCCTTCTAAGGAAAACTTCTCCAACACAAGGGGGAAAAAAAAGCAGCTCGTTCTCAAGCCAAATGCTGCCACTGTGAATGGGAACAAAGTCCCCTCCCCTTCCCGTCTTGTGCCCCCCTCCCACATCCCCCTCTCCCTCTCAGCTCAGTCTAGCCACTCTCTGACAGATACACCTCCTCTCTCCCCACTCTACCCCTCCTCTACCATTTTCTTTGACTAAAGAATCTATACTCTGCAAAGCCCTCTGCTGCCTTTGTCAGGCTGCAAAACAAAGAGAAAGGAGAAAAAAGCGGAAAGCAAGTTGTCAGTTGAAGCCCATTCTGCTCTCTCTGCCCATTTCAAGCAGAAAAAGTAAAAAGAAAGTGGAAGTGTATGTCGATATCACCTCACTTTAGAAAGCCTATATTTCCATCTAACACAAATCAGCTTTTTTTTTTTATCTGTCAAAACAGAGTATATTAAATACAAAAACAGTACAGGATGTGAGCCATTGGAAATTATTTTAGGAGAAAGAGGTGAAACTGGTGGGAACCTGACAGGCATTTAAGTAGGTGAACACTATAATCAAGACTAGAAAAACTATCTTCATAAAGACAGTTCTGCTTCTCATCTGTCATTCCAATCTAAAAGCACAAACTCTAAAAACTAAGTAATTACTGAGCAATTTCTTAATTAAAGAAGCCGTTGCCTTGAATTACAAGCTATCAAAGATCAGCACCGATATTCACTGAAAGTAAAGACAACAGAGGATCACAGGCAGATCTGGATGTATGTAGTTCCAGTAGGTCTTCAAAATACATTCAGGCAACACAACAAATGCATAGTTACCTCTAAACCGACAGAATAAAACAAAACTTGAATACAAAACTCAAGGATATTATGGGGTGATGAAGCTTTAAGTTGCCTGATGCAGCATCTTTGTCAGACGTGCAACCGAAGAACAACTGCATCGACGATTCATCCCATTACAAGACGGTGTCGCCCAACACAGAACTGTCAGCATTACATCCAGTCCATGCAACATTTCCTGTCAATACTATGTACGCGAATAAACAATTTGAAACCTGAGTGGAAAACATAGGCTCCATCAGTAACAGTGAAAACCACTAAAGTACACAGAGAGGCAATACCGTACAGTTGCCTCTCTTTATACGTTACTGATGAAAAATGCTGGTCATAAATAGCATAAAACATTTAAATAATTTAGCAAACAGCTGCTTATTTACACATCCAGCAGTTACACAGTAACATTAACATCGGAGTCATGTTTCTGGCCACCTGATGAATGCGAGTGACATGTTTTGGTGAGTTGGTTTGTAAGAGGATTTTCAATGAAACCAGCTGCTGCTGCTGGAAATCAGGTCACAGAGCAGTGAGAGAGAACCCAACAGTAACACTGTGTGCCAGAAAACCACAACAATGAGCTCCAAGTTGCTAAAACACCCCAAAGAGATGAGGCTGCAGGATGGAGTGATCACTCATCATTACAATCCATTAATATAAACATACTGAGCAATGAAACTTTAAGGACTTAAGTTTTGACATCAGTTTGACAAATTTTTCCTTAAAGCTGTAATCAACATGTGATACCCATGTGTTAATTTGTGCCTTGAACTGTAACCTTCACTGAGCTCAACAATGTTACCAGCTAAATGTTCCCTTTTGTCTTTGATCGAACATTTAGGACGACAGAAGTGTAATAAACAGTCTGACATCCTGAGCAACGCATCGGTCAGCCTCTAGCAGTCGATTCTCCTGTGACAGTGGTAGCGTTCAGTCTTTGCCATGACCTGTAATCCACCATCTGCCCAAAATAAATGGGGAAAAAAAAGAAACAACAGGACAAGATGATGCGGTTGCTCAGCTGCTTAGCTCCTAGATGAAGAGAGGGGTAAAGTAGGGTACTAGAAGTAGGCTATGCCCTGCCACCGCCTTACACACACATCTTTCACCTTCCTCTTCCCCGCCACTAGAACTGGGTCATGCTAGTTTGTCCTTCAAGCAACGCTGAGGAAAGAGTTCAAGGTCACTGTTGGTCACATCTCAGTGGTAGGTCTGAGGAATGTGCCACAAAAAAGTCCAGACCTGCTGCAGACAAAGCAACAGAAACCACTCTTAGAGCCCAAGACTGGAGGACAAACATCACAAAACAGCCGCCACGAGTGCTGGGCTTGAGGAGGCAGGCTGCAAATCACCACTGTGAATGCCACCATTAATACCATCTCTTTATAGGCGAGACGAGGGGCTATAGTGACTCAGCCCCTTCTCAGGAAGTGGGTTTAAAGACCCAAGCAGCAAAGTAAAAGGTCTTGAAAAGTGCAAACAAGCAATTAATGCAAATCCCTGTAAAAGGGTCTGAAATATAACTTACCATAGTCATGAATATGTTTTCTCTTGGCTGCCACAGACGGGCACATTTTCACAAAATGTGATATGTCGGTAAATTATTTATTTAAACTAAGATTTGTTCTCACTACTGTTTGTTATTAGTTGAGGTTTATGTCAGTGAAAATGTCTTAAATTCAATTTCCTGTAGTATTAAAAAAAAAAGAGCCTTAACTTGAACCAAATAACTCTGTGGCAGGTTAGCCCAGAAAAACCACAAGAGAAATTTAAGTAAAAATTCCAGCTAAATCACATTATTCCAGTAACGCTCGGGACATCTGTCTGCTGGATTCTGGTGTACTCTCCCCTTCATCCTACACTACCAGTCAACAGTTTGGACATACTATGCCATTCAATTCAACAGGAAAGTGTGTCCGACCTTTTCATTAGTAGTGTATAACATATCCTACAGAGGTACAGAAAAATTTAGGGTACCGCCTGTGGACCAATTTCTGGTGAACAGTGAAAGTGGCTCCTTAGAGGCCACAAATCTAGTTTATCTGTATCTATAGCAGAGGCCCAGCAGGTGGACATCCATCTTAGGCTGAGCTGCCGTCTCTGCGGTCCATCAGCCTGCTTCCTTCTATATTTTCATAACAACGACTCATGTCCTGGACCAAAAACCCGACACAAAGCTAGGCCATCCATCAGCGTTCACACTTCCTCTGCGTGGGGACATCACTCCCGCTGGACACTGCAGCTAAAACTGGCCTCTACCAGCCGGCCCTTTGGACTACTTATTTCCAAAATAATCCACTATGGCACAAAGCAATCCACACAGAGCTCTGAAATAAAACTTTGCACTGACAGAGTCAGGGGGTGGTTCATCAGTTTTAGACAGAAATGAAAAGATGGAAGGGAGAGAGTTTTCTAGACTGGAATAACTACTCCTAGCAAGTCCCATCATAAATCCACAGAACTAGGCTGGCCAAACTGAGCTGGCAGGGACCGGACCTATCCACACTCTGATTTACTGTATAATGTGCTGCAGAGATTAGGGTTACGCCTCCAGCTCTGGAACTACAGTAGAACCTTATCCATGATTAAGATCTATTGCTAACTCCCACACAGTGGGAATGTGTTAACATTCACACATAGTAGGATGCACACTGCGATGTGCGCTGCAGCAAATTCTTGACATCATGTCTCAAACAAAAATGGCTTTTAATGAAAAAAAAAAAAAAAAAAACATGCTTGGTCTCAACTTAAAGATAGAACCTTTTGAATGAAAATTCCTGCAGTAATACGTTTGTAGCCTTAAACGTCAAGATCACAGAAAAAGACTGAGTCCTGTGTCATATCAGGGAACAGTTTGTTCAAATTTAAACAACCCTGCATCCAAAAGGCTCCACTTACCTATCAATGACACCCTGTCTTCAGCTTCTGGAGAAAAGCATGGAGGTACAGGTCGTTCGAGCATCCCAGGAACTCGGCGAGGAGATCTTCACACCTCTGTTCTGCCACACTGATGGGATAAAAAGCAAAATAAAGCATGTTGTTGAATCAGCGGAGGGCAAGCAGTGAGACCATGTCCACTGTGCAGAGCCATAAAACCTGAAATGTTACAAGTGTGTTTATAGAGAGGTCAGTAGAAACGAGGAAAATCTGAGTCATAATGGCAGAAAAGCTGAGGGCTGAGACTGAGGGGATTTTCCATGTCAACAAGAGTGAATATTAAACCCAAGAACCGGCACCCAGTCACAGAACAACTATTCCATGGGTAAAGTACAAATGTCATTGTTGATTCTATTTTTGTGAAGCACCACAAATGCTTTATTTTTTTTAATTATTTTCTAACATCACAGGTTTATACTTAGGACAAACACAGCGTTCGAGTGAAAAATCACTGTTTACAGAAATTCTAACACATTTTGGATCAACTTCTGTTTTAACATCTAAAAAGACAAACAACGAGACACAAACTGCCACCATCTGAAAAGAGTTCAGCCCATCTGCAAGTCATTAAACTGGTGCATTAGTGGGAAAGCAATGTTTAAGCTTCGAGTAGAAGAGCATGACAAAAAACTATGAAAAATGCCAGAGGTGAACAGAACAGACTATTCACAGTTCTGCTGCCATGAGAACATTATAATTGGAAAATATTACACACTGTGTTATTTCCAGCAAACAATAACATGTTTAGTAGAATGAAGTACTGACACAGAAGAAACACAATAGCAACATATGATGCTGTAAAAACATACAAGCCAAATCTTCTGTATATGACTTAAGCCAAGCATCTACAGGTGTTAATACCACGGGAGTACACAACCTGATCTACCAAATAAACCAACACCGAGTCTCTCAGTTTCCAGATCTTGCACTTGATCTGGAGTTTAAACCAAAGCCTGAACCCTGGGGTCTTGGTGAACTGTAGCAGCAGCAGGAACAGGAAGTGGGTGTGGAGTAGTGGCTAACTGGTTAGTGCATACCCTGATTTATCAGCCGGAACAAGGATATTTGCTAAAATTATCGTTTCTTGCCTGAAGGGAAACTGCCACTGTAGGGGCTTTACTTAAAGCTAAGCAAACCTTCAGCTCTTCCATCTGTGCCAAACATACTGTTAGTACATAACAGACAGATGGAAGTACCTAGGATCTGTGGCTTCCCACATGTAATGCAGCTCAATCCAGATATCTTTAAGACAGCAGTTCCACAGCACCACTGCCAAACCATAGAGTTTACTTTGAGATTTGTAAAGTAATAACTTATCAGTGTTTGTTTTAAAGGTTAACAGTTGGCCTACAAATGACAAACAGGCGTTTGCTTAGGAGTGCCACTCCCCTCACCTGCTACTCAACACTGAAGGGGACAATCCTCTTCAAAAGAAAACCAAATAGCAGAGGGAGAGATACAGAAAGAAATGCATGTGTTCCACAGAAGAGGAGCAGAGGGGTCCATGTACTTTGCAGTCATTGGATTTTCGTTTGGAATTGAGAAAACCAAAATCAGAAAACGAACGGTTTCTCTATTTCCATTTAGAAACAGGAAAACGAAAAACAGCTCGTTTTTTGATTTTCGTTTTCCTGTTTCTAAATGGAGATCGCGAAACCGTTCGTTTCCTGATTTTGGTTTTCTCAATTACAAACTAAAATCCAATGACCGCAAAGTACACGGACCCAGAGGGCAGCACTGTGCTTACCATTACATTACATTACTCATCTGCCGTCAAAGGTGTGGGTCTGACTGACCCACAAATCCATCATCAATCAATGAAGTGAAGGAGAAAAAGATGTTACTTGTTCATCGCCATCAGAATGAACCATTTTATTATAGAGAAAGGCTTAAAAGGGTCTACACTGCTTTCATGACAGTTCAAAGCAGATAATCTACAAATAAACATCTGCAGTGAATACGGGCCCTTCTGAATGAAATGGTGATTGATTAAATATGTAACAAAGTTTCCTCACAATTTCCACTTTAAGTGCTTCTTTACAATTTCATTTATATCTGCCTCCTTCTGCTCTTGCTCCATCTTTAAAGATCATTCTAGCTATTTACCAAGTAGGGTACACAGCATATAAAGCAACTTCCAGTGTTAAAAATATGCCTCATAGCATAGAATAGTTTTTTGAAAAAATAAAATAATTCCATGAGGAACACAAGACACCAGAAGATCATTCATACTACAAAATTAACAACTAGCAATTTATAGCCTGATTACATTTATAATCATTCAGCATTAGCGTGGGGTGGCTGTGCTCGGGAGGTAGGGTGGTCCCCCAACTGACTGCAGGGTTGGTGGTGTCTCTACTCCACATGTCGAAGTGTCCTTGGGCAAAACACTGATCCCCAGGCTGAATGCAACGACAGAGAAGCGGTCCTTGGGCAAAACACTGAACCCCAGGCTGAATGCAATGACAGAGAAGCACTACATAAGTGCAGTCCAGTTACTATTTTAGTGTGTGCAGTTGTGCATGTTTCAGCATCACAGCGTAAAAGGGTTTACTGTTAAACTGTACATAGGTGGAGGTTACATTAAATAGCATAAGGTGCAGGAAATACATTTAGATGCCTGTTGGGTAGGGCAACGTAACAGAGAAGGAATGAGGATAAATGAGGATAAATGAGGCTCTGTATCTGCCAGGCATTCAAGCACGCACACACAAACACACTTGAACACGCATATATAAAATATACAAATATGAGGCCAGGGGACTATTAAAGAACAGGGTGGTGGCCCATTTCTTCCTTAACCAAACACTACACCCCACAGCACTTTAGCTTAGGTTTATTATTCTAATGGTCAGCCATGTGCCAAAAGGTTTCAGGCAGATCAACAACCTCAAAAAGAGCCGGTGGGTCCAACACACCCTGAACAAAGGCCATTCAGAAAACAGGGGAAATGCTGTAGCACAAAGACAGCATGCAGACGTGTTGACAATGCCACACTCTAGATATCTGACACAGTGCTAAAGTCCACACAAGACTAGCTGAAAACATGCAATTCATATTCACTTGACAGTTTCAGTTGTGGTCAGGAACACAGTGACAGGATAAACAAGTTATTAGAGAAGATTAAGTGTTTAGAGACACTGAAAGCATACAGCGTAGCTGTTTATATAAAAATGATAAAATGGGCGGAGGGTGGGAAGAGAATCCACTGTGGAAACTGGCATGTCCGTCTGTTTGGACAGCAAAAAGATGACCCACATGGAAAGCATCACATTCCATCTTTAACAACGCAAATTCTTCATTTTTCCAACATACTCTATTTAGGATCAGCCAGGCCAAACCTCAAACATCCCCTACATTTTAAAACCCTACTGAGAGAAAATTCCAACCATTTCTTCTGTACTGTGAGGAGTGAGTGAGGATGAGGTGGAAACAATGAAGGACCAGGTGTGCAGCTGTAGGTGTGGTGATCTGCTCACAATTAAGATGTTTACCACATTTTATGACTATAACGTTAAAGTCTGCAACTAAATATTTTCATGATCAATACATTGGCGGATCATTTTCTAGATTAAGCAGTTAGCCGTCTGGTCTCTACAATGTCAGAAAATACACCTCTCAGTTTCCATGAGCCAACGTGACATCTTGAAATGTCTTATTTGATCAATACTGCAAATCCCAGATATTCCGCTTAAACAGAGGAGAGTAAAACTGCTGGCATAGTTATAATTTGGGAGTAATTTGAGCTTTGTAGCATCAGTACTTTGGTATCACATTAGCAGTAACCAGCGCGTTCTACTGGACATTTACTCGCTAAGCAGCTCATGCTAGCTTCATGCTGACTGCTGCAGTTTGTAGTTCGCCCCTCACATCACATGCTGTTTTGTAGCAAAGATGTAAGCTATGGATGCCAGGTTGTAGCAGATTATGGTGGCAGCTTGTTTTGACTTCTCACTAAATCTTTTATGCTGAAAAGAAATTGAGTTGTTTCAAGTATTCTTAAGTGTAACATAGGTCATGTTTTTACTTTTTTTTTTTTTTTTTTTTTTTTAAGCACACATTTACTTATCATACAACCCCCCA
>NW_018128055.1:302278-311129 GCF_001952655.1 Monopterus albus | reverse complement strand
TTAAGTGTAACATAGGTTATGTTTTTTCTGTTTTTTTTTTTTTTTTTTTTGTTTAGAGCCAACATTAGCTTATCATACACACAGCAGTAACAAAACAGACAAGGCTACAAGAAGCTGCAGTACAGAAATGCCAGAGACATATTTGTATGCTGTGGTTGGATGACTGGGTGGATGGACTGTTCATTGTTTAAGCACTTGACATCTCGCATCCTCCGAGTGCGCAGGCAGGACCAACGGCTCTCCGTGCTCGTTACTGCCGATCCACTTCCCCTCTGCCTGCGTAAAGCCTTATGCAATGCTATGACGAGCCTGCTTCCTGTCCGTGCATCCCACCACCCACGGAGCTTCTGATCCTCACCTCCTTCTTCCCTGCCACCTCCTCACCTCTCAGCCAGTCAGCCTCCCACCACATGGTCAGCCTCTCCACTCAAAAACCTTCACTTCAATATTGTTTGGCCTTTTGTACATACAGTACAATATGGCTTACTGCATCCTGTATTTTTGAGATGTCACCTTTTTACAAGTATGAGTATTCCTGTTTATTAACAGAAAGTGTGTTTGTGTGTCAGCCATCTCACGGCCTCACAGAAGAAGAAGAATCAGGCCAGAAATCAGACAGAGCAAGGAGAAATGTATTTAAAAATATCCAGACAAACAACCTCAGGGAGGGGTCACTTACAAAGCTCCAGCTACATACTGCACCACTCAGCAATGTTTTAAGATTGATAAAGCATTTTATTACTTTGCAAGACAGTCCAGAAAGAAACAAAACTGATATCACAGTTCTAGTGTGATAAGGGAAGAGACAAAGGGTGAAACATTCAAAATGAAATGAAGGTTTGGTGTTTGACCATTTATGAAAGCCTCACTTTGTAGGGTGAGAGTGAACAAAAGGAGACATAACTGAAGTAGAGACTGAAATAGAACACAAGAGTGGAAGATGTATAAACAAAAAACATTCCAGTTTATTTCAACTGAGCATTGGTTATAATAAATCTGTGCTCAATCAAGTTATAGCTGAGAATTAGGAACACAGCGACGTCCCTACTGCTTGATTAATCGACTGACTTTGGAAAGTCGGTCAGTCAACTGTGATATTTTGAGTAACAGTTTTACCGTTCCCCTTTGTTTTCTCTTCTGAACAGTTCTCTAATTCAAATTGCTGACCTGTTTGCCTGTTTCTTGATTCTTAATTTTGTCATGTTTGAGACCACAGTCTGTGAGAAAGGCTGTGGGCGACACTACAGTTAAAGAGAGATGATTACAGCAGGATACCAGGCAGCTGTCACAGCTGAAGAGTGAGTGAGTGTGAAAGAGAGTGTGAAAGCAACATGGGAATGAAAGGCATGAAAAGAGGAGAGAAGTAGGAGTCAGTGAGGCTCCAGGCCTGTACTGTACATCAGCACATATGCGCCTCCCTGCAGCAGCTGTGAATGTCATGATCACACTAACTACCTCCGCCAATCACAGCTGCTTATGGGAGCAGTGCATTTTTCAGGAACACCACTTTTTCCTTCCTCTCTCTTTCTTGTCATAATCACCCACAGTCACAAACGATGATGCAACATACTACATATATAGCACATGCTATGTAAAGTTTTCTCTTGCCATGACTTACTTTTTGGTATTTGTCTAGATTCAGGAACACAGCCAAACATGACATAAATCTGCACACATCCTCCAACCGCCAACTGCCCCTGATGCCAGATATAACATCTCCACTGACTCTTTTTAAACACAGTAATGGAGAATGGGAATGCTGAATAGTTCCAAACATTAGGAGCAGCACCAGAGAGTTGCACTGACTTGGCTGCTAAATGCTAAAATAATAAATTAAAATCAACAGCAATAATTGTGTTAGTAACATTTTAAGTTAGCGACGTGTTAAAACATGTTTTACAACTTTTTATTTATTTTATTTTTTTTTTACTGTCTCTCAAATATTGGGTCACTTTAATAATTAGGTACCTAGCTAAATAGCTATCTACAACAACAGAACAGAATTAGTTTGCAAGGATGTTTGGTGAGAAATCCCGCTGTTTCCAACAGAAAACAATGAATCTGAATCAGCCGTTTTAAACTATTTGAAGCTACTTTAATCGTGTGACCCTGCTACCATTTTTGATCCCCGAGTGTCACAACTCTTCTATCTTAAGGGCATTTCATTTGCATTCCATATAAAAGATCAATATATCAATGTGAATTTACCATTTTCCTCCGACTGTAGTTATGTGGAAAATTGAGGCATTTTGACTATTTTGACATGCATTATAGACAAAATTAATCAAGTAAATAATTTGCAGACTAATAAATCATATAAATAAATAATAAATAACAGACAGACAGACTGACATGCCCTCAAACAGACCTTTTTCATCTGTTGAAACAGTGAAGGCACAGGTGTTAGTACCAACATTAACAAGGGTCGCTGTGCATTTCCACCCACCTAATTTATGTGCAATTTCAATTTGCACATAAAAACTGAGTGGAAACACCAAAAATTTGAAGTATCACAAAAACTTTTTTTTTTTGAAAAGTTAGTTTACTAATAAAACGGAATGCAAAAAATGCCACTGGAAAAAGAAAAAAATCAGATTGTACATATAGTATTTAAACATCCTGAAGATGAAAAAACTGATTCATGTGGGCTGTACATTATACAAAACATACTACTACATGAAATGTAAATGCAATGTTTTTATCATGTTTGATGCATGGCTCTGCAGCAGGTGCAGTTTGACTGCTCTTCATTTTACCGTAATTGTGTCATCTTGCTGCACCCTCCTCTTGTGCAATCTTTTAATGGCACCCAAAGACTGCTGCTGACAGCTGTTTAACTCAATGACCTGACTTCTAATATTCACAAAACAATAGTGATTCAAAACACAGATTTACAGTATTTCCATTTTCATTTGCTGATTTTCTAGACAGTTTGGTTGAAGTTTGCATTACATGGAAACCCGGCTATTCCGACAGGGAACTGACACGCTATACCAGGATGCTGAAACTGAAGTCGCTAAATGAAACTGAGCCATTAGTTTATTATTTACACCTGTGCCTTTCTTACTATGACCTATTACACTAGCTGTGAAAAGAGTAACTAGATCACATTGAACAAGCATATACCATCAAAACAGCAGCACTGTGGTATGTACAGTATCACTGAGAACAGAGTGCTGGAGAAGAGGCTGAGAAAACGCTGGTGGACATAAACAAGTTATTAAAAATGTTAACTTATGGAAAAAAGTTTGAAAGAAGAATGTGGACTGGCATCAAGGAAGTGAGCTTTAAAATATAGATGGTGGTTGGTTTGGTTTCCATGGTCTATTTGCATTGAAATGGGGCCATTAGTCAAAGCACCAGGAAAGGAGGTGACAAAATATGGCAATCTGGGAGGAAAAAGAGGCCTGTTCTGCACCTGAAAACTGGGACGAGGCAGAATTCACAAGAGGTTTCTCCAAAAAGAACTAAGTGCAAATACTCTAAATACTTTCGACAGTCTATATATTTTAAGTGTTTGTGATCACTCATGATCTGGGCAGGACAGACACGTAGCTCCACATTAACCAGAGAAGGAGGGGAAAAGGGCTCAAGGACCTAGGTCTCTGAAACCTCAGCCCCTGTCTCTCAGTGCCCTCAGACAGCTGTGCAGGCCAGATGTACACAAACCTCAGAGCTGGCTAAGAATACCAAACCAATCCCTGGGAGGAGATAAGGTCACGAGCCCTGTGCCTGTGAGGGAGCCTGAAGGACAGGAAAGATTTTTAATGTTGGAAAAGCTGGATTAAAGCTGGGGAGTATGTCAACATAATATGACATGAGACTAAAAAGATCTGTGGGATCTTAACTACAATAATACAACATTATATAAACAAGTTAAGGGTTTGGCCTCTGGTGCTGCCATTGAGCATAGCTTTTATGAGTGGTTTTGTTGAAATGTCATGAATATAAAGTAGAAAGAAAAAGAAACTACTTTGGTAATGAGTCAACTGTCCAATACCGTCTTCTCTGATATAAGTATTTGCTGATTTTCTTTGTTTTAATACCACTGCACAACGAATTAGGAGAAAACAAGACATCACACAAGAAAGCTGTGTTGTATTATTTTCATTAATTTGACATTTTATAGAACAATTAAGATATTCAAAATTAAAATAATCATACACCGGGTAGCAATACTATAACCAAACAGTGATTGAATAGTTCAAGATAAGCTTTGTAAATGTTTTATGCTGAAGAAAATGCAATGAACACATTTGGCCTTAGGGATACGTGTATATTTTGGTGGGAAACACTGAATGCAAATATTACAAAGCCTGCAACTAACAATTATTTTCATTATCAATTTTTTTCTGATTAATCAAATATTTGTTTTATCTAAAAAAAGATCAGAAAAGTGACAAATGCACATAGCAGCACAAGGTCATGTTATTTACTTTCATGTATGACAAAAAAAGGAGGTATCAAGTCATCATGTTTGAGAAGCATATTTAAAAGAAAATGACTCAAACAATTATGAATTTCCTGCGTACTGACCAATCTAATTAGACCTGATCTGAATCACCCTGTTGCGGTCAAATCACATAAAAGCAGCATCAGAAACCAGATTAAAATGTATTGCATTGTGTTGGAAAGGGAGAGCTGATGGCTGAAACTACCTGCACTCACCTTGCTTTGTCAACACACTACATGTTGTGGGTTCAGCCTGAGCATTAGGCTATAGAGTGTGCTGTGACACTATGTCAGAGCCATAACAGCCAGCCTCACTGTGAAATCCCCCATACAGATACAACCTGACACACACGTTTTCCTTTAGCAGAACTAAATTATTTCCAAGAGCTAACTAACTGCAGGCCTTTAACTGAAGATGTACACCTTCTGTTGCCGTCTAGAGACTAAACAGACACAAGCCTGTAGCATATTTTTCATCACAACCCATCATTTAAAAAGCTACACAAAGTCACAATTATTATTTCAGACTTTTTCAAACATTGTGTGGGAAACTGTACATCACCACTACTTACAGTAAGCAACCAGTGACAGGAGACTAAACTCAACACAGTGGAACACTACATTAACCAAGAAAGCCCCAAACCACTAAATCAGCATCTGATTTGACATAACATGCCCTCAGGAAACTAAACACAACAGCCTTCATGTTGCCTGACAGGCAAACACCTCCCACTGTGCTCCCATTGTTGTCTTGTCTTCTAAAGTTTCTCTCTTTTAATTTATTTAAGAAGACTGTTTTTACAGCCTCATCCAAAAAAAAGGGGACCTGACCTTGAAACACTCGCAGCAGCACGACAGAGAAATATAGTCACAAAAAACACATTTACGTTTATTTTTCATAATCAGTAGACTAATAAACTCTCTGAACCATTACTGTCTCCCTAACTCCACAAAGCCCACAAAGTGTGCTCCTACAACAAGATCAATGACATGACTTCATGCACACACACAGGTTTACTTCTCTATAATAACAGCTAACCAGCACATTCAGTACCTCAGGGCTGCTTGTATCTCACAGACCTGCTCTTCACGGAATTCAACAATGCTGCTTGATTATCACATGAAAGGTGAGATGTCACTCTGTCAAAGGATCCTCTGATAATAATGGCTTTAATCCTCAGTGCCAGAGGAGTATATACATACTTTCACCATTTGTCACCACATAGTTTCTCCAGATGGGAGTGGACCGAAAAGAAAGGATCTCGTTCCTGCTAGCTAAACTAAAAGCTAACAGCAGCTGACGAAGAAACACAAATGGTAAGCTATTATAGAGGACATGATCAAGACGCTGGTGGTAATCCTATCCAAACCAATTCAGAGTACTTTGTTTTAAAAACACTAATCTTGCCAAAGTACAATTAAAGATTCAAATAAAAAGATTAGAAACTGGGTTCTTGCCTTACCCTGTGTGATCTAAAGCCAAAAAAGTTTATCTCAAATGAATCACCAACAAAAGAACATCTGAATACAAATCATGTGATTTGTATGTTGTACTTGTAAATATGCAAATTGTACCGTTGTCATAACTTAAAAACGAAATCACTCGATACTTTAAACAACTGCCAGCTATGTTTTACATCCCTAAAATGTATTAATTTGAAATCTGTAAAAGAACAGGTGACTATGCAAAATTGAAGACAAAATTAATAATAATAAATCCGATTCAATAGCAGATTCTGATTCATTTAGATAAAATGCTATCAAACCCCAGCCCTAAATAGGGTCATAATATTCCTGTTAAGTAACAGACAAACCATGGGGGGACATGTCTACAGCTCATAGGAGCTCTACACAGATATGTTAACAAAGCAGTTCTCTGGAAATGTTTGCCTTGAGCTTTTAAAATCACTTGAGAAATGATCAATGCAAGTAAACTGTGACCTCCCACTATCAAGGCAACACAGCCCGTTCTTTCCAAGCTTGCTGAAGTAAACACTTGACCTTTGCATGCGTTTTAGAAAGAAGAACATCAATATAAAATCCTGTTGGGAGTTGAAGGCTGGAGCTGTTCAGTTTGTTGGTTGTTTTTGTCATGTTATTATCTTGCTCCAAGTATTTATCCTTTCTTTGTGCCCAACACATCCAAATTTGCCCATATCACTCCGGTTCTCCGCTCGTTGCACTGGCTTCCAGTGCAGTGGACAGTGCAATTTAAAGTTTTGTTGTTTGTCGTTAAGGCAATTCACGGACTTGCTCCGCAGTATTTATTAGAGTTGCTGACAGTGTATACCCCGCGCAGAGCGCTGCGATCCGCAGAGCACCTGGCACTGGTGGTCCCACAGACACGGTACAAGAAGTGGGGTGACCGATCCTTCGCTGTCCACAGTGCTAGACTGTGGAATTCGTTGCCGCAGGAGCTTTGGAATATAACAGTTATCGATTTTTAAGTCAGTTTTAAAAACTCATCTTTTTAGGCAGGCCTTCTTATCTGACATTTAATGCTTTTGAGTTCTCTACAGAGATAATGGTGTGTTATTTGTTTATAGACTGCAATGAGGTTCTATGTTGGCTATTAGGTATTGTACAGCACTTTGTGCTAGCATGTGCAACCTACCTCACCAGGCTTGCATGACAAATCAAAACTTGCACTAATGGAGACTTTGCAATTAATCATTTTTAATGTTTTTATATCTACAGTGCATAGGTGTGGGGATCTGTTTGTGGGTTCAAACAGAGGAATAATTAAAGTAATGGGCTTTACAGTTAAGGTAGCTGAGGTGTGTTCAAGGCCACTGTATGTTAACCCTGACAGCATGTCCATGTAATTGGCTAAGGCTTTCTTAGACTCAAACTAGTAGTGAGCTGTAAAGTGCTTTAGAAATAAAAATTATTATTATTATTATTCTTTACAGATGAGGTGCTGTATACAAAAACAGATGCAGTGCTTTACTTCAACCTTGGAATCTTTAGTATAAACACATCACAGTGCTGCTGTACATATATGCATCATAAATCCAATTTACCAACAAGCAAACATTTATGTGCAATACACTGAATTACATTCATGTTTCTTCTAGTGAAACAAACTGTGGAGGTCTGGTCCACATGCAACAATACTGTGAAAGGTTCCTCTGTACTGAGCCACAAGTGGCTGTGGACAGTGTCAGAGGGGGAATGCCCCTTGTTTTAAGAATTTACATATACTATTTCTGCATCCCAGAGTATGTCAACCAACGCAGCATCATAAGTCCATGAAGTCTGGATTAAGCAAGTCATAATTAAGGTGCAAAAAGTCCAGAATTGTGTGTATGAGACACATTTCTCTGTTAATCCTGTTTTGCAACCAGGTTCTTAAACTTGGGCACTAAGGTTGTAATAGCTGGTTGACGAGCCCTTTTCAGAGAAGCACTGCAACCCTGAACTCATCCAGACATTGTTTGGAGGAGCTGTATGCGAGAACACAAATTTCCAAATAAGTTGAACCAGACACTGAATGGACTTTACCCTGACAGCCCTCAGTACAAAGTCTGTGTAATGCCCAACTGGGACCATGTGTGAACACAGCAGGTTACTGTCTGGAGAACTCTGGGTAGTGGATATGTTGAGGACCTTTCTGCATGCAACTGGCACAAGACTGGACTGATACAAACACCCAGTGGTGAAGTAAAAGGATCATTCACATGAAGATGCCAACGAAAACGTCAAACTGGAAAGGTGCCCAGATTCAGGAACTTCCGCTGTTAAGGACCAACACTAGAATCATCAGACCAGAATTCAGGAAACGGCCTCCTGTGCATTCTACCCAGGCAGCATGCGTTGCATAACAAAAGTATTTCCAGCAGGTGAGAATTACTATGTGTGCAGGTGAGAATTACTATGTGTGCTACATGTGTGAAAAGACAACTCCAGACTTTGTTCATACCTGATTCAGGAGAATTAATTTTATAATTTTTCTGCTGGTAGCTTGATGTCAAGTTTTCAGGTGGTTCATAGCTCTGTACTCTGAGGAGAGTTGGGTTCAAAATGGCCACATCTGGTGTCACAGAGGTGTTTAATTAATCTTCACAATGACCAGCTGTTTCACTGAAAACTACAAACACCATTCCTGTGCTTCTCTCTGATAGAATTAATTGGTATTTTTAGGTTTGCTCATCCTCAAGTGTGTGATTTTGCATGGCAGGCCTTCAACAGGCCTTGCCACTTTTTCAACCTGTCTGACAACAAGTTTGCTACCTTAAATGCAGCTACTAACCTAAAACACATGACAGGTGAGGTGACTTGTAGTACCGTCACACACAAGCAGTCTGGATCAGGCTGCAGTGAAATTTTGTTAAGGGTTATGATTAAATAGGCTTTCTGTCGAGATTTAAAGGTGGGAGATGTGCATACGTTTTGTGAG
>NW_018128055.1:284404-302195 GCF_001952655.1 Monopterus albus | reverse complement strand
ATTTTCAACTCATTTTCTGCTTCCACAAAGTCAGCACCCCTCACTGTCTATGGAACAGACCTAGATTTCAAATCCCAAATGATGCTAGTGAAGTGTAAGGACTTTCTTTGCCATATCCAGCTTTAACAAACAGCAGTGCAGCTAACCAACACTTCAACTGACGTGGAGCGGAAAAATAACGCACCTGAAACGAACAGTGATCGGTGTTGATGCAAAGGCTCCAACATGGAGAACAATACACAACAACACGCACTCCAACAAGCATCCATTAGCCAAAAGCAGAAAGATAAAAGAAGCATGTTTAGGGGAGATGGGCGAAAAGGAAGCTAAGGATTTAAGGTCTGAACTTGGCAGGAAACGAGTTTGGATCTACACTGTAGGAAGGGATAGTTGGTTTTCATAGCATACGTTAACTTTCAAGTAACCATAAGCATACAAAAGCAAAAACAGAACACATCCATTTCTACAGCTACAGCGTTTATAAAACTCATTTATACACCCATTATATTATTGTTTTTAAGTTAGGTAAAGTAGAAATCTAGTAAAATCCCACCATGCACGTTGGAGTGGACAGTCCGGGGCAGCCGCTTTGCTCTGTAAAGTCTACTGCGAAAATCTTTTTGCGACGAAGGTTTTCCTCCTTTTTAACCGTCTTATCCACGAACTCGTGACTTTACCTAGGTCTACACTGACAAAACTACATGTCAAGTTTACTTCCTTCGCTCTCCAGCGTCTCTTCTTTTCGTCGAAAGCGCGTTTGTTATTGCGCGAAGAGAGGGCAGATACTGCTCATGTTTGGTTCGGGGTTTTACCGACCACCACTAAGTTAGCAAGAATTGTAATGGCTACATCCGGCTAGGGTTTTCAAAATAAGATAGTCCGCCAGTGGTGAAGGAAGTAGTCAGATTCTTTACTTAAATAAAAGTAAAAAGTAGCAATAACGTAGTGTAAAAATACTCTATTGCAAGTAAAAGTCCTGTAATCAAAAATTTCCTTAAGTAAAAGTACAAAGTAAAGCATGTAAGTAAACGTATTACCATCAAAGTACCAAAAGTAAAAACTACTCATTATGCAGAATGGCACATCAATTTACATGTGTATAATGTATCATATTAGTGAATTGTAATTATTGGTGAATTATTGTGTCATCTTTTATTATTGCATTTATTTATTTAGCAAATGTTAGCTGATCTGGCCACTAGAGAATCTGAGAAGCACTGTTACAGTAACTGATAATTGTGTTTGGGTTGAATGCAGCATGTCTGTTCATAATGACTGCCCAAATCAAACCTCTGAGTCCGGACATTGTGTGCATGCCCAAGATGCCTATCACTACCCAAAGCAGACAGCCCATTTGCAATTATGTGTGTGAACTTGTTTTATGCAGAAACCTGCCGGATGGAGAAAATTGGTGAAAAGTATTTGGACAGTGAAGCTGCAACTCTTTCCACTCAGAAACAGACCCTAGATCTCTGCCATTTGAAAATTCATTTCCTGAATGTGAAACTGCAGTCGTTTCCATCATGCTACATTTAGCATATTTGCAGGGGAAGCCAGGAAAGAAACATTTGTTAAGGTTTTCCTGTACTTTATATTCCCTTTTGTGCACTTTCCATTTAATTTACATGATGTACAGAATTTTCAATAAAGTACACACCAACCTCTCTCTGCTTGTGTCTCTTTGTGCATGGACCCCCATATCTTTCTTTGCTAGAATTACTTTAATTACAGTGCTTTGTTTGTTAGAAAAACAATAAAACCACTAGAAATCTTACTGCCCACAAGATAAAATGATCTATAAAAATGAAAAGAAGTAAGTAAACACCCATATTCAAAATTCCCAGTCTAATAGTATCTAACAAAAAACAATGCTCAGCATGGAGAAAAATAGTTTAATTAAAGAAACTGGATGGACAGCAATTAGGGGAAACAAGGGGAATGACCTGTTTGTACCTAAAGCCAGACAGTTTTACTTCTCCTGTTGTTGGGAGAAGAAAAAACAAAACCATGTATCATGTGCTTGAACTCACTGACCTGTCTCCAAGCCCACTGATTCTGTATTAGATGGTTAATATGGAGACCAGTAGACACCACAAGCTAAATAAAAGGAAAGTGCATATTTCTTAATCAAAAACAGCCATTTTTTAAAATGCTGTGAAGGATAGTAATTCTGGTGTATTAAAACATGGGTCCTTCTTGGCCATTATTTCATTCTGTTGCAATAACATTTTACTCACCAAAATAATTGCAGCAAACTGGGAACAAGGCATCATCACTATGACAAACTCATCCAGGGCAGGAAACACAAGTGATCAGAGACTGTAAAAAAGAAAAGAGAGTGCACAAAACAATGTCTGTGATTTAATGACTATCTTAATGGACAGCAGCTGTGTGGAGCTATAAACTGTATCTCCATGGAAGCTGCAAAGCCAGTAATGCTATTAAGCCACTCACATTAAAGAGTTTGTCCTTGTGCTGAAGGGAGCATATGCCTTTCTTAATCCAGGACCAGATTATTATGAATAATTTTTCCATATGTGTTATAGTGACAAAGGACTCAGTAACGGCCTGCATGTGTCCCTTCCTGTCTTGACTAATCTCCAAAAGACAGATGTTGTGCGTGAGTGATTAATGAATTATTTCTGTGGGTTCAGTTACAATCGTTCCAAATTCATAGTCAGAACATATGACTTGATATGAGTATTAACATTTTTGGCATGGTTCTATGCTAGCTTTGCATTATTGTATTCTGCAGGAACTCAACCTTGTTTGTTGTAATTGAGTGGTGCTGTGAGGTGCCAGAGTCCCTCAGCCATCAAATCTCAACATCAAGCATGTGCCAAGGGAAATGTTTGGGTATTTACTGAACAGTGTACTCACATTGATCATCATTATCAAATGTCCTTCTGTAACCGAGGAGCTTTGTTAAAATATGTAATCATTTCATACAGAGTATGAGAGGGATATTCAATAGACTGCAAAAACTATTTCCATCACATTTGTTGGTCTGTATTTTACTGCACTTGACCAAAACGGACAGAAAATGGTCTTAAATCAAGCATAAGCGACATGTGCTTGGCAACCTGAGTCCTGCAAACTGTCCATGACAAATAAGGGTGCACTTTATGTTGCTATGTTGGAATGATGTTATTTATGAACAGCTCTGGCTGATTGATATGACAGTCATTGTATCCTATTCAGGAACTGTGCAGTGATCCTGGTAGAAATCCTGGTTCCCAGGTTCCCATTTTGACAGACACTGCTGCTCTACATACTCAATGTGCCTCTGCATGTACTCAGTGTTCTGTCACACTTTCTATTTTAATGTCAGTCTGGGTCAAATAATATTCTCATTGTGTCTTTAAGCCTTTGAAATTGGGGTTGATCAGGCAGGACAAAATGAGAGCCAGAATATTTAGTATAGTCTCACAATGGACTTAACTTCAGTGAATGACAGTTACCTTAGACTATTTGAACTGATGCTGCCAACAACTTTTACACTTTGGTTTTTGTGTGGATTAACCTACTGAAACATGTTAATTAGTGGTGCTGATAGGTGCATTTTGTTTCCTTTGGACAAGGCCACTCTAGCTGTTTCCCTTGTTGTCAGAGTTTATGCTAAGCTAAGCTAACTGTTTCCTGGTTGTAGCTTCATATTGAGCATCCAAACATGAATGTGGTGTCGATCTTCTCATTTAATGCTCAGCAACAAAACAAATAAGTGTATTTGTGAAAGAAGAAATTTAACCAATTATAAAGATCCTTTCTACTGTGGCCTCAGTGTCGCTGATTTCCTCCAAAATGCTGTAATTGTTCTCATATTTTCTGAACTGACATTGCTCTAATCAATCCAACACTTCCTTGTCACCATGTCCAAGATGAAACTCAGTAAATCAGCTGAAAATCCTCTGACTATGATCCCATCTGGGACTTGAAGTAAAGTCCCTCTGCAGTACCAAAGCCCCCGGCTAATTAACTCTGACTGAAGGTCTTGAAGTTAACAGATTTGGTCAAATAGTCGGCTTAATAAAAAGCAGCTAATGGTGCAAAGAGCCATGCATGCATCCCACCATCAGCAGTGCTGGGGCCTTGAATTCATTTTTCACTGGCTGATATAATACTTTTTATTATAATAATAGTTTATGGAGCAGATCTGTGTCTAAAACTCACTGATCACAATATTTCCTGTGGATTGTAGGTTACACTTTATGAAAGCATCTGAAAAATCTATTATTAGCCTCATTTGATTATCTCCCTCATATGTTGTACCATTTTGATAGAGTGGAATTATTTTGGTCTCTGCACAATTTGTTTCTTTCATCTTTAAGTGCTGGTTGTTTCATCTCCTTTCCTTTACAGATGGCAGCTATTTGTATAAGCATGCAAAGCTCTGATCAGTACAAGATATTCAAAACAGAAGGATACAATCCATTCTGTAGCCTCATATACACAGAGGTTTAATCTAGTTATGTTTTCACCAACTGTTTACTATGAAAGTAAATATAAAAACTTGAGCTGTAATCTTTGAAAGGTTACTTGGATGAAGGTCAGCAGTACTATAAGAGTTGCTGACAGAGTATAAAAGTTCTGTGCAGCTGTCCATCTGAATGCATTAGTGTCACACTCATTTCAATTTTTGTGTGTTTTCACCTTTGTTAAGGAGCTGGCAGGTGACAGCACCGCCATCATCTGGGTGCAGCAAAGACTTAAAGCACAAAGAGCTCCATTCAGAGCCCCCACCCACACAGTTAAGAGGACACCCAGACCCATCCAGCACACAGACTGGAGTCATTATGGGAAACAGTGTGCACTTACACAGCAGTAAAACATTCACATGAAAACATCAAGCACTACAGGAAGGTTTAGAAAAGAAGAAATGAGAGAAGAGGTTGGGAACAAAAACACAGGGGTCACCACATCTGTCCAGGAACTGTAACCTGCTTGCTGTCTCATCTACAGTGATTTACACCAGTCAAACATACACAGGAACTATTCCTACAGCTTACAACAATATTCTACAGGCTCAGCTATCCAAGGAGCTCAGGGGTTCGCATACCATGTGTAAAGTGAGCCTGGTGCCTGGAGCTTCCTTGGACTGGTCTGTTGAAGATAGAGCCAGCAAAGAGCTGTATGGCAGTCATCACTGATTCATGTGTCTACCTCATGTTATGGGCTTGATAAAACAAGAGTCCAAGAGCATCTTGATGAGATTCTCAAATCGCAAAGTTCTTCAATGAGTTTATAATGAGCGTTACTCTCAATGTGAAGCAGATTTTACTCAGTATGGATGCTAGGACCACAGGCCCTGATATAAAACACAGGCACTTTCATATTCCCAGGCTGAACTGTTCCTTTTATATCATAAATCTGAAACGTATGTGGCTCCATGCCGATGAAATCTGACACCACTGGTACATCCTGCAGTACAGCACAACGCAGACTTCCCCACTTTGGAAAGCTGCTGATTCACATGTAAACCGACACCAGTGCAGAGGCAGGGCACTTGATTTACCCATTAAATATTAATATGAAGATGTTTTAAAACTGGGTTAGCATTTATTAAAAGTCACTCGGTCTAAATAATGGATTGCGGACAGTGGTGCTGGGAAGGGCTCAGTCTCACACTACAGAGAAAGCATTGGTCAGGTGCATGAAAATGTACACAACCTCATCACCATGTGAAATCTGACCCCACTTCATTATCATAAAGGCACTAATACTCACATGAGGAGGCCAAAGATCTTTGATGTTCTTGCAAATCGCCAGTCTGATTTATAGGAAAAGTCATCATACAATCATGGGTGGATCCAGGAGGTGGCCACCCCCAGAATCTGATCTCCAGATCAACCTTTCTCTTGAGTGAACTGAGCGGTTATAAAGCACACACTGCCCTCTGCTGACCACAAAGGAAAACAAAAAAGCTGCATGACAGGCATTTTATAAAAAAAAAAAAAACAGCTCATTGAATAAATCAACACTGTAAAAAAGTCAGTAGAGGGCACACTAGGCCAATGTGAGAGTGTTTATATCATCCTGAAAGCTGACAGTGTGATAAGTGTTTACCAGGAAATACTAAACTTTACCACGAAGACAGCAGCTCTTTTCCCAGTATTGTCTGAAACGAAAGAATGGGTTTAACGGAATTTTATCAATACTTTTAGTAGAGAATTAAGTCTTTTTATACAGTAGTACCCACACAGAAAAGCTTTATAAACTGTATAAAAGTATGGTAACACTTTACCATCGTTATTTCACATTCTGGTTCCATACTTCACTCCATAATTAAAAACATCATTCCCTATGTCACTCTATGGATGATAAATGGTCTAACATCGAGCTTTGAATCTGATCAGCTTTAACCTTCAAATGCTGAGGAAGTAAAACAGACCCACCATCAACACAGAAATTACCAATCCTGCCTATGCTTTACACTTATTGTTATTATTTGGGGTGGTTTCATTTCCAGATGCAGGATTCTTAACATCTCGTGGAGTCTTTGTTTTTTTGTTAGCTTTCTCTGCCTTTTCACTCTCCTTTGCCACCACCGCCGCCTTGTCCCCCTCAATTTCCTCATTCTCTGGCTTGGTGGGGACCTTCCTCAGCTTGTGTTTTCCCTTGATGGGGGCTGAGAAGGTGAGCGAGGATTTGATGAAATCCAGAGGGAAGATACCCACGTCTCCGTCAAAACGGTTCTTGGTCACCTGCAGGGATCTGCGGCCAGGACACGTCACAAGCTTCTTCTCCTGCAGAATGAGGACGTTGTCGGCTTCTTGGCTGGCCTATGAGAGGGTTAGCGGTCAATACATTTTGTTATCGGTGCAAAAACGATACCCAAGTTTCACACACTAATGCCAAAACAAACATGGCTTTTGAACAAAAACTCCTTCTTATATTTTTTTTAAAGTAAACTTCTCAAATGATTTAGTGTTTAATTTGGTCTAAATATAATTCAGCCATGGCAGATCTTTGTCTATATAAAATCTTTTATCTAAAACTTTTGACATTTGATGCTACAGACGTGAATGATGCTCTAAAATTAAGATTTGAGCCCCAGTAAAGAGGACTATTTATTCAAGCAGCTACATGTTTAGTCGTTTGCTGCTTATTTTGTAGTAGCAACTTTTCATCAGCACTAATGACAAATACACGCATGTTGCAGCAGTGTTTCTTAAAAACAAAAAACATTTCCGTGTGCTACCTTAGCAGAACCAAAGATAGATGCTGTTTGCAGCTCTCGGTCATCCTCCTCTTTCCTGGGGTGAATGATCAGAGTGACATGGCAGCTGCTGTTGGTGGCAAACTTCCTGAACGCCCCGACAATGTGGTCCTGGACGGCAAACCTGGATTACAGAAAACATTTAATCTGTCCCTGATGAAGCCATAATTGTTCCAGTAACTGAACCAAGATTTGAGCTGCATTCAAAACAGGCTGTTTCATTGTTATCTTTATCTCAAACCACACAAAACCATTTTTATCTTCCTGTTTGTCACTGCTAAACTCACTTGTCTACCAAGAGGTTCTCCTGCCCCATCATGAACTGCAGGTTGTCAATGATAACATGGTTGATATCATAGAGGTAGACAGCATGTTGCATAGTGTCCAGGACTGCCCTAAACAAAAGGTCAAAGAAAGGTCAGAGAAGATACTCATATTAACCCTTCAAACACATCAATATGGAGACAATGAGCTACTCTTTGTCATTTTTTAAATCATTTTTAACCTGTTGATTAATGTTCATACAAATTAAGCTCACAGACCTAATACATTCCTCTTAATATAGAGTCAAGTCAATTTTATTGTCAATTCTACTACATTAACAAGACATACAGAGGAATGAAATTACGTTTCTCTCAGACCCATAGTGAAGGCTGCGACAGAAAACACAGACCATACAATATATAAACAACCACTAGGATATTAAAAAAGTTGAAATATAGACACATGTATGCATACATAGAAAATAAACTACCGTATATATGTGCTGCCATATGTACAATTAAAAATAGCAAGGCAAATCATAATAGCAATTTGTGCAAGAAGATATAGTAAATATAGTAAACATAGCAAAGCTTCTGAGTATTTCAAACTGCTATTTTAGCTTTAAGGTTGCATTTAATGATTACTTTCATAATCAAATAATGTCTATTGATTAGTTAAGTCTCTATTAATCATTCTTCAAATGTCTCGCTGTGTCCAACCAACAGTCAAAAATCCAAAGATATTCAGTTTAAAAAGATAAAACACAGGATAAAGCAGGAAATACTGGCACTTAGTTTAGCTTACATTTCCTAAAGCATCAAAAACATTTAAATAAAGTGCTGACATATTCTTACAGCTAGTGTCGAAATAATCCACTTCAATTACCAGATGTTTTGTTTTTGCCTGACAACCACTAAAAATGAGAATTATATCATGCTGGCTGGGGGTAAAAAGAAAGAAGGCTGTAACCATCCAAGTACAACTTACTTGATGTTCTGCTGCCCGTGGAAAGTCATGAAGTAGAGCGGCAGCTCTTCAAACTTGTCTGCCCAGAAGTCGTACTGCTCCAGATTCTCCTCCAGCCTCTGCATGGCAAACTGTGTCAGCATGATTTTAGCCAGACGCACGTTGTTGATCTCAAAGCTGCCCCATAATGTGTTGACGCCCTGCATACAAAGGTCCAGGGCTAGCTCACTGATGAAGGTGGTCTTCCCACTGCCTGTAGGACCTAATAATAAAAAACATGAATGGATATATTAATGTGATGTAGATATTTGATTGTAAACTGTGCAGAGTGATAAGATAAGGAAACACACACTGGCATTTTCCAGTGTTTAGACATCATATTCAAACTTGAACTGTCTAAAAGATGTGGTAGACAGCCCATTCTTCCTGCCTCATATCTATTCAGCATTAAAAATAAACCTTGGGCCCCTGTGCATGCATGTTTTATTCTTTATGGCCTGCACTTTTTGATCTGTGATCTGTATTTAAATAAAGACAGCAACCAAACACCTAACTTCAAAACACCTTACTGGAACCTGATATTATCTAAGAACTGATTGTCAATAACAACAGTAAGTTTTAACACTGGATTAATTGTTTTTTGAGCGCTTGGTTGTATTTAAACAAGCTAAAAACACAACAACCCCATAATTATACTTTTCACCATCTAGGTGGCATATTTGTCAGTTGCTGACGAGTAGGTAAGCTTCAGGTAGTGTGTCACTAAAACAATAACCTGAATGATGCTAAACACTCCATAGAGCTGAAAGCAGCTGCAAAGTTGGGTCATAAGTCTCTGAGGGTTTGTTACTACGTACGACACCTTTGTGATTACAAACCAGGACTATATTTTTAGTTGTGTACTTGAAAAAGACAAAAAAGAAATGACTGCTTGGTTGTTTAAACATGTTTCCTAATACCTGTGAAAACAGTCAGTTCCCCCTTGCGATGCCCCTTTAAGATCCTGTTGAGCTCTGGAAACCTCGCCCACTTCACTCCAGCCACCTGTTCTTTGTTCATCAGCTCCCCATACACGTCCTCTCTGAGCTGCTTGAAGGACACAATGGACTTATGGGATGCTGGGATAGAGGCCTTAATGATGCGACTTAAGTTCTTGCCCTGAGCCAGCGCCTCCATGGGACACGGCCGGTACTCCCCAGGTCGCACTAGCGAGCAGCGCTTCAGTCCCAGCTTGCGGGAAAAGATCTTTGATGCCTCCCAGGAGAGGATGTCACTACCCAGCCACAGTGTCACCCGCTTGAACTGCTCCAGGTAAGGTAGCAGGATCGGAGGGAGGCAGCTGACTCCACGTGGGAGAGCAACACTGGGAAGTCCTGTGGCCTGACTCACAGCCAGAGTGTCCAGCTCATGGCCAGTCAGCACCACCTCCGAGTCCATACGGCCCACCAAGGGGATGCCAAACAGGTTGTAGTAAGAACTACACTTTGGCACTGTAGCTTCATTATATCTGACTTTCTCAGTGTCTGTGGGTTGTGCAGAGAGAAGCTTCACCCCCTTTAAAGATGATTCAGGTCCACCAAACCAGGGGAATACCAAACTCTTGGTTGGCTTGAAGAGTCTCACACCAAACTTCTTAAGGGTTGCATTAGAGACCTTTGTGATCTGAAACAAAACATTTGTAAACAATGTCATTCAGGGGAAGAAAATTCTGGAGATATTCCAGTATTTCCTGTTTTAAAATCTTACAACTAATTTGCCCTAAATTTAAGATGAATGATTTATTATTTCTGTGTATTTACATGAGCAAATCACCAAACAGTTTCTGGAAAAGAAAGATTGGTTTATTCTTCACCTGTTTTCCTTCATTGATAAGTATAAGCTCATTATGTTGAACTATATATGGATTTACTGGCCTCCTATAGTGCATGTGATGGTGCTGGCGTCTGTTGTTGTTCTGACTGATATAAAAAAATTTAATAAAATGTAAGTGACATAAACAAATGCAACATCCAAAACCTCAATCACCAACATATCTCTCACTAATTCACACCCACCTGGAACATGGTTTTAATCAGCTGAGCCTCATCCTCAGGCAGGTCAGTGAGGGGCACTGAGCTGGACCAGATCCTCTGCACCTCCCTCAGCTCCCGCTCCCTCTCCTCCTGCTCCTCCACACTCTCTGAATATCCCAGCAGCACGTGAGGGCTCAGGAAGTCCTGCTCATCCTTCTGCATCACCTCCAGGCAGTCTTGGAGGTCCTCCCAGCTACCTTCCACTAGCGTGTCTTTACACAGAAACTGGCCGGTGGTTTTGTCAATGAACAAGGAGAAGCTATGATTCCTGTCAGACGAACCAACAAAGATGCTCGGGATGTGGAGGCAGCTGTATCCATCGTGGAAGGGAATATCTTTGGAGCGCAGATACTGTTTGATGTCTGTGACTGTGATGGGACTCACAGGAAACTCCACAGTAGATTTTGCATCCTTCTTATAAGCCCTTGTCCCTCTGCATTTCAATAAATAGCCTGCACACCTAAGCCTCAGGCCATATGAAACATCAGGAGGCCTGTGAGTGAGCCTCTGAGTGACAAGTCTCAAACACAAGGATGAAAAATGCCTTTGGTGGAGAAACCTGGGGTCTACCACCTGCAAGAGACAGGTGGTACCCTTCAGCAGCAAGCTCCTCCACATTAGTTACGTGGTTAGGACACTGACCCTGCAACGAGACACGGAAAATCTGAAAAACAACATCAGCGTACAAGCAAAGTTACAAGGATGTCTTGAGTGACCTAACTCTTAGCTACTGAGAGGTCAGAGAGCCAGGCATAAAATCGTCATTACTTTTATTAAACGGACATTGGCTATAAAACACAATTAAACTAAATATGCATGAAACCCTTAATTGGAAATAAATGCAGTTTAATAAATGAACAAACACGCAAAAAAACCTGCTTACTAGCTTTGTTTTCTGTCCACATGCTCATCTGCTACCCGGGCTTTTCGGTGCATCTTCAAAACAAGTTTGTAAGAAACATAGAGTGAAAGGTACCGAATTACAAATGTTAACGCTCTTTTATATACACGTTTTACAGGATTGTAAAAAAATTTATGTGACGTAAAATAACATTCGGCATTTTTATTTGCTGACTTCAGAAATCTTATGATGAAGTCTTATTTTTGATTTTCTGTTGTGTCAGTTATATGTTTCACCCCGGAACAAAAACTGGACGGACTGCTGCTCGTGAAGTCGTCCTCTATGAATGCTGTTGCAATTTAACGAATTTGGCAAGTTGATTTGTGATTTTAGCTGTTTGGAATTAAAGAAAAAAAGAGGTTTGTGATCTACAGTTTACAGCCTAACCATTAAACGACGGTTAAACGATGACATCCAGAGGGACACCCAGTCGCTTCTTGCAAAGTGTTCTCCAGAACGGTGTCGGTCGCTATGTCTGCCAGCTAAAACGAATTTCCATCATCTTCTCTAAAAACGCACAGAGCTCGTTGGGAGCCAGGTAAAAAAAAAAGAGCGCATGTTGAATGGATGCTGTCTAGTCTATAAAGGGCTGTGGTGTGTTGATGCATATTGTAACTAATATTTGTCCACTCAGTGCTATTGACATTAGAGCTACAACTAAATAAATTCAATAAACAACATGAAGGTGTTTCAGAAATTCTAATGGTCACATTTTTCTTACATTTTATTGACCAGATTATTATTCAACCATACAGTATATGAGCAGATTGATAATGAAAATAATCAGCAGTTGCAGCCCTAATTATTACATATTAGTTATTTATTATTACTAATACATAAATATGTTTGCAGCACTTTTATGTTGTAGATGGTTGATTTGTGGCTGTCTGTAGTCATTTTATGTGTTGATCATATGTTTTGTATGTGAAATATTTTGTTTAAAAGTATTAATTTTAGCTGTCACATAAACGTAGTGCAGTAAAAAAGTACAGTAATTTGCTCTGAAATGTAGTAGATTTGAAATATAAAGCAGCAGAAAACAGTAATACTTAAGAAAATGGCTCATAATTGTTCTAAATTGTACATATGGCAAGTCAAAAACATAAGTAAATGGGATTAGTTGCATTGCACCATGCTGAATAATGAAAATAATTATTGGTTCAACCTACCAAAAGCAACATTACATATTCTTGGTTGCCACTAACAACACCGAATTGTTGTTGTTGCCTTCTTCTTTTTCAGGGAGTTTGTTGAAGAAGGAGTGGTGGATTATGCCAAGAACAACCCTGGAACTGTGGTGTATGTGTCTCCTCAGTCCTGCAGGATTCCCAAAATAGTTGCAGAGTACTGTAAGTGTCCATGATCTTGTGTTTTAACAGGAAACCTGACTAAACACTATTTTTTTTCATCATTAGCTATTACCAATTTATTATGCATTGCATTAGAATCAGAATCAGAATCAGCTTTATTGGCCAGGTGTGTTGGACACACGAGGAATTTAACTCTGATACATAGGCTCCCAATGTGCATGTACATATCCCCATGCAAGGGGCAAATAAACCGTAAACCAACATAAGGCTAGTATAACATAATAAGCAGTATTAACAAGCAACAAACAATGCAAACAATGCAAAATAAGCAGTATAAACAGACAGTAAACAATGCAGATAAAGGAATGCTCTTTGTGAATGAGATAAATAGGAATAAAAATAGAGACCTGTAGGGATCTGTATAATCTGTACAAGGTATATTTACAGGTATTGCACTGAAGGTTATTGTCCAGTCATAATTATTATTTTCCTGCATTCTCATTTGGGTTTTATTTATGGTTTTTAATGATTTATTGAAAATGATTAAATACTTCCTTTTTTAGATATTATCAAACTATTAAGTAGGCTTCTGAAGCAAGTTGTTAAAAAAAACATACTGTGGCCATGCTAAAACATAAAAAAGGAACTGTTTACAAAGTGTGTGACAACTCTAAGCCCTGTGGGTTTTCAGTAAATGCATGAGAAACACAAAAGGTGAACTACAGTGAAGTAGTATTCTAAGGTAAAGTAAAAGTAAAGTAGATACTGTAGGGGGCAGTAAAAGACTGCCTTTTTAAGGTCTCTGGTTGTTTCACCTGACTTGGTTAAACAGTCTCACTCAGAATCATATGTTCTTGTTGACAGTGTGACATTAGTTTCCCAGAAAAGTGTGTACCTCATTATTAATGATTTCCTCTTTTCCCTTTCCTGCAGTAAATGGCAACGTGAGGGAAGAAATTATCACGTCCAAAACGTCTCCACAGATTTCAGAGCTTTTGACCAAACTGACTAATCAGTCTGGCCTGGACATCATTCGCATCCGCAAGCCTTTCCACACAGATAACCCCAGCATCCAGGGCCAGTGGCACCCATTCACCAACCGGCCGCCGTCCATCGACCCCATCAGATCACAGAAACAGGACTAACCAGTGGTGTTTCCAGAGAATGAGTGCTTAATTTCAGTTCATCTTTAAAGATTTTTTTAGGAGATGGTAAATTGTCTGCACAGGTCAGGTAGTTCTCATGACTGCAGTAATATTCCAGGGTATTTGTTAGCTACTTCTGCAGAACCCCACTTTCAACTGAATATCTTTTACCCTGCCCTTCTATTTGATGGCTGCTGCAAAGCTACTTGAAACAGGCAGTACCAGCTCTGAATGCCACATTTGAATACACTTTACATGACTCCACCAGAGGATGGTCAGCTGGAATACTGAAAAGCAGGTAACAGGTGTTAATCTCAAGGTTATCTGTAATAAATGCAGCACTCAAGAGCAGATGGAACTTTATATGAAATAAATATTTTTTGTGCAAATGCTGGCATTGGTTTTTAAAGTTAGATTTTCTTTGGCGTTCTGCTTGAACAGCTTGTCAGAGGAGGATCAACAGAGCAAAACTGATTATACTGGTGCTGTCTGCATAATTAAATCTGACTTATTTAACTGCAGTTAAACTAACAGAAAAGATGCACACCTTTTCTTTTTGTATGACATAGGGAATGTATGTCCTTACAGGATTGAAGGTTTCCTCGCGGCACATCCCTAAACGACAGAGATTAAATGAACATGACAGATGGATGGGTGTACGATACAGTAGCTTGAGATACAACTCTTAACCTTTAGCACAGAGGTATCCTCTGTTGTCACTGGTAAGAGGAACAAAAAAAACTAACACTCCTCCAGTGGGTGATTTGTTCAAATTCAGCAAAACAGATTTTGGCAGAACTACTTGTGGCTTTCTTTGCAGCACTCTGCTGTAAATGCTAGTCATCAGATGAATACAAATAAGCAGACATGCATGAAGTGAACACAACAGGTTCCCTGGGAAAGTTTGTGTTGACTGATGGACCCCAGTCTGCTGGCATAAGTAACCACGGGAAATGGTTTAGCTAGGTGACAGCAGAGGCTGGTGATGAGGAGTCGAGCTCTGCGGCAGTTTACTGATGCAGATTTCACTCATTTTTTTTATAGGCATATGGATGCCCTCTTCCTTTAAATGACCCTCACACACAGACAGACTATTGAGGTATTTTACTTAAGTATCAATCCCACAATGAATAACACTCCTGTAGAAGTAAAATCCTACATACTTATATAAAAAGTAAGGATGCTGATTATGCTAAATTATCAAATTCAAAGTGTTAAATGTATCCATATATACCAAAAATTTTATTATAAATTAATTGCGATTTCAGCAGCATTTGCATGTCCAGGCTGAGCTTACTTAAACACCTGTATATACAGTTAAATACATTGGTCAATCCATAGCAATGCATATTTTATATTTGTGTATAAAATCTTGATCTGATAACCGAATGTCAGATAAATATGTTGGAGTAAATAGTATATTTGCATCAGAAATGTAGTGGGGTAGAAGGATAAAACAAATAAAAGGTCCAGTAAAGCAAAAATGTACTTGAGTATAGTACTTGAGAAAGGTACTTATCACAGCCCATAGACTGCAGTTACTGTGTATCACTGTTGCACCAGTAACATTTCCCAAATTTAGGTAAAATTTAGCTGTACATTCAGGACAGGCATGATAAACCATTATTGTCATTTCATGCTCACTTCTTGCATTTTAATTTATCTACAGCACCAACCACATTCATCAGAGCCACTGTGCTCTCATCACACCCGCGCTCCCCAGTGGCAACTGGCACAGCCACGACCCACACTAGGACATCAGAGGCTCTAAATAAAGATGCTGTTGCTAAGTTACTGGTCTTGAATGGTCCTCTGAAAATGTCCATGCTATCCCCACCAATGTTACCTCTGCTCTGTTAGTCATGTTTATGTACTGTATGTACATGACGGGGATCATGTGGGTTCTGGTCCCAGTGGAGAACAGTGGCCTTGCTGCACTACCATACTCATGACTATGTCTTGAGAATAGGATTCAGTGTGAACGTGTTTTGCATGTCATTTCCTGACTTCCCCTCAGGGCTATTTACACTAACACTCCCCCCTCAAGCTGAATATAAAGCAAAGTGTTTTATCTGCACAAAAGCCAGTGCAAATTTAATGAACTCAATAAATAAGACATGAGACATGATATAAAAGAGTCCTTTCTGTCAACAGCTCAGGTGGTTCAACTTCTTACAAGAAGCAAGGAAGTTACCTCATTATATTCTGAGAAGACCACATATTAACATAAAAAAATACAGAACCAACTTAATGGCTAGTCTCACAGTTTACAGGGGTATACTACATGACTTTTAACTAAGTATTAAAGTAAGAACAGTGCAAAATATGAACTCTTTACACCAGGTTCTTTGGCTGACACTTAAAGCAATAATCTTCATCTACATAAAACATAGTGTATCTCTCATATTGACACAGCGGGACATAATTACTGTTGTTTAAACTGCAAAACAAGGGCTTCACTGTGGGTTTATGTACAAAATTGATGAATGTAAAACTGGCAGCCAATATGTTAAACAATTTTTACCAGTCCACAGTCCATAGTACAATATACAGTGTAGAGTCAGTATCTATTGTAAACAGATTGTCCTACAGTGAGTATGATGCAGCAGCAGCCACAAAGGTTGCACATTCAGGTGAAGTTTCCAAAATGTAACATAGAGATTGTCCACAGCTTAATGAAGAGGGAAACTGCAGTCGTATTTACAGTTTTTAACATGCAATGAAATGAAATGAAAGAACCTTTATTTACAGTGTTTATCTAAATAAAATGAAATGCTCCAATGAAACACACCTATAAATTAGTATGGGTCAGATTCTTGACTTATTCTTGGTCGGTCTCTCAGCAAAGTTAATCATTAAAATTCACAGACAAAGAGTCATATTGAAAATTTGTGCATTGAAAAAAACTCATGAATCATAACATCAGCAAGAACTATGTGATCAATATTTACTGTATCGCTAATGTTAATCTAATGCAAAAAATTCCACTGTTTCTCCATTTCCTGCCTTCACCAACATGAACCCATGTGCTCCTTGAAAACTGGCTCTAATTGATTAGGGGCCATCACGGGCATTTGTAAACTCAGCGGGGGCCTCGAGAGAGAAAGAGACTGTGAGCAGAGAGAGTAACAGATGATAGTGTCATGCAGAGAGGATGAGATGGAGAAACAAAAGAGACAGTGGAGAGGCAACGAGCGGAGGAATGAAAATGGGTTAAAGGCCTAAAGAAGTTGAAAACAAGTGGCTTCTGCAAACATGTTCAGTTGTGTCATCATCATTCTGCATGACTAACCAGGACATGTAGGTCAGGTCAAATGGCCAGAAAAAGGTCAAGGAAGAAGTGACCACTGCTAAAAACACAAGATTAACCTTCCTGTTATGTTGTGGGTTGACCCACTGTAAAGTAAAAAAATCTAAAAACAATAGTTAAAAGTATTTTATTGGTATGAAACTTCTTCTGCTTGGCTTAACAGGTGTAATCAACATATGAAATGCAAATGGGTCATTTCACATATTTGCAGCCTCCCCCTGCATGTTTATATTACAAAGGTACTGTTCAGGTCAATTTGACCCTGAACAGAAGAGGTGTCTCATGTTAATTTATCAACATCACTTCATAAAAAGATTTCAAAATGTAAAATTAAATAAAAAAAAATCAATGTCATGTAAAAATTTTATATGTAGGTCTTTCCAATGTACAATAAAAAAAGTTTTAACATGCATTTTTAATGAAAAACGAGTGTATTATCCTCATTGAACTATAATCTGAGAGGTAAAAAACACCATTGCACTAAATAGTGATTGAAAAGGTTAGTAATGGGAAAATGAACCCAGGAACATCACTGCTGTTCCTGAGAAATGAACATAACAGGTGGGTTAAATATAAGAGCAAATATGGTGAATATGTAACTCATGAG
>NW_018128055.1:264734-284327 GCF_001952655.1 Monopterus albus | reverse complement strand
CACTCTTTAAAAAACTGAATTCATAGTAAAATATAAATTCCAGCAGGGTGTCCAACACACATTCCTGATTCAGTGGGGTATAACAGCATATCATCTGCATATACGTTAGTGACATTTTCTGTTCAGTTCCACCCTAACAACGCCATTTAAGAAAATAATCATATATAAAGACATATAGCAGTGGTGAAAATCGACAGCCCTGCCTCATGCCATGTCAGTTTTCTGGAGTGCACACAGGGATATGGTGAGGAATATGGGAGCTTTAATCAAGTCAAAAACTATTTTCCAATTTCAAATTTGCCCAGGGTTTTAAATAGGTCAGCACACAACACCCAGTGTCTTTCAGCATCTAATAAAATGATCATTTCTGGGAGTCGGGTGGTGAAATTTGTAAACAAAACATTGAGACAACTCACCTTTAAAAAAAAATCCTGTCTGTCTGTAATAAATTTTGTCTTATATGGTGAAATACATTCACTTACACCTTTTTAGTCAGTGTTCACCAGGAAGAGCAGCCTGTAACTGCTACATTGACATGGATCGGCCCCTTTTTAATAAAAGTGGCACCGAGGCCTGGCATAATGTCACAAGGAGAATCAAGTAATAAGTGACAGTAAAAGTCCAGAATACTTAAAACTTCACTGATATTCCTGGTGTTGCACTCAGCTGCACTCAGAAAAAAGCGCAGAATTGTTTGTGCAAAGATTTTAAAGAAGAATTTCATACAGAAACATGCAGGTAAGCATGTTGTCCAAGACTTTTTATCAGACAAAGTTAGCATATTTCCATAGTGCATAGCCTGGACTATATTCTCATTTAATCAAGGTTCTGAATAAAGTGGCTTTCAAGGCAGACAAGAAGACAACTATAAGCCTGCAACTGCAAGACAGCTCTTGCCTCCCCATATGGCTAGCAGAACACTGAGGCCAAGTGTTTCCTTTCTGCTTCTACCTGTGGAGATGACAGTGCTCTACGCAAACAGATGACAAGCTCCTGTCCTCTCTTCATGGAGGTGAGCCAGGTACTGTCAGCGATGCTCTGACAGATGCTCCAGAAAATGCTGTTGCTGAAGAGCTGATTCATCACTTCTCTATAATGACAGATCTTTATTTACACTGGCCATGGGATGATACAAATCACTCGAGGATACATTTCAGTCACTTCTCTCTAAGTTATATTTGCACAGTACTACTTAATCACCCTGCTGCTCAGCTTGCCAAAGAAGTGCTGTAAGCTCTGCAGTTCCTGTTGTTTTGCCATTGCTCTGGTGTCAGATAAACAGTGAGGATGTTTTTGTGGCTTGCAGGTGTGGCAACTTGCCACCAGCAGCTTTTTCACAGCAGAGAGCACAAACCTGTCTAACATCATTTCTTATATGTCTTATACTTGTAAATGGTCTTATACTTGTATAGCGCCTTTCTATGTTTTAGAGCACACTCAAAGCGCTTTCACATTATTCGGCCATTCACACTCCCAAATTCACACACCGGTGACATCACCGGGAGCAACTGGGGGTTCAGTGTCTTGCTCAAGGACACCTTGACATGTTGACTGGACAAGCCGGGAATCGGACCGCTAATCCTCCAGTTAGGAAACGACCCGCTCTACCTCCTGAGCCACAGCCGCCCCCTTTTAGTGTGTTGTGTGGTTTCCCTTGGCCTCCCGAGCCCTGAAGCCAGTCAACCTGCCCACAAACTGAGCGCTCTGTGAAGCAGACAAGCTGTTTTTTATACGTTTGTCTTCTGTCACACAAATGCTAAAAACAGAGACAGTGATTTAAAAAAAACCCAGTTGTTACTACAAGTGTTTCCACTGGCACTGGTGCAACACATGGCTACCAACAGCTGCAACAGTGTTGTAATTATTGCTATTTACAGAAGAACAGATGAAAATGAGGGGAAAATTGAACATAAATTGAAATGTATGATCTACCATATTTTAACACCTGTGCTTTTATGGCTTCTTAGCAGCAGATAAAATGTGAGGATTTGCTTGTTCTTTTTTTTTTTTTACATAATTCAACTTGGATGTGTTTGGGTTTTAGACAGCTGTTCAGCCAAAATCAATCTGAAGACTTCACCTTGGGTTCTGAAAAACTGTGATGGGCATTTTTCACTAGCTTTCTCACACTTTAGACTAAACTATTCATCAAAAATAATTAACAGCTTTAAAGTAATTTCTTATTTGCAGTCCTAACAAGTGGTTAAACAGTTCTCAAACCATTCTTGAAGTTTTTTTTAATAAAAATATACTGTTGCTGTTAAGTCAGCAGTTCTTTAGTTGTTCATGTGAAAGAGGAACTGGAGGGTCAGCATAGATTAGCCTTAATGCGACACACCTGTAGATGAGATGCCAGTTAATTCATCTTGAATGTCCCCACCAGCCTCATACTTAGCTCTGTAACACTGCACAAAGTAGATTTTGGCTGGAGTATCACTAAGTTCTATAGCAGGATAATATTAATATGGCACTAAAAACTTGTTGAACACTTCCATGGTCTCAAAACACATGGCCACCTTCTGGGCTGATTTATTTCTTTTACCCATGACCTATTTTGCCCCTGACCATCATTCACAAGCCTCCACAGAGTCTACACTGAGGTAGCATCATTAACCTCCCTACTCATGGTAATTTGTGATGCAATAGTGCAGTCTTTTTTCCACAGCTCCACTTTTTGAATACAATCTCTGGTTAGTGTTGTCTGTTGTTGAAGAGAAACCATGGCCCATTTGTCACTGGAGACAGAGGAGGCTGCACATTTCAGTTCAGGTTAGCACACAGCCAATAGATACTGGGTAAACAACAGCAGCGTTTGATGCAGTTCTACCCACAACTACGTTACAGTTGGAGATAGAGGGATGTCCTAGATGGAGCTCTCATCAGGCTGTAGGTCCAGCTGTGTGTGTTTCCTCTTCTCCAGGATCCTGTTGAGCTCTTCTGTGAAGGAGTGGTAGAGCGGTGACATGCCGTCAGGGTCAGACTGCCTCAGCAGCACGTAGCTGTTCCCGTTGATCTTCCTCAGCACGCTAGGCAGGGTGGCCGACAGCCCATTGGTGTAGTCCATGTCGGGAAGCGGAGGCGGCATAGGAAGAGGAGGGGCTGGAGGAGGTGTTTTGGTGGGAGACATCTGACCCTCACCTGGAAGTATCTGGAGGAAACCATCGGCCATGTCCCCAAAGGTCGGCACAGAGATGGACCGACGACCGTGATGGCCGTTGCAGTGGCAGGATATGGTTTTGAGTTCAAAATGGGAGCTCCTTTTTCTCTCGGATTCCCCCAGGACGTGCAGCCTTTGCTGGGAGAACTTTCGACCCCGAGAGGTTCGTCTGGTGCAGAAGCTCACATAGAGCAGCACGACACTCAGCACCAAGCAAAGCCCTCCGAGAACCACCACCAGGGAGATGTACACAGCTTCCATGTGTCTGTAGGTTTGAAACTCAGGCCCTGGAGGCAGTGGGGCAGGAGGTGAGGGCAGAGGCTGCTCGCTGGGGCTGCTGGTGGGCAAAACAGATGGGCTTGAAACCGTCGTGAGGTTGGTTGCGACTGTGGGCTCCACAGTGATGAACGGATCTGTGTGCACCCTGACTGTGTAAAGATAAACCAGGACTGAGACCGAGTTCTCCACAGCAAAGCAGCGATAAGAGCCATTCTGTTGGACACGAGCTCCAATTATGAGGAGGCCATCTGTGCCAATGCGGTAGCCTGAACTGAGACCGTATCCCTGGAGTTCTTTGCCATTTAGTGTCCAGCGTGGAATGGCAAGGTTGGAGCGCAGTTCGCACTGTAGTAGCACATCATCACCCGACATCACAGAACGTCTCCGGTGGACCACTGGGCATCACAAAGAGAAGAAACAATGAGAAGCGCTAAAAGAGATGAAACATAAGAGCTAAAAAGAGATGAGATAAAGTAGAGCGTGTGTGACAGACAGCAAAACAAAAGTGCAGCAGGACAGAGAGAGGAATATACAATGAGATGCTGGGTCACCAAGGTTACATTTTCAAAGTGCAGGAGAGCAACCTGTGCAGCTCAACCTTTCACCATCACTTTCCATTACATTTTATAAGCCTCTTTAAGTGTGGTGAGCCCTGCAATGCAGCCACAACTGCCTGACCTCCAGCAAAAGAGGAACTGATTAACATGTGTACGCTGGGACCGGGGGGATGGGTAAAGACTGCACACCTAATAAATCCCTTAATAGCTGCTAAATGCCTGGGTTTTCAGGCAAAGAAGAGAAGTACGTGTTAGACTTTATTTCACCCCATAATGTGTGTGAGTGAGCGAGCCAGTTAAATGTAATCAAGGGGAATGGATGGGAGAGAAAAGTACAAAACTTTCTCAAAATTCAAAGTGATGCGTGGTACATAAAAGCGTGTTTGTGTGTTGGCATTGTAACACGTACCGTTTCCTGAATTCTCTTTGCAGCCTCTGATGCCTCTCAGGATATCTTGCGTTAGATTTGACCTGAAATAAATTAGAATTAGCCATCAACATCACCTTAATCAGAAAAGCCTCATTAAATTAAGATTTTTCAATCAGGCTGTGGCCAGTGACGGGGAAATACTCATGTTTTACTTAACAATGTTAGTTCCAACTAGCCTATTTTGTTTTTCTGCTTCAGATGTCGAGTTACGCTAAACCTGATTTAAGAGAGCAAGAGAAAAGTGTCTTTGTGCTAATCATTTGAATTTCCATCCTTCTCACTCCAGGAGAAGCTCCTGCTGAGCTGCAATAAAAATCCAGGTCAACATTGTCTTTGACCTGCTTTCATAGACCTTCTGTTGGAATGGAAAGTAAGCTGTATAAATAATTAATTAGAATATGTTTGGGCCCTGAAGGAAGAAATAAACAACCAAAAAGATCCTAATGCAAAAATGAACACTATGTCAAAATGATTAATGTATATTTATGACCAATTTCAAGTGAGCTAACAATAGTAATTATAATTATGATGCCATCCCTTAATCTGAAAAGTTCACTATATTATTTGACCGACAACACTGAGTGTCACACCTGTTTACTCTTGCCAACAGTTTAATATCTAAGTAAAGTTAAATCATGTTTTTACATGAAATAAAATTTCAGTTTACATAACCACTTTTCAAAAGTCATCTAAATGCATGTAGAGGTAGAAAGGGAAGAAACAGAAAGCATAAAAACGAGTTTCAAAGGAAATGAGGACAACTAGCAGAACAGACAGATGGAACTACAGAGCAGGTTTAGGCAAATACTGACTCAGGATCTATGATGGAGGAAAGCAAGCTTACATGTCTCAACAAGACTCTGGTTTATTTTTTGCCAGATCTGTGTAGCCCAGTCACTGTGTGCATACACAACACCAGCAGCCTGTTTGTCTGACTGGAAATGTGCATCTGTCTCTGGATGTGTGCATCACTTGTTTGTGTCTACAACCTCACCTTTGTGCACGTGACGATATTTCCACACACACCCTCCCGTCCCAGCCGCAGAACGGATCTCTGGCGAATACGCAGTCATAGCAGGAAGTGTACCTCTTACAGGTTGACATCGGTACCTGCATGACTCCAGAGTAGGAGCCAATATAGATACTCCGCTAGGAAAAACACACACAGCATGACAGCATCACATTTATTGCTTTCTTTTTGTTTTTTTTTTCCTTTAAAGCCTAAAATACCAGTAGACAGCACTGGTATTTGCAGATTAATCATTATTTATTGATAGATTTGGACATTTTGGCGGAAATTTCCATTGCTTTCTTACTCTCGATAAGCTTTAAACTAAACTTATACATATAGTTTGTAAAATTTTTAGCTAAAATATTCTTTAAAATTCTGTAATTTACCGATTCTGACTGATAAATTAAAAATCCTGTCAATTGCATGTTCAAACCTATTTATAAAGTTGATTAGATCGTGATCTATCAAAAGCAGAATGGGTGCATTTGCATCACTCATAAATAGGCCATTTAAACTTTCATTCATTCAGCACATGCCTCTGCATGCTGAACATGAATACATACCACAGCTGAGGATATGACCATGCTCTCTACAGGCTGCGGTTTGTCAAATAACTGCAGCTCTTCTATGATGTGCACTTCTCCATTGATGTCTACAGCTCTGTGCAGCCAGCCATCGTCTGTAAGGAAAGATACAACCTCATCAAACAAGACTCTCCAACAACCTTGAAAGGCAATACTGAGTGCAAAATAAAGTAGTTTAGCTTTATGGAGTGTTTAGTAATAAAACCCACCAGTTCCCAAAAACAGAACAGTGTAGATGTTTCCATCCAGCGCCGGCTCCTTGTGCACAGCTATTTTGACATAGTTGACACTCCTCTTGAACATGAGTGGTCGGACCCCTATTGGATGCACTTGGCTGGCCATCAGTGGGTGTCTTCTGGCGAAAGTGAGGACACTGTCTGGGAGGTCTCGAGATGAGTTGATGCCCTGGGACCTGTGCAGATCTGTTATGCACTGCAGAGAAAAGCAGAGAGAAAGGTTCTTTGCTTGCACAGTGGAAAGAACAAGACATATACATATACAGATACTCTAATGGTGGCAGACAACTTGGTTTTAATTAATGAAACTCACAGATCCAGGTCGTGGCTCTGGAACCTTTCCTGTGTACTCCCTCCACTTTGAGTCCTGCACCTCCATGTACGGCCCCTCAAAAACCTTCTTTACATCTGAGAAGGCATACTGGCAGATAGCAGTGGCTTTGATATTCTTCCTGAAAGACACATCCACTATCAGGAATAATGATTCAACACTGAATAAACACAGAGGGAACACAACACAAATCAGCGATCACATACAGGCGCAAAGGTAACTAGGCTAGTGAGGGCGCCGAAAACCGGGGGTGTTGAGGTGGTAATGTTTTATTTCATCTTGGATGTTATCAGTCTGAGCTGGTGGCGTCACTGCCAAGTGCATTATACCCCTCTTTATCTGCAGCAACTACTCCCCTCATTCACTCCAGAAGTAAATATTTGTTTTGCAAATTTTTCAGCACCACACTCACAGTACCATAATACCCACTCCCTGTGAGTAATAAATAAAACAGTCCCATATGCGGTTTCTGTGAAGCACTTGTGAAAGAAAAGGTTTCTCCACCAAGAATAGCAACAGCATGAGTCGGGAACCAGGTGACCCTTAATCTTAAGGCCTAGAGGTGAGATTAGTGATGGGGGGAAATGTCTGCATCACATTCTTAAACCTATTGTGTGTCCACCTAACCCTTCAAAAGCATTCAAGTGAGAAAAATGAGATGGAAGTGAAACCAAAAACTGATGAGCAGAATAGCTCAGGGGCTTCTGGCACTTCTGAGTCTAAATCATAGTGATGACTACAGGTGCAGGTTTCTAAGAGAAAACCAGCAAATAGAAGGACAAGATGAGACGGAGGAAATGTGAGAAAGACAAAGGAACGATTTGACAGCAGCTGCAGCAAACGAGAAGTCAGACAGACCGACTGAGCTCCAATATCCACAAAGAAAAAAGTGAGAGAAGTAGATTATATTACTGTTCTGCTGCAATCCTATCCTTTCCATCAGACTTCAAACACCCTTGGGACAGTTTTATGCAGCATGACTCTGTATCAGCACAAACACACACACACTCACACTGCTACCAGATAATCCACTGGCAACTGTTGTCCTCCGACACTCACATCGGCTCCGACTGCAGCTTCACTGGCTCTGGTTTGATAACATCCCAACAAGGGTTTGAAATACTGTAGCTACTTATTCATACAACTAATCAGTTGATTGTTTTACAGATGATATAGTCATTATTTAGGCAAAAATGTCAGAAAATAGAGATCGCGGAGATCAAGGTAACAACTTCCTCTGAACAACAGTCCAAAAGTCCAAAGATGCAGTGACAAATTGCATTGAAATTCAATCAAGTCAGATCTAGTTTCCATTGCACTCCACAGTATATCCAGATATTTTTGTGCTTCTGCTCTTAGGCTGTTTTTCATTGGCTTGGCTAAGTAGCTACAGAAGGAACCATCACTGCTGCAGCTTGCAATCAGAGGAGGAGAGCTTTCAATACAAGTCTGCCCCTGACTTGGAGTGTGCTGGACGTTTGGTTTAAAGGACCTTCACTCAGCGCTCCCTCTCCCTGCTCCACCGTGCTCCACTACAATCTGTTGTGCTCCACCATGCTCTGCCCAGCTCTTCAGATATTTGTCCTTATGACATTACAATAAATAAGAATAGAGCAAACCTCCTGATCAAGCAGAAATAACTTAAAATCTGATTGTTAGAGAGATCAATCATGCTCAAAACCTTTCAGAAGCCAATATCTTTGCAAAAAAAGTTACATACTGTAGCTTTAATAAAGATTTATTTAAAAAAGTAATAACTGAGTCCTGACCTCAAACTCTTGATTCTCACCAACCTGCAGCTCAAACTCATGCTGGACAGCCATTCCAGTCTCTATGCTAAGCTAAGATAAATGGCTGCTGAGTGTTGCTTTGGATTTAATGAACGGACATAAGAGAAAGTGAATATTCCCCAAACAGCAACAAAAGTTTAAACAAAAAGTGTAATGAAAGCGGAGTCGGATGGAGCCTCTTACCACTCAAGGCCAAAGATGCCATAGAAAATGCTGCTTTGAGCATCCCGACCCTGCAGGACAAACACACTGCGGAGGATATTGAGGTGCAGCTCATACTCTGGGACTGAACACACCATTCTGGCTTTGAGGAAGGAAGTCCATTTCCTCTGCAGGGTCCTCTGGCCACCCCAGTCCGTCTGCAGACAGAGGAGAGGGTGGATGGATGTTTTGATAAAGCCACTCACTTGAGCTGACACATTCTAGCATATTCAGTTTCAAATCACACAAATACACCCACTCACATATATCTGTACACATCAACTACCAGTAACAATGCTATAATGCACATGTATCTGCAAAAAGAATGACAGAAAGAAAAAGAGTCTTGTGAAAGTGGGGCTGAAGCAGTCTTCTAGCTCTGAGTATGCCTACTTTAGCACATTTGCTCTAATTTCATTTCTGTAGCACAAGGAGGCGAGGCTGCAAGAAATATCTCCCTAAAAGTAATTTAGCACACCTCATTTAGAAGAAAAAAAGCGATGGAGGCTTCTTTTCCTCTTCTTTGTCTGAATTATAGTGCTTTGTCTTTCTTTGTTTACGTATTTCACAGAGATCTGTTGTTCATCAATATCCTCTGCCTGCCTTGGCTTCCCACACAGAAAGGCAAAGGACCATAAATCAGCATAACATGTACATTTCTAAAACAAAAGTGCCACCATTAGGTACTTCCATCAATAATAACAACTCAATTTTTAGTATATGAGGAAGACACTCTAAAGAGAGTTGGCAGAGTTAGTAACGCAGGGATGAGATGGATGCTACTGCAAAAACAACAAAGTATTCTAAAATAAATAGATGTCAGGGTTATTACTGTGGAAAGAGCTAAGAACTGAGCTGATACATTACAGTCACTGTGTGGACTGAGCTCCTGTTTGAGCAGGACATAAAGTCGGTTTCTAAAGTTATACCACAGAAAGTGACAAACTGTCCAACTCTTTTCTCTTTGAGATATATGTAACTCACTATTAAAGTTCATATGGCACTGATTTCTGCCTTGTTTCCATGACATTCACACCCTTCTCTGAGAAACCAGGTCATGATTGCTGAGCTAGTAGATGCAGCCTGGTTGGCCAGTATGAAACAGAAGAGGACAGGTCTCCAGTGATTTCAAGCCAGAGGCTGCTGCCAGGGCCTTTACTATCTGGTGATCTGCCTCCAACCAGCGTGGGGTCTGGCCGCTACGGGGCTGATCTGGGGACCAGCTCGACATCTGCATGCACTGCTGTGGCCTAGTTCACACTGAGTCATTACACTCTCAACTGCTCCGACAACTCCACAGCAATGCAGAGCAAGGGGGAGAGGAGGAGGAAAATAAGAGACTTTATTTCCAGAAATTACTTTTTTTGGCGCAGAGGGAATCATAAGAAGATGAACTGTTGGAGAATACAGAATTTAAAAAGTTCTAAAAGGTTTTGAGAGAGCAACATTTTCAGAAATTAGTTCACTTCCTGCAGTCCTGTATTATTGTTTGTAAAAAAAGTGCATCAATTTAAATGTGCACTAAAAGATTTATTATATTTAACCAATATTTTAACAGGGGAAATCCCACTGGGGTTAACAACCTCTTTTACAAGGTGCCCTGCCACGACAGCAGCATAGGGGGTTCCACACAAAACAAAACATACAACATTAAAATACATACTAATGTACAAAATATGCAAAGCTAAGAACAGCGTGGTCATAAAACAATATCAAAACTAGAATTGAAAGCTAAAAACAAGAGCAAATAGAAAAAGAACCCCTAGCCAGTGCATTTACAATAGTTTTAAATTCAGCCAGTGATACAAATTTCATTAACTTAATTTCCCTCTGCAAGCGATTCCAGGTGGCTGGAGCAGAAAACATAACAGATTTCCTTCCCATCTCTGCCCGAACGCAATTTTAAAGTCATGACAGCAATCAGGCGAGGTCAGACCTAATAACATTTTCGTGTTTTATTAATATAGAAGCTGCAACAGCACAAGCTGAAATATGCAGAGAGACAAACGTCTTGTTTGCTTTAAGAGCACTGCATCAATCAATAACTTTAACTTGGGATTCCCATTTGCTCCCATGTTGTAATGTGATTTCAGTACAACACCATACTGTGATGGTAGTTGCACCATCATGACATTGGCTACAAGAGACAGAGGAAGAAGAGGAGGAGAGAACTCTAGGAATGGTGCTGGTCATGCTGTCTAGTCCAGAGATACTGACTGCAAGTGAAATATGGTGAGAGGGAAATGGAGGAGGAGGAGGAGGAGTGGTACAGGGCAGGTTGGCAGCAAAGAGAGGGAGAGGGTTTGCTATTGGAAGTGGTAGTTGGTGGACTGGTAGTTTGCCTGGCAACAGTGGTGCAGAAAGAACCAGAATAAAAAAAAAAACAAGACTAGAGACATCCAGCTGCTTGTTCATTCAGCACTGACAAGGAGAAAGGCAGCTGGGAAAGAAAGTGAGAACTGAAAGTCTCCCTAAATTCACTTACATTTCACTCTGTTTTAGTGACGCAAAGCATTAATAATCCCATTTTGCACATTGCAGGCACTATTATGTGAGTTTTGTCAATTTCTAGATATAACTTTCCCAACCCAGTGAAGCCATGAATGTGATTATAGTTTAGTGTTTTGGTTTGCTTCTCTCTCAGACCTTGCAGACTCGGGCAACCCTGGACACCTTGGTCTGGCTCGGGTAGGTAATCTGCTCCTGGCTTTTCTCCGTAAAGAAGTAGTAAATCTTGTCATCATCACCGATAGAGCTGTTGATGCTCTCCTTCAGCAGCACAGAGCCCACAAAATCTGCCTCTGTACACACACAAACACAGATCCGCAGACCTATTAGCAGCCTAGGACATGTCTCCTTGGAAACTAAAAATAGAGCTTTTAAGTATGATCGAACGGCCACATCTAAGCCATTTAGAGCTGCAGTGCAATGCAGTTTTTATTTGATTTTCAAATTTTCATTTCTGCAGGTGAATCCATTTCTGTAGCAACAACAAACATCTGGAGAGATACTGTAAAAATGTGCAAAATGTCAGAGAGGTTTGGTCTGTTTAATATAGCATTGCAAGTGAACTTGTATAAACCTCTGTCTGGCTGCAGCTATTTTGCACACACTTACACTTGTATTTGTGGAGTATTTCCTTTCTTTTTGGCATGTGGTGTCATGTGTTGTATTTACCCAGAAGCCACCGGGTGGGGGCCTCCTCTGTCCTCAGTGTGGGGAAGGGAAAGTTTCTACGCACATCTGGAGAGCTGCGAAACTCGTACTGAGAGGCTGTGAACATCTCACCATCTGATCAACAGATTGTACAAAGAAAAAAGGAAGAAATTTGGAAATTTAAATCATAAATGAAAACTGTTGGTAAGAGGGACTAGGCAAACTGTGACCTCTCAAGCAATGTGGTTACAAGATTTCCATCCATTCATTTGCTACATCCATGAGGGTTGTAGGGGGGCAGGATCCTATCACAGCTGACAAAGGGCGCACCATGCAGAGGTTGCCAGTCTATCACAGGCTACCATACAGAGACAGACACTCACACTCGCACCTACAGTTAAAGTCTCTAATTAACCTGAGCTGCAGGCACTGGGGGAATATGCAAACTACACAGAAAGGCCTCAGCCAGCTTTAGAAGCAACGCTGCTGACCATGCAACACAGGACCACCCACTTAAAACATTTATAAATGGTAACTAGGGCAAAATGTTATATTGCCTTGTTTGTTATGTACATTTTCAATAAAGTTTATTTTAAAAAAAAAGGCATCCCCTGGTGCCATTGTAAAAGAATTTTTCAACTGTGCCCGGTTTTGTGGATATATTTTACCTCCTGCTGCTGCTGCACTGTGACAGAGGATGTAGAGAAAAATACAGGGCCTGAGGTTACTGCATGTCCGGGATTGTGTGCAACATGGTGTACGAACCCTAACCACTGCTGCTTTGACATTCTGGATTAGAGCAACAAATCAAATCTTTTCCCATTATTATTATTAATCCACTTCCAAATATAGGAGCTTGTTAAAACTCAAACCTGTGCTTATACTGGGGCACAGCAGATCATTACTGGGGCACGTGCCCCAGTAAAAGGGGTCTAGTGACACCTATGGTGTTAATTGCATGTCAGGGCATCACTGAAAATAAGCACTTGCTCTCAACTGATCTTTTCCTGAATAAATAAAGGTGATGATGATGAAAGCACCACTGAGAACTTGGCTGCAGACTCTTGGCAATTTTGCGTGTTAATGAAGGTGATCACCTAAATAGTTTTCGCTTGATTTGTTGGCCATGATGTCAGCATGATCTAACTAACATTAAGCATGACAGAGTTAAAGGTCACCTCTTTTGTCTAATAAAGTTAAATCTTTGCTTATTCCTACTAAGGCATACTTCTGCTGCCTGCAGGCTACTTTGACTACACCAACAGAAGCAGGATAGCAGGATAGAAGCAAGTCTGGGACACATACCCACAAGAAGGCCAGTGTATCCCTTTGCTGGGTCATATGGACATCTGTCTTTACCATCCTCGAAGCCTGAGGAGAAGCTGAATCGCTCTGCATCCTTGCAGAGAGAGCAGGGACAACAGTCGATTAATCATTTCATTTCAATTGCCTTAATTGTGCAGAAATTAAATGACATGGGCTCTTACTATATAAGCACAGAGAGGTCTGAAGGCATTTGTTCCACAGACGTACAGGTGAGTCTCATTGTATCGCTGCAGAAAGCGGATGTGATTGTAACACTCTGTCTGCAGAGAACAGAAGAAAACAGGTTATGCAATAAGTAATCCTGGAGAGAGTGCATGTCAGTCAGTCCACTTCATATGCAAGGGGCTATTTTTGCTAAAGTTTAATGAATGAGTGATTTTGTTTATCTTTTCAAGGTATCAGGAAAATGGATTAAGCAGCCATTCACTTAACTGCTGTCAGAAACACTCTGTACAAAAAAGGGCTTCATTAACGTTCTGCAATAATAACTCAAAAAATAAAATTCCTGAAAAGAAAAAGTGGCCAGGTAAGAGAGTAGAGCTGCAGCCTTGTACCTGATTGTCTCTGCCTTTGTTTAAACACTGCTTCTTCTGTTCAGGGGTAGCATCCCAATCGATCTGGAAACAGTGGGGGGTAATAAGGAGGAGTCAATTAACACAGTAAATAAGGAGGGAAGAAGGGATAGTTAAAGATCTATAGACATAAGAGAAACAGAAGGTAAGTGTGTGTATTAAACAGGAAGAGAGACAGAGAGACAGCACATTTAATTTTCTGGCTGCGTCACTGAGTTTTGAGTCTCTTCAGTGACTTTTGAATAAATGCATGGTGTATTTAACATGATACCCATAAAACTGGAGGAACACAGTGGGATTTGTTCAATCTTATTAAACCTATTATTAGTTTGTCCTCTTTTAATATTAACAAAGGAATAAAAACTTGTGAATTAGAGTTTTCTGTTTCCTTCTTAACAGTAGCAATTAGGTGACGATCTGTGGCACTCACAGCGAGGTTCGCAGATGTGGAGATGTTGGAGATGTTGAGCGCGTACAGAGCTCCTCTCCCTCCCACGTAGAGAAGTCCAGCCTCCTCCTCCAGCAGCAGAGTGCTGTAGTTCTGGGAGGAGCCGGTGAAACGAGCACTGCCCAACAGACCTGCAGAAATATGACACGCGTTACAAAGGTTTGTTCTTCATAATGGCCAAAAATGAAACGGGTGTTCTCAACTGTTTTTATCTATAAAAAGTTGACTATATAATATACTATATAGTGATTATACACTAAGTAGCTGTTAAGTTTCGGGCAAGGAAGGAGCCAAAATGCAGACACAGTCTAGAGTCTAGTGTTTATTCAGTTTAATATAAATGAAGAGGAACAAAAGTGTAAACAGATGCTCAACCTGACAGGACGTCATAATACAGGTATAAAACTAATATCTAAACAAAACTGCCTGGCAGCTACATGAAACGAACTCTAAATAACTAAAACGAACATGGAGAACTAACCAAGAATCTTCCTGACAGGAAAAACGCAAAAGAACAGTCTAAAAGCAACCCAGGTAAATATAACCGGGGGTGACAGTGGGGCGGTGGGTAGAGCAGTTGTTTCCCAACCGGAAGGTTGAGGGTTTGAATCTTGGTGTCTGCAGTCCACATGTCGAAGAGTTCTTGGGCAAGACACTGAACCCCCCCCCAAATTGCCTGTGATGGCGGCACGTAAGCACACAGCAACCCGGGGCCCTCAGCTCCAAACAAAACTTCTTTGTACGTGTCACAATGACAATAAAATAAAGCTTCAGCAGACAGGCAGGGTGTGGTATACACCAGCAACCAGGAGGACATATAGACAGGAGACCAGGAGGTAACGAGCAGCACGTGGAAGCAATGAACAGAAATTGTGAACCAGGGAAAAGCTGGGGCAGGTGAGGTAACATGAGACAGGAAATCTAACCAAGATAAAAGCACCAAACAGGGAGCAAGTCCACAAACCATAACAGTAGCCAAACATATTTAGATCTGCAAATATTGGGCAATTGATTCAACTCATTCTTGATAAAAAATGCTAAAAATCAGCTGTTTTCAGCTCCATAAATATAAGATTATTGTGATATTTCCAATTTGTATTATTATAACTTGGGGCAGTAGAGTGGTGCAGTGGTTAGCACTGTCGCTTCACAGCAAGAAGGTTCTGGGTTCAAGCCCGGGCCAACCTGGTGCCTTTCTGGGCAGAGTTTGCATGTTCTCCCTGTGCCTGTGTGGGTTCTCTGCAGGTACTCTGGCTTCCTCCCACAGTCCAAAAACATGCAGCTTAGGTTGACTGGTGACTCTATATGTCAGCCCTGTGATAGACTGGCGGCCTGTCCAGTGTGGACCTCACCTCTCACCCAGTGTCACCTGGGATCGGCTCCAGCCCGAGATGGTGGGTCGCTGGAGTGAGAGGACTGTTGAGCAGAATGGGGGTGGGGACACAGGGGAGACTAAATCATATGTCAATCAGCAGGAATTGTGCCCCAGTACTGCCAAATTGCATCAACAGTACTTCCAGAGCATCATCATCATCATCATCACTGCTGTGTGTGTATGAATGAGAGTGATGGGGGGGAGGTTCACAGAGTTAGCCCTGTATGTGTTATTAATTTGAATGTTTTTTGTTGTTGTTGTTGATCTTGATGTGGACAAAGTGGTTGTTTATCCATAGCAGAGTAACTGACCTGGTGCGCTAAATGAAATATCTGAACATACTGTACCCTGGTGTAACACCTCAGAAACGGGGGCAGGTTGCTCTGCTGCTGTGAGACAGTGAAAAAGAGGACATTGCTTTTTCGTGAAGGGATGGAAGCTCTCTCTCTCTGTGCAGAATGAGGTTTACAGAGCTTTGATTTGCACTAAAAAGTTTGAGATTAATGTCTGGCATACAGAAAACCACACATGCAGGAGGACCAGCTGTCACCAGAGAACATTACTGTGACTTGATGCCAGTATGTCTTAGCTCCCAGTAATAAGACAGCCTATATTTGTCCCCTACTAATCAATTTACTGTGGTGTGATGGTGTGCACGCTTGTCACAGTTAATCTGTTTGCCTTTTCATTGTACCTCTGATGGAGCAAGGAGGGTCCAGTGCAGCTGGGAAGGCCAGTATATCACAGAGTAACTGCTGGAGGTAAATAGATGATTACCCAGTGAATCTTAATGATGGTAGATGAAATGTCATTACAGAAAAGATGGCCTGTTGATGGTTGGTACATGCCTAAATAATGAACATACTGTCCTGTGAAAAACAACTAGTGTAGAGCCTTAATTTACCCAAAAGTCACAGATAGCTGTGTGCACAGTTAAATAAGATTCACATTAGCTACAGAAACAAACAGATTTACTGGCTTCACTGAAGAGAAAGAGCATTGTTTGCTATGTGATTCAGGTGAGACTGAAGTCCATTTATATTTTATTGCTCAGTATTTGATGAATTAAGAGCTACACTATTTAGTAAAATAATATCTGATGAATGATTATAAGAAACTTACACCGTGTTTCAGGATGGGAACCTTTTGTATGGATGATGTTCATGTTTTATTTTGGTGCCTTGTAAATCTGTGTCGACCGTATGTGTATGACACAATGAATAATAAACCATTAGAAACACCTCAAAGTACAGTGCAGCACAGCAGAACAGCAGGGAGAACAGTCCAAAACCCCAGGATGAGTAATACTTCCTGTGACTAGTATATGTATACATTATGAAGATGTCAGATTGGTTTAGTTCTCCTTTAATTTGGGAACTATCTAAACAAAGAATGCATTAACAAGACAAGACTCTGACAAAGCATTACTGCCAGCAACTGGTTAATACATTTCAGTTGATACCAAAAGAAAAAGAAAAGCACAGATGAATTACTGAATGGGCCTGCATGTCTGTGCCTGAGGTGCGTTACCCATTAACAGAATTTCTGTAAGGATGGGGAGTGAAAAACCCAAGTAGATTAATGCAATAAAGAGATCACTGCTTGAGATTATGCATTCTGTTTTAGTTTACCATGGGGTATAGGGATCACACCATTGGAGCTTTCATACAGTCTAAATTGCTAAAATTTTTCGATTTAGTGGGATATAAGACTGCTGTGTTTATGTATAAAGCCAGGAACAATTTATTACCTGGTGGAATTCAAAAACTAATGAAAGGGAAGGGGGATACAGTTTAAGGGGTCAGTTAAATTTAAAAATTCATGCTATATGTACAACCAAAAAAAGATTCTGTATTTCCATAAGTGGGGTAAAACTATGGAATAATTTAAGTGTGGACATAAAAAATAGTAATAGCTTGTGTGGTGTAGAAGATAACAATTTAAGAATGTAATTATGTAAGAATGTTAACACTCTGTAATAATTCTTTAGTATATTACTTGTGTGGTGTAGAAGATAATTATCTATGTAGAGATACTGCTTGTAAACCAATGATGGTAAGATGATGTTATGGGGTAGGACTGGATAAGTCTGACTTCTTCCTACTCCATTCAAGCATGTACTAGGTATAAGCAAATTGATATTGGATTGTGTATATAAATGTGTGTTGTTATATTAACTGTTTTACAAGCTTGAAAGAATAAATCAAATCAAATCAAATCAAATCTCACCCAGCAACATAGCGTGAGACAGACAAAAGACAACGATCAAGTTTAAATGGTGGCAACCCAGTTAAAAGATGGCCCAACTCAAAGTGGAATTCATGTTTATGCTAGTCAAAATATAGAAGAAGACAAGGCCACACATTCTCCAGGGCTTTAACTCGTCTCTACTACCTCAATTACTGCTCTTATTCACAAGGACCATGATGACAGTGTGGATGACAGTGAGTCTCCCAGCGTGACAACACCATGAAGACTGTTTGGAATTTCCCCACATGCATGACTTCTCAACATGACGAACCATCACATGGAGGCACCAGGTGATGTTGCCCTGTGCTTACCCATTGATTCACCAGAAGACCATGTAGAGAGTCTGACTGCAGCACCTCTTACCGCCCACCTTTCTTCCTGCCAGCTTTTTCTTACTGGTTCTATCACGAATAGCCAGACAGCCACAGAGACCCTCTTCCTGGTCAATAATTAGGTTATTTTTATACTGGTTCTGTCATACCCATCAGGCTGATTATATGCATGCCGCTGGGGGAGAATGACACCGCATACTGTATATACTGTAGCCCCTGGTAGAGGAAACTCCACTAAAGTTGCAAAACATCAAGTCTGCATTTTTTTAAGAGCGGTGGCATTTAAAAACATACAGCCTCATTAATCATCAAAACATTCATTTTGAATCATTAGTGTCGTAAACCTCTGCAGCTCACATAAATAAAGAAAGTTTTATGGCCCATAATCACACAGAGGCTGTTATTCCTCCAGAATCAGTGAAGCTTTCAGAGTTGCAGAAGGAGGCTGGCAGTGAGAGGTCAGTAGTGATTTCTAACATATTTGTCTTGTTCAATATTCTATTAAATCATTAGAAACTATGCACACAGATGTTTTGCTCACTGTCTTAATAGTAAAAAAATTAAAAAGTGTGCATTTCAACCCACTATATTTGTTATATATTGGAATGAGTTTTGCTCCTGGCTGGTTCTGTGGCACTTAAAAAGATTTCAAGACACTTACTATAATATAAATTCAACAAGCAAAACCTGTTCATTTCTCTGTGTTGTCTGTGTAAACAAGGCAGCAGTTACAGATGATCTAATCCACTTTGTGTAAAACAGTGTCATGATTCGGTTCCGCTGCTTCCTGTCCGGCTTTTATTTTGACGTTACTTCCTGTTTTTGTTTCACCTTCGTTTCGGTCTTTTTGCGTTCTTCATCACTCACATTGGTTTCACCTGTTTCGTTATTGTTTGCACCTCTATTTAGGATTGTTCTAGACCCCAGCTCTGACTCTCCAGCATTTCTTCGGTTTTGGTATTTTGTGTTTTGACCCGGATTGTTACCTTGGACTATTCTATTCTGCCTCGCCCACTTGTTACGGACTTCCCTTCAGACTATTTTAGATCACCTTCGCTGTATGTGTTTGCTGGCTCTGATCTCGGACTGTTAGGCCAACCCGTAAGTGTGTTTTTTGTTTGTATACCGTGTCTTAGCCTGGTTTTTTGTTCGTTAGTGATCTTAATAAAGAGAGGGGTTTTGTTCATCACTTCCTTGTCTGGCCATTTAATGAGTTCACCAAACACTTTTCGGCAGCATCGTGCACCGATTTCTGACAAAACAGGATCAGGAAACAGGAGCAACAGGACCGATGTAGTCATCCCATTGATTCTCAGTGTCACAGGGAATTCAAAAGCTCAATTCTAGTACATTAAACTTTCTAAGAACCTGTCACCTCTGCTTCCCACAGCGGCAACAATAGCACAGACCTGTCCAACTTCAACAGAATCTACAGATAAGACTCTGTGACTGTCACATATTTGTCGCAGCCATGCAACTGCAGATTTGAGTGAGCAATGAGCAGCTCCTCCAACACAGCCAAAGGTCAGGACACACCAGGGGAGGATTCATCTGAAG
>NW_018128055.1:255548-264664 GCF_001952655.1 Monopterus albus | reverse complement strand
TGACAAGAAATGCAGAAATGTGGTGCACATACATTTGTGCTCACACTGACACAAAACATCATTATTCTCCTCACAAGAACATTACATATTCTTTGAGATCTTGTTTAAAGAGTTATGCAAACATAATCGCTGCTCAAGGTAATTTAAAGAGCCCACTACCCGTGAGTCATCCAAGAGGGAGCAAAAGCCTTGGTTTGTATCTTATAAAAACAGCGGCTGCATGATATAACAAGCAATGTGCTGATGAGAAGGACTGCGGTGACGTACAAAATGTCCCTGGCCAGCAGGCAGCAGGGGTAGCATGACCTTGATCTCAGTCCGGGTGTGATACGACTGTGCTGTTCGACCTTTGGTGACAACACACCCAGATGTATAAAATCAAAAAAACAATATTCAGTTTTAGTCTGAATCGCAGAAATGAAAATCAAAGAGCCACAATTACAGCCTGACAGCAGAACATATATGAAAATAAATTGATATTTTTGTACAGAAAGTTTCTACTGCAAATACACAACCACATACTGTAAAGTTTGTGTAAGTCACATTTTATTGTTTATTACGTCAAAACAAAGTTATGCTCAATAACAGAGTTTTGTAAGTTTGCACATTTACATTTGTACCTGTAAACTTAGTTTTGTGAATTTGTACTTTGAGGTTCTTGTCTAACCCTAAAATCCAGTGATTCACATGGAGGAGACAGTGTGTAAACAGTGTGTACCAGACATGCACACACACACACACACACACACACACACAGTGCCCTGTGTTTTGCTACACAATCAGTGAGGAGAGTCAACAGAGCGCTGAGTTGTGCCAGGAGCCTGTCGGCTGGTCTCTATTTACTGTTGTCATCATTTGTGCACGTGTGTTGGTTAATCAATATCCTGGCTCGGGATTAAAGGAGGGTATTCTGCACCTACCATCTGGACCCTAATCACAGGCCTGCCTGCTGTTTACACACACACACACACACACACACACACACACACACTTCACACTTTTTCCACCCTTCATATGTCTCTTGAAAAAGAGTGAAGACATTTCTGTCAGTGAGTCAGAAGATCTGATCAGTACGTGTGTTTTGTGTTTTTGCCAGAGTGACTGTCTTGATGCTGAGCTGTCACAGGTGGCGCACCCAGAACGTGCACACTCATGCTCAGACATATTTCTAAGCTTCATGTGGGGCCCAAGATGATAGTAAATCCACTGTATGTTTGTATGTCTCCGCCACCACAGTCATCAGTGTGTGACTTCCAGTGTGACTCACTGATCACTAGACTCACTGTGGAGAGCATGTGACACACGCACACACACAGACACACGCATGCTTACAAAAAAGGGAACAACTGCTTGAAGGAAAGACTGACTTAACTTCTTTGGACCATTTCAGAGCTGTCAGTTGTCCAGTTTGTCCACATTATATAAGAATCGTCTCACTCCTTCACCAGGCTCCAGAGTCAGTAACTCTGTATTATGTAAGCAATAACTCACAACTGGGTTTACTGGTTTTTGAAAATATGAGGCAAAAAATGTGAAGCAAAGTTATTCCCTCCATTATTTTATAGTCCACTATAACTATTGATGCATTGTTGTCAACATCACATTTAATGCTGCAGTTGGTAAAAGTGGAGCTATTTTTAACCACCTTATATTATGAATTGCTGCTAAGTAGCTTGTGAATTTTCCACCAGGAAATAAACAAGGTCTTATGACTATAGTGTATATTTTAAAACCTAATTCTGAAAAGTAACTAGTAACTAAAGTTATCAAATAAAAATAATGGAGTTAAAAATACAACATCTGATTCTGATATGTAGTGAAGCCAAAGTATGAAGTAGCAGAAAATAAAAATACTCAAGTAAATGAAAGATGCCTCAAAATTGTACTTAAGTACAGCACTTGAGTAAATGTACTTAGTTACCTTCCACCACTCTGAGCAAATGCCAAGGTTGTGTTCAAACCAACATCTATTTCTGTTTGTTTAACCCACGATTAGGTCAGTTTTACTAAAGAGACTTTGCCAGAAGTAAAGTACTTGTGCTATACCTGAAGTGTATAATACTATATTATTTCACATTGAGTAGAATAAAACATTATGAAGGCATGGACCATTAGAGATACCATGAATCATACTGAACTGTGTAATAAATTGTGTCTGAGATTCACACCTCTGTGCCGTACAAGGCCACATTAATCTGACACTATTTCACTTTTATTTCTACTCTTTCTCATAACTGTAAAATGTGATACAGCTACATTTCCACCATAATTTAGTTCAACAATAAAGCATGAAATACTATTTTTGCAAAAAGGAAAGCTGTAAAGAGGGCAGTACATGAATGATGAGCCATTGTGATCTCCCATTTAACCATCAGAGCCCCGAGTCATGTATGGGGTTACACTGTACTCTGCCTGGCGTTACGCGCATGTGATTTTATAAAGGTAAACATAGTAGACAGATCATGAAATTATCCTTCGGTTCATTTGGAGCAGATGAAATCTCAGACAGAGATATCTCACAGTCTTGGCAATAAAACCAAAACTATCCCACTAGACATAAATGCAAACGTATTTATGTACAACTGTGCCTTAAAGTTGACCCTAATATGAAAGTCATCCCTTTTTTCAGCTTGAAAAACAGACAGGTCAGGCTTCCAAGTCAAGCTGTGTCATCACTTCTTAATGAACAGAGATGTCAGTCACACTTAGCGCATGACCAACGATGACACAAGCACAATACTTTGAGCCAAAACATTCATAGGGCTTTGTTCAACGAGGGAGACAGCAGAATGAGATGAAAGCCAGCCAGAAAACAAAAGCCACACATGATGCAGCACACAAACGGTGCCTGTGTTGTCTCAGGTAGTGCGCGATCCACTCAGCAAATCACACATCATCACTGTGAGAGGAGAACAAGATCAAAGTGCCATGGAGGTGTCAACGAGATTTCAGGTCTGAAGCATTAAACGCTGCCACAGAAAGAAAACCAAATGATGCCAGTGTGGTGTGATTAAACAACGTCAGTCAAAGCAGCCACGGCCAAGCTGAAAATGTGAGTAAATCATCACTGATTCTGCGTTCAGGATTCAGTAGACGCAGCTGCTCGGCCTGTTTGCTAAGCCTATAATAGACAGAAGAGAAAATTGGCCTCACTGGGCGTTTTTCTTGGTGCTGTAATTATCACACTGGATGAAGAAAATGTTTCATCTACTGAACAAAAAGCATAAAGTTGGCAGGGTTTATTTCGACCATCACGATAAGAATAATAATAACAATGGTGCTAACCATCAGGACCTCTTTTCCATCTCAGGTTGTCAGAGCAGCTTATAGTGCATCAATATTTCACAGCTGCATTACTTCAGGTCTGGTGGGAGAGGCAGAAAAAGTCAAAGCAGGTACCCCCACAGGCAAACAGCCAAGTTCAGAGCACAGTCAAGCTAATCTCCCCTCTGGGAGCGGAAAACAGCCACCGTGCAACATAAGCACACAAACAAGCTGAGTCATGAAATGTGCCTGTTAAACTACGATATTTGATTCCAGGGCCACATTATTACTTTCTCAATTGTTTTCTCTATAAAATGTCAAAAAAGAAAAAAAATCCTGCCTGTTGCTATTTCCCACCATCCAAGGCGCTGTTTTCAAATATCTAGTTTTGTTTGACTAATAGTCCAAAGCCTAAAGATATTAACGTTACAATCATGCTGGAATATTACAAAAACAGTTCCAGATTAAATTTCTGTTAAAAGCATAAAGTTTATCTATAAAGCACCTTTCTAAACCCAGTTTACAAAGTAATTCACAATAAAATAAAAACTAAAGAATAAGATAAAACAAGAATAACAAATAAATAATGAAAAACAGTGTAAACCAAACAGAAAACCTCACATAAACATCTGGCAGTTAGTCAACTGTTGATTGACTAATCAAGTAAGAGATTAATCAGCCAATTGCTGCAGCTCTACTGGATGTGTGAAATGCTACGGTACATATGATATTTTGATATTATTTATGAATTTTGGGCCGCTTGAGGGCAGCAGAAAAAAAGCTGTAAAGACAAGCAAACAGCGGCATCCAGCACACATGGAGCAGCAGCTGCCTGATGGTTTGATTTCCAGCCTCTGAGAGAAATGCAGGATCCTTTCTTTTTTATTTCTGCAACATGCACCTGTTCCTTGAATCATCCATGCAAGACTGCATGAAGTCTTTTGTGTCCGTTTGCCTTCTTACACAGTAAATCTGAGCTCCCTCTGGTATAGCGTGCCCTTGTACTCCCACTCATGCAGGCCATCTGTACAGCAAACTGTAAATTAATGAGCGCCTCCTCAGTCCAGCTGAGAAACCTAATATAAATCCTCCCACAGAGTTTCCCATAGGTAGTGACACCCATATACAACATTCACCCTGTTTCCAATACAGTAGTACACACCCAGGCTGACACAACGTCGCCTCGAAGAGACACAGAGGATGTAGGGACACGAGATGCATGTGTCCAGATTTTACATGATGTGAATAAATGCATGCCTAAATAGCCCTTTCTCCACACACATACACACGCACATGCACCTGTACTTTAGCACATATAGAAACTGATGAAGCACATTGGATGAGTCACGAGCACACGGTGCACTTTCACATGCACTCACACACCTCCCCTGATGATTAGAAAGTAGGTCAAGGACAACTTTCTATGAGGGCAGAAAGAAAAACAAAATCTGCGATGACAGACTGGCTCGGGCACAGAAAAGCGCCCACGGTAAGGACAGAGATTTAATTCGAGGCGGAGTGTAAATAAACTGTCAGAGGCACGACAATTTGGAAGAGGCTTTCAGAATAGACAATGACTTCTGTCTCTGTTGCAAGCTTACTTGATGAGGCTTTGTGAATCATACGAGCAGCCCCATCCTATGAACTCTTCACTTTATCGATTGTGTCCTTTCCATTTGCTTAATAAATAACTGTACTGATTTTAGTGATCAGCCCAGTGCTGTCAGCTCCCAGTGGCTGTAGTAAACAACTTCACAGCAGAAGCTGTAAAACTAGTGCTGCATTCAGTATCTGAGGATTTCTTAGAGCTGCGCTGTCTGCCATCAATACATTTTACTCAGTATTTCTCTACAGCAGAACAAATCGGAGCATTGTGAAGCAGAACTTGGACCATGAATGAGGACTTCCTCTCTCTCTCCAGCAAACAGCAATCAAAACAATGCTATTTGGATCAAAAAAGGAACCATAAGGTAGCAAACACAGTTAACAGTGGCTCCTCCTCTACCATCTCTTAGACTGACTGTGATTCTGAATGTCGAGCAGCGTATCCTCCTATCGCTAAAACATCATCTCACACTGCAACAGCACTTATGATATTACACCGAAGCGCTCAACTAGGGGGGGGGGGGGGGGGGAGCACCGTAGAGGTATGAGCGCAGCTATCGGATCAGTCTGCTATTACTGGAGCTCCCATCCTGCTGCAGCTGCAGTCGTAGCCTCTGCCGCAGTGATGGGGAGTGAGGAGAGAGGGAGGGGAAAGGTGAGTTGGTGGGAAGTGAAGAGGGAAAGGTATGAAATATCCAGTTTGCGCCAAAACACACCTATTCAGCAGTATTTTCTGCCCAGACATGAGTCAGGTTCTCTTTTATGTGGGCCTCTTGTCTATTGTTTCATTAGAAGTGTTTGCTGAGCCGTGTGATCTAGGACAAGGCTTGGGAGAGGCGATTAATAACTCTGAGGATGAAGGAGCTGTCTTCAGGGCCAACTTCAAAAACTGTGCCACTTCTTTAACAGGGAGGGGAGGAAGGAGCCAGAACAGCATCAGATAAGAGTGTGTAGTGAGCTTGTGCACGTGCGTTTGCATTAATACATCTAAGAGGGGTTTTCAAAGTCAGATTTGACTCATTTATAAGGAATAGAATTACATATCTTATTTGTCTCTGAGCTGCAGTGAAGTGATGACCATGCTAGTAACTGGGCTAAACCAGCAGAGCAAACTACAGTAACTAACTTCTCTTAGTTTTTGAAACATCAGCAGGTATACAGCCTCCCATGTGCCTATAGGAGAGCAAGGGCCACAGGTCAAAAACCTCTGTTCCACCAGATAGTTTGTCCCTCACCTTTGGAGAAGACAGTTGTCCTGGGTGTGACATCCAGGTCCAGTGATGGGCTGAAGGGGAAGGCCCACAGCTGTGACAGCCTGGCAAGGAGCAGCAAGAACAGGAGCAGGAGCAGAAGAGGCTGGGCTGATCTCTGGGCCTGCATGTTTAACGCACAGACCTGCATCCAAGCACGGCCGTGACTGCAGTCAATATGTTGTACACAATCTGTTTGTGAGAAGTGTGTATCTTCCGGCCCAGCACCAAGTGGATGCTTATTTTATCCTCCAGCTGAGAACAGTCTGTGCAGACAAAGAAAAAAACAAAGTGTACCATTAAAAGGAGAAATGGTTCACAAACTAGATGTTCTTGAGCTAGAACTGGAGTTCAGAGAGAGCAGTTTAAAAGAGAATGAACATTTCATCTTTAGCAATGCACTTTTTGTGCCAAATCTTCATCTGAAAAGTAACAAGTATAGTGACTTTGGCTGTGAAATTAATTTACCATGATAAAAGGTTCAATATTTCACTTCAGAAGAGGTGAAGTAAAAGTAGAATGTAGCAGAAAATGTACCTCAAACTCGCACTTGAGTACAACACTCGAATAAGTGTACACAGTTACATTCCACCAGTGGCTGAAGTTGCATATAGGAAATATGGGAGATATGGGAAACACCACGAACAGGCCATGAGTGCATCACAAAGCTCTAATTTGTCCTTAATGTTTAACTGAATCAGACATTAATGATGTCTGCAGACATTTCATGCACAATGAGTACAATGGATTTTGTTGAAGCGGCACAGTATGAACTTTCTTGCCAACTTGACAGCATGAGCAGAAAATGACTTGCTGACATGCACGATCACTCTGCGATTACAACCAATTAGCCAAAGTGAATGAGTAAGGTGCTGTTACATGAAAGTCCAATTTAAAACTTTGGGAGTTAAATAATGCGCCCCCGTGATGTGATGTTGCTACATACAACTCCAACTCTTAATTAGCTGTGTGCACACTGGAGAAGCATGACAGATAATCCAGAGATTAGGCCCCATGCCATCAGCACAATCTCCACTCCACCTGGCTGTGCGTTCTCTGGCTCTGTCACTGATCAAAGGGTCAACACTGTGAATCCCACTCCACCGCGCAATAACGCCAGAGAATTCCCATCTTAATCTCCACAGCTGGCGCTGTAATCACTCACAGCATGAGGCACAATGAGGCTAATGACCTCTCTGTTAGCAATTTGGGTGATAAGTGTTGAAACCAACCTAGAGGAGGACAAAGAGAGATGAAATGGAAAGAGATTATGATGGTGCTGGGATGCCCTAACCTTGTGTTTACCCAGAAGTCCTGGAGTTTGCTTGTCACCTGAATGATCCAGAATATGTTTCAAGTCAGAGTGAATATTTTCTTGAGCCTCGAGCCTCAAGCTGAGAGGAGGAGTACTGTAACCTCACTTCTTCCTAGCTCCACACTTTTTATTTTCATGTTCAAACCTGTAGTCTTCTAACCCAACTGACAGTGACTCAAGTTATTTCACTTGAAGCAATATAATGAAGTTCCTCTCTAACACTGCAGTGATGGTAGAGCAACAGCACAACGTGAGCCTTGTTTAGTGGCTGTTCCTATAAACTAGAGGACGGCAGATCAGCCAGACAAGCAGGCATACTGGTGAGAAGTCCGTTGGTGTGGTTTTGTCAGCTGTTGTCCTCATGTAGCTCACAGGAAACATCGTCTCAACACGTGTGCACATGTGTTGTGTGTGCTGTCCTACATGAGTCGGCAACGTGGTGTTGCCTCACTGACGACAGCAGAGAAAAGTAAACACATCTGCCTTGGCAGTGGCACGACCAACGTGTCATGCATGATGGGAGACGGGAGGAATCGAACCAAACAGCAGGCAGCGACTGAAACACCTTTTACTTAGGAAAGACTACCAGCTTCTTCCCGTTTATTGATCTGCAGAGCCAGGCTTGAAACAGACTCCTATTCCACTGGGACTCTTTAATTTTAGTGATAGTCTCTGCCCTCTGATGCTCATTAGACATGATGAAATAAAGTCATTACTCACCCGTGGAATATAAGGCAGGTTGATGTGTATGATGAAGCTGTCTTGCAGTATGAGAATCAGTCAGGCAGGACAGAACCAGCTGCAGAATACCAACCAGACATTTATGTAAAAAGATCAATAAAACAGGTGGGCTATTCTTGTATTTTCTTCACGTTGACAAAAACATACTTTCATACCTTTGATTAAAGCTATCAACTGACAAAAACAGGACAAATATATGGTTTTTCAAGGTATATGTGCTGTCATGTATCCCGAACCACTGGGGGTTGGCATAGAGCTGGACTCAGTGCGTCACATTCACATTGATGTGGAGAAATCTTAAGACACATTGTGTAGCAATTAATCTGCCTCTTCATACAGTGAAAGTATGTAGAAGTTATGGGTACATGGTGCCTACAGTGAATTTTAACCGCCCTTTCAACAGCCTGGTGCTGTTGCCTGCATTGTTAATAAAATCATCCACCACATAATTTGTGATAACAGATCATCTCAGTGTCTTTGTATGCTCTGAAACTGAATTATAAGATAGAGCCCTTACCAGACACGTTTATTGTTCACAGCTGTGAACCTTTTTATGAAATAATACCCAGTGTAATTTGAAAAGCAAAAGAGATAACACACTTTGTCTTTAACTCTTAAGTTCTTTTCCATTATATCAAAGGTCACGTCAAAAACAATAGCTCTGTTCAGCCAAAAGAGCGAAGAAACATAATAATGACCATAAGCAATGCACATCATCAATAATTAAAGTCTGCAGGATGGTGCTAAAAATAACCCTTTATGTGATTAAGTCTTCTTCCAACAATCACAACAATGCAAGGACATGCTGTACTGTACAGGACAATCTAATTTGCACATACTGTAGGATATGCTGTCTATTTGTCACTTATTTTAATGTGTAAATTGAGTTGCTTGGCAAATTTTGGCCTTTAAATTATTTAAACATTCCCCACACATCCAAT
>NW_018128055.1:248911-255491 GCF_001952655.1 Monopterus albus | reverse complement strand
GGGGGGGGGGGGGGGCATGACTTCTTCAGTTATTTGTACTGTACCTGTACTCTCTAAGACACCATTTAAAAGGGTTTATTATGCGTGATGTCTGGCTTTTTGTTGACCAGTGCTTTGTATTGGGTTGCCAGGTTGTGATGGTTTATTTTTAAGCAGCTTTTTAATTAATCATGAAGACCTATCCGGTGCACTGTTTGACCTCTGACCTTTTGAAAAAGGGGCTGCAGGGCACCTGGACCAAAATTTATTTATGAACAACTTAACATTTACAGCTGTTACAATTTGATTAATCACTAACAACTGCTTATTAATTATTTATTACTCTTTATACAGCAGTTACAGGTGACTCCGCCTCTTAAGAAACCAAGAAACTCTTTATTGACAAATGTATTAATAAGTTTACTTGATTAATGTCACAACAGTGATGATGGTAGTACTTAAACTGTATTTAAAAGTAGAGTCTTAAAGTATTTAGCAGTAGTTTTAAAGCACAGTTCACTTGAGTACTTCCATTTTATAGCACTTTACACTTCTACTCCAATATTTCAGATGAAATAAAGTACTTTATAACTTCAGCATATTTTGTTTCTACACATAGAATATGTGACAAATTTACAAAACTTTGTATGATATAAATAATAAATGAAACAACCTGAAAGTATATGACTGACACTAAAACACTAATGCATCAATGCCATTAATCCAATAATATAATGTACTGTTTACTGTATAAGAACATAGCATTCAGATAGGGTCCATTGTACATATTTGCTCAGGTACTATCACTTTTTTTTTTTTTACAATAAGACCATTCTAACAATGAGGTTTATGAATTCAGGAGTCATACTTCTAATGGAGTATTTTCATATTGTGGTATATATTCTTCTATTTCTTCCACCACTGCCCAACTGCCAGAGAGATGTTTCCAAACCTGGCAACCCAAAAGTAATTACTGGCTTATAATTGATCTATAAAGCCACAATAACAGCTTTTAAACCAGTAGACTGACTTATTAGAAGGTGTTGTATAGTTTATTTTATGAACCCATTTCAGACCAGAGTTACAGTTCTCATTTATGTCCAATAAAGAGCGTGGACCTATTACCAAATCTAAGTGTTTATAGCCAAGTTTGATGACCTCTGTCTTCTCAGTCTACTTTGTGTCACCATACTAACATTTACTCCAATATTTCCAAATTAAGACAGGAACGCAGCTTAAAAAAAAGCTTAACAACAAATATAAGGGCCTATATGATTTATTTCTGTTCAAACTCGGAAGAACAAGTGGCTTCATGGCTGTAGTAATATCGTGATACCTCCTCTAACAAAGATCACACTACACTTAACTTTAGTTAATAAGGCTTTAAGCATGAACAGGCTAGAACACCGGCTGTAAAGAGACCGTGCAAACACCCACCCATTTGCACCTGTCCGACCTGGACTGCAGCATCGAGCAGAAAAAGTGCACCGCACTGATTTGCCACCTTCACCTCAGTATGTGCACATACATGTTAAGAGAATGTGTGCGTAGGAAAAGTGCAGAGAAATAAATCAGTGGTACAATAGAAAACGTAAAAGCTGCGAGGGGCTACTCACCTGCTTCTTCCCCGGAGTCCATAAAAATCCTAGGAGTCGTCCTGTCCGCTGCACAACAGCGATCTGCTCTGCTGCTGCAGCTGCAGTTCCCCAGTGCTCACACACAACCAAACACCCCCCCCCCCCCCCCCCACACACACACACACACTAGCATGTGACCGTATAGTGTGGTTTAAGTGCCTAGCCTATGTTTTTCATTGTTTTAATTGGTAAAGATACAGTTCTTTCCACGTTTTATTCCTATTATTTGAAAATAATATTACAAATTAAAAACATTCTGGTAAACTATACATGTGTGTTTTAATGCCTGTAACTCACCGATATTGTTGCCTAGCTTGACTATGACACTCTTGAAACAGAAATTTAATTTTAATGAGACTTAAAACTGTGCTTTTTTATATTAATATCCTCGTGATATTTTAATGTTGAGTACAGAAATGAAGTCATTATAGAAATAAAACTGAAACGAGGCTTGTTGGGAATGTTTCTATTATGAGTATTGTGAAATATTTAGCCTACTGTTTCTTGTTGCTTCCCTCTATAAGCTTTGTGATGTGACGACTCGTGTGATCCGTCACTGACCCCTGCTGGAGAAGAAATAGAAATCTACAAATTAAAGGCATATTTCCGGTTGTGATAAAGTACTTGTGGCCAACATTGGCGCTGGGTGGCGCTGTAATCCTAGTTTCTTCGTGTACACTACTGGATAAACACACTACGGTGCTCACGGATGTGAGTAACCGGCTGTAAGTTGTCATGACGTGGTGTCTCTGCCTCCGCAGTCGCCTGCTAGTGATTCTGACACGTCCGCTGCTGAACAGACAGCAAATTAGCTTCTTCTGAGCTGAACACCATTCATCCGGTCTGGTTAAGGCTCTTCTGTCGGTTCGTAACATTTATTTGCTCTGTTATAAACGTACTTGAAGCTAGTTGTAAGTTTATCTCCAGATAGGCAGCCTGTTGACGTTACTATTAACCAGAGGGCTAGTTAGGGTGCTAGTGCTAACCACTAGCGGCACTAGTTAGCTAACTACCTCCCGCGACTCAGGAATAAATATTCACCAAATACTAATGTTGATTTTGTCAGCTGTCGTGCACAGACACAGCTGACTATCCAGCATGTGGGATGTTAGTTTTACCGGATTAACACGAGCCACTTTAGTCACACTTTAGCCAACTGTTAACGTAGCTATTGTGAATTAGCTAACTTAGTGGTAACGTTTGTTGTTGATGTCTCCTTTTTCAAGAAGTAATATGTTCGTTCCCCTGCTGTATTATCCAACAGCTTTAGACACGTCTTGTTGAATATGTGTAGCCTTCTTGTGCTTGGTTTTATGTCACATTGCTATACAAGCTTGTTAGCAGGACGCTGTTAACCTGGGCGATTTAAACCCTGCCAGCTGGTTGTGTGAAAGTTAATGTGTAATGTACTTGTTTAGTTCAGAAGACATTAGTTACCCTAGTTCTGATTACAGCCTCCATTTTACAATCTAAATGTATCTAGCATGTCATAAATGTAAGGGTCACAACTGGATACCATCTGTTGTCATGTTTATACAGCTGCGTTAATCTGTCTTGAGATCAGGTGTCACCGGCTCAGTCCCCTTCTCTTTTGGCTGTCAGAGTGAACACAACAGGTACATCACTGTGTCCGTGCCAAGAAACCTCTGCTCAGGTGGCAGCAGCTCTGAATGTTCTGTGGCCAAAGGGGCATGAATGGGATATTTGTAGATGTTGTCCTGCTCTGCTGCCTGCTACCAACTAGGCCACATCTCTTTTAGATAGAGATGTGATATGGTGCAGCCAGCTGGGAGTTATCCCGCTTCACTGCTTCGATCTGATGGGATCAGAGCTGTTTGCTACACTCCATGGAGGTTGTTTGCTATCTTGTTGAGGCACTTGATGTGAAACTGTGGTTTAGCAGCTGCGGTTGATGCTAATGGAACGTTTCCCATTGCCTTTGAGTCGCTGTTATTGTGAGCTATTACATCGTTTTTCCCCAGATGAAGATGTGACATGATGTTTATAGATCAGGGCAAGTCTGAACTTGTGGCAGTCAGGTGTGAAGTAAGAAGAACTTGTGGCAGTCAGGTGTGAAGTAAGGGACCTGTTAGTGTTTTTAAGTGAGTTCTTCTCCCAGGAGTGCTGCATGCTAGAATACACATCAAGCTGTGGAAGAGAGAAGTGAAACAAGACTGATGCAGGATTTGTGTTTACTGTGGCAGACTTTGTGTCCTCAGTTGGTGTGACAGAACAGTAATTCACAAGCTGATGTGACATGGAGGCGACATTGTCTGCCTTTCATGTCAGGGTTTTTAGGCTTTAAAAAAATCTGATGTCGGGTTTTTAGAATTTATAATAGGTATAACTTCTGTTGAGTCTTATATAATGTAGCATATTCAAAATATCTTCAGAATGCTTAGCCTGAAAAGGTAACTGTGAAACTGTCCTTCCTGTTGTTTCACTGTGAAAAGGAGAAGCTTTTTATGGGCACAGTGAAGTGGAGTGGTCATAAAAGTGCCTGGGCAAATTAGAGTTTTACTCAAACACACACCACAGCTGGGCGTTGGCCAGGGGAGAAAGGAACAGTGGTTCACCCTATTGACTACTAACTCTGTCGTTGCTATGAAAACAGCTTTGGTCTGCTCAGATTCTGTGGCGACACAGTGGCCAGAATGTTACTATTATTTTGAGATACTCTTGGTTGGATGTGGCTGTAACTTTCAGTAACTTAAAAACATCTGTCACATATTCACATATCCAGCTTGTGTTTTGTGTTTCACAATGAAACAATACATATTCCATTATCTACCAAATTGAAAGTAACTTAAATTTATCCTCTTGCTCTGTTCTTGCAGGCTATGATGAGGTGGTGACCCTGGGTTGGCCAGGCCGGGAGATGATTGCAGCTGGGCACAGGGAGAAGACTGAGCAGAGATTGAGAGAGAAGCATGGGCAGGAGTGCCTGGTCCTGCTGGCAACGCATTTTCTCTACTGCAGTGCTCTATGGCTCTTTGGCCCTGTTTACCTCCATCCTCCACAATGTGTTCCTGCTGTACTATGTGGAGACGTTTGTGTCCATCTACAAGATTGACAAAATCTCCTTCTGGGTGGGAGAAGTGAGTGAGGAAAAGAACAGGGACTATAACTCTGTCAGTTAAACGTGATCTAAAATATGAATGGCAGTTGAAATGTAGCACTCATTTGCGAGTACAGTTTTACTCAGTTGCTTTCCCCTCATCTCCTGTCATCTATTGTTATCCTTAAAATAAAGGTATTCAATGACCCTCCAATAAGTTATACAGCATTACTGTCTTCTTGTCTGCCTTCTCTGTTACTTCACAGACAGTGTTTCTTATATGGAACAGCCTGAATGACCCTCTCTTTGGTTGGCTGAGTGACCACTCCTTCCTCAGCTCTTCTCAGTAAGTACCTCCTTCCTCTTTCTTTTAGATAAAAACAGTAGTTGGAAAAAACATTTCTAGCTGTAGCCAGGACATTTCCAGTCAACCTGCAGATTTCTATCACTGGTTCCTGCATAGATTCCCCCAGCTTTTCTGACTTGAAGATATTTATCCACCCATGCACATGCAAATGTTCTCAGATAAACTCATTTTAATGCTCATGAGGCCAGGTGAACACGTCATCAGAGGGAGCACTGTCAAACATAAGGCTGCCACCTATGTTTGCATTTCATGATTAAGCAAAGTGCGGCTCTGTATTGTCATAAGGTGTGTCTCTGTTGTTCTGCAGGGATGTGCGCTATGTCCTCTTTACTTTTGTCATGTGTTTTAATGGTTTAATTACATTTTATTGTGATTATGTGTTTACATAGGTGGCTTTATAACACTAATCATTCTAAAATGACCCCCTAATATATCTTCAGCAACAAAACATATTCAAATAGCTTGATCTTATTAGACAGGCCTGTCGGCCTTGTCTGTATGAAACGTCACTGTCATTGCACCAGAGAAGTTACTTAATTATCTCAAAACCTGTATCTTTATTTAAATACTGCAGATGTGTTTGATTTTGTTTTGTCTGTCCACCCAGGCCAGGCTCTCAGATAACATCTCCAGAGGTGGTGCTGAAGCGCCTGAAGGCCCTCTCCACAAGTGGCCCTCTCTTTGCTCTGTCATTCCTCGCCTTCTGGGTGGCATGGGCCAGACCAGGCCTGCAGTTCCTGCTATGCCTGTGTCTGTATGATGGCTTCCTGACTATGGTGGACCTCCACCACAGCGCCCTGCTGGCAGACCTCGCTGTGTCGGCCGCCGATCGCACACGTCTCAACTTTCACTGCTCGGTGTTCAGCGCCTTGGGCTCATTATCGGTTTTTCTGTCCTACTGTTTCTGGGATAAAGAGGATTTCTACTCCTTCCGTCTCTTCTGCGTGACTATGGCAGCTATTTCCAGCTTGGGCTTCTTCTTGGTGTCCAGGTTGCTACAGCGCCGTTTTCAAAAGGAAGTTCATCCAAGACAGGATGAGGCACTGACACTCAAAGAGTAAGGATTTTAAAAGACTTGGAAATCCTGAATAACTTTGTTTACGTTGTTTTTATATTAGGTTTCTGTTTTTCCTCTCGGCCTCTCTTGATTTCTTTGCTTCTGTTCCAGGCTGAGTGTCGGCCATGCTCCACTTACCCACCCAGAAAAGCCTGTCACTATTCGACAGTACCTGAAGCAGCTCTCCAAACACAAGAACTTCATGTGGTTTGTGTCAATGAACCTTATCCAGGTAAGGCACTGATCACATTGGATGGGCAATGACTGCTAGTAGAGGGAAAAGTGAGAAGACACAGACAATAGATTAGAGGAAGGACTGGCTGATATGGACAAAGTAATAGTATCACATTTTAACATGTGACAATATAGTACAATAATATTAAAAATAATATTTTACTTTTGAAAAGTCATAATTTTTGTCATATATTCTTAGTTTTGGTTTGGTTTTTCTACAGCCCCTCTAATCCACTGAAGTGTAGGGA
>NW_018128055.1:232494-248891 GCF_001952655.1 Monopterus albus | reverse complement strand
GAAGTCTGGTGTACGTCATCTACACAGTTGTGTTCTGTTACTGTCTGTGCTCCTCATACAGGTATTTCACTGCCATTTCAACAACAACTTCTTCCCTCTATTCCTGGAACATCTCCTGTCTGACAATATCTCTGCCTCTACAGGTTCAGTCTTACTTGGTAAGAACCCCTTAACTTAGAGGAATTAACTCATAGGCTCAAGTCTTAATAGTTTAGGACTGCTAGAGCTAGGCATGGGCTAATTATACCAAAAAATACATATTCACTGCATTATGAAACTAACTGCAAGAAGAGGTCTTAATTTTTAATACTGGGTTTGACAGTGCTGTATGGGAAACAGACTAAAGCTGTTCTACTGGCACGCAAGCTTTATTTATGACAAGCAGACCTCAGTTGCCAGTGAGCTGACGAATATGTGGAGGCACATCTTCCCCAAAAATAATCATCCTGGATTTAACGATCAAGAAGCTGTCAGAAATCCCATGACGTTCTGAACTAAGTGTGAGGAGATGGAAATGTGACTAAAACAGAAGAGATTTGTATTTTTATATATAAGTTGCATGTTATTTTTGGCCATTCACTTCCTTTTTTTTTTTTTTTATTAATTATTATTTCTGCTGATGCGTAGTCTTTTTAAGGCAGCTCTGCTTCTGCTCTCACGCAGGGATCTCTTACATTGCCCCCCACCTGAACAACTTGTATTTCCTGACACTGTGCCAGCGTTATGGAGTTTACCAGGTTATCCGCTGGCTATTTATGCTCAAACTGGGACTTAGTGTGGCTATGCTGCTGGCAGGGGCTGACCACATTTATCTGCTGTGCATCTTCATTGCTAGGTATGGCCACGCTTACACGTCAGCACACGCATCAGGGATCTGATGTGTGACAGCTTTTTTTATTTTTTATTTGCTTGTTTTATTTGTGTATTCAATGCTGAAAGTGGTTAATCTTAAAGAAAAAATAAACACAGTAGCATATACAGCGGGTTCAAAGAATGCAAGAACTTAAAGGGACTGAGTACTTTGCTTGCTACTGTATCAAGGACAAGTAGAACCACTTTGTGCACAGCATTCACAAGAACACGCCACAGGCTGTTGCCAAGTTAACTCAGCATTTGTTATGTTGTGTCCACATGTAGTGTTAAGTTTTCTTTGCTGTAACTTCGCTCCAATTAGGGTGGCCTTTGCCATTGATAATGAGCACGGAGGCTTAGTTTATATAGCTCCAAATTAGCCACAAAGGGCGTTAAAGTTTGTACAAGGTAGAGTACCCTCTCACCATAGAGCCTTGAATCAGATAAGGAAAAATAAACCTTTAAAAAAAAAAAGAAAAGTATTTCTGGGTGTACTAACCCTTTAATGGGGGTAAAGGAGAAAAGAAGAGCAACTGAGGAGGGAGCTCTCTTTCAAGGTAGATAGGAAAAATAGCAAAACATTGTTCAGTAAATAAAAGGCAAACTTATGAAGATTATGGATCAGGTAAGACATGAAGTAGCTTAGCTTCCAGGTGCTCCAGTTCTGATGAGTCTGACTCACAGTATTGAGGGTACGGCCCACAATCTGCTTTTTTTTTTAAAGTTAACAGGGTTTAAATTCCTTTTCAAGCACTAAAGCCCAGTCCTGATGGTTGTGTGGTTAGTCACCATCTGTGGTAGAAGTAATCTGTGTGTAAATGCTTTTGGTTGTTTCAAGCCTTCAGGCTGAGCTGGTACAAATCACACTGACTGCAGGTGACACCATAGTGTGGTTTTGCACACACAGGCTCACCTAATTCCACTCTGTTAGGTCAAACTCTAACTGTTCCCCTCCTTAGAGGCTGCTTTGAACATATGAAGACATGATGAATATAAACTACATTGCAGCTGATGTTTCCCGTTAAAAGACTCCAGACTGTTGGGTCTCTAGAGTGTAACCTGACGTGTCTTCCTCCTAGTAACCGGGTGTTTACAGAAGGGACGTGCAAGCTGCTGAAACTGGTTATTTCGGATCTGGTGGACGAGGACTTTGTGGTCAACCGACGTCAGCAGGCCACCTCTGCTCTCCTCTTCGGGATGGTTGCCTTGTTGACCAAACCTGGCCAGACTTTGGCGCCACTCATTGGCACCTGGCTGTTGTGCGTCTACACAGGTACAGACAGAAACACTGCCACAAGTTGCTGCATTTGTCTTTGTGTCTTTCTGGCAAAGTATCTAGTAGTATCTTTTGTCTGTTTCTCAGGTGGCTCAGCAAATTATTGGAATTCCATCTTTATCTATGATCAGTGTGTTCACAACTGAATGATGAGGTTTTGTATAATTGAAATCTTAAAGTGAAACTGTTGCAAAGATCATATAGGTCTGACTTGCACAAATGGACGAGCGAGACAGATCTGCACAGACAAATAATATGGATTTATTTAACAGAGGTGTAACCACATGTTCTTATCTCATCTTGTGACCAGTTTAGGTTGTAAACAACAGCCTACACTCTCAAATGAATGGTGGTCTTTTTCCTTTAAGGTTGATTTTTGATCTCATAAAAGTGTTTTTTATGGTGTAAGGAGAGTTGCTCTTTATTTCAGGTGCTGTAAAACACCGGGAAAGCCTGTAAGGAATTCTTTTGGTCTGTTTTTAAGCTACAGTGCACATTAATCAACATCACTATAAAAATGTTCATGTTAGAGAAAATTGTTACATAGATGAGCGTGCATCTAATTTGTGCATACGCTGAAGAGGACAGGACCTAGAATAGACTGCAGACTTAGGTATGTTTGATGTGTTGAGTTATTAGGGTTCTTTAGTAGTGAGTGGGGTTTATGTCATATTCTTTACATTTTTTGCAGGACTGCCTCATAACAAAAGATTAAAATCTAGTAAGGTTTCCGTTCGGGAACCATCCATCCTGAGAAAGGAGTTTAATGTGTGAAATCCATATATTGAAGTTCATGGACCTACTTTTTTACCCATGCTGGTTTTATGCTCCTCAGGTTATGATATTTTTGAGAGGGAACCTGTGAAGGACTCTGTGGTTTCTGTGCCTCACGTTGCCGCTGGCTCAGGGACTCAGCCTCTACGCCTTGGCTGCTTCCACATGTTGGTGTTTGTGCCTATCACCTGCGCCCTGCTCCAGCTGGCCACATGGTCTCGCTTCACGCTCCACGGCCGCAAGCTGCAAGGGATCAAGACCCTAAGGCAAGGGGCCCAGCATGGCCACCTTATTGATGTCAAGGCCATATGAACTGAACAAAGCTGGGTGAATCTGCAGGCAGAAACTTTTAAATAATCAGTTTTACAGTCTCTTTTTATTAATAGTTTGGAAGGTGATGAAGCAGTGGGCTGTTCTGATTTGGTCAATAACTCAACCTGATGTGCAAGAGTATAACCACTCCACAACATGAGATTTTGTGGACAGTGAACAGTGCACGATGGACTGATTGATCCCACTGGGAAGAACATGAATGGTTAAAAAAATTTTACATAAAAGAAAAAAAAAGAAACTTGCCTTATTTTTTAATATTAAATTATTGACCTATATTTGTATCTGAACAGATGACCAAATAACATTAATGGACCAAGAGGATAAGTTCTGATGGTGCAGGCCAAAGATGTGGTGCTCTCCTTAAAGCATTATGTAAAGCATAACTGTAGCCTGGAGTGCAGTCTGAATGCCCTTGTTGCTCAGTGATTATCTAACATCTGGAAGACCAGGGGTTTACTACAGAACTACAGCTGTGAGTTCTAATCTTATTCACAAGAAAATGAAATAAATGTGTTCCATCAGTGTTATTGATGGAGCAGGATGGAGCTTGCACCTCAGAGCTGGTAATCATTCACTATTTCTTTATATGCACACAGTTTGGTGTTGAGAAGTAAGTGATTATATGTTCAGTATTGATGATGTTTTTGCACAAAACTGCCATTTGTCTGCTTTACTTCTAACACTGTAATTGTAGCACACTGTGTATATTGTAATATTCCATTTTAGAATATGTACTTTGTGGTATCCATATTATGTTAACTTTTGTCATTTTTCAGAATACACAGAGGATGTGTGGTATTACTGCAAATAAACTTTTTACTTGGGGTAAAAGTGAAACTCTGCTGTGATATGCCATATTTATAAGGTCTTTATTAAACCACAAAGCTGAAATGTGAAATGTTTTGACCATCTGACTGTTCAGTACATTTCTGATGCTCGTGAGTCGTGAGGTGTAGGAAGTGGAAACAAAGGTTCACTCAGGAAGTGTTGAAACCTACAGGTGTAATTCACAACCATTGTGGGAGAGACCAAATGTGTATTTTAGTTATTTTTTTTAAATAGCCTTCTTAGCTCTGAGAAAATGTGCAGCAGACCAAAATATTTATGTTAAGAGCCATCTAACTGCCACGTGGTTTTTTGACTGAATGAATCATCAGCAAAGTGACTTGGACAAATAGGTTTAGAAACATACGTCATGGCAAAAATTTGGGATTTTTGTTGACTTCAAAATTTCACGTTGCCCATTTCAGAGACTGCAGGCCTGTTTTTGAGATTTCCAGTTCGGCAGCGTAAATAGTTGCTACGTTCGCTGAGACTTAATTTAATTTGGAAATCTAGGAAAACTTTAACAAAGTTATTTCGCGTTTCAAGATGACAAAGACTTTGTGCTGGTAAGTGTCATACGAAGAGGGAAGGAGCAAGAGGTGTTCCTCTCGTTTCTTGAGCCCCCTGTGGACGTAAAGCGCAGGCGCAAGGTTTCCAGCCCTATTTTTCTCTTTCTTTTGATTATAGTCATGTTTTTATTTTCACAGATAAGCTTGTTAATTTCCTTGACAAATGTGTTGATGTTTGCTAGTTGGAGGGCTAACAAAGATACCCAGGGGTCCTAAAATACCATATGCATATACGTATATATCCGAGAGCAACGAATTTCTCCCAGCATGCACCGCGCTCAAGCGTTCAAAGGTTTGATAAAAAAACTCATTTTCATTTCAAATGTTCTTTTTTTTCTAAATGATTAACGTATATATCCTGTTCACATGCATAGGTTTTTAAGTCATACACAACATAAAACTAGTATTTGTGTTTATGCAGTGCCACCGTCTCTATAGGGAGTATGTCCGGGAATGAGTTCTTCCAAGGTAGGTAAGTTCAGTTATACACTCATGTTTCTTTTCATATCGTATAAATCTTTCGCCTTTTACTAAAGATTTCCGTGGAGAGAAACAACATGAGTCTTATCTAATTTTTTGATGCCCTGCTTTTTGCGAGGCTTCTAAAACTGTTGAATATAATAAAATAATACAATAACACTCTCTTTCTGAGTATTGGAATTTTTTACGTTTTCTGTTTGTATATACCTAAGTGCACATTGAGTGTTTACTGCTGCACATGCTGCTCCCATGCAGCACACATTCTCTTATATACATTCATATTATATAAATTTTTATTAAATTGCTGCATTTCCTGCATAAAGTGCCTTAAATTTTGTGTTACTTATTTATCTACTTTATATTTCATTTGCATTGTGTGGCATTCATGTCGACGGCAAAGTAAGAATTTCATTGTAGGTCGAAAGACCTACCTACTAACTGTGCCTATGACAAATAAACACTAGTGGTCAAAAGTCTGCAACAGCAGATATATACAGGGACATGTATTGACTTGGACATTTCATGTTACCCGTTTCAGAAGCTGTAGGCCTACTTTTCTGTCTGTCTCAGTTCTTCACTGTCAATAGCTGCTACGTTACGCTTGCTGAGACTTAATTTAAAGTGGAAAGCTAGAAAAACTGTCACATGACCAACTCGCTCTGCGAAAACGGAAGCAGCAAGAGGTAAACCCATTTCGAGTCCCCGTGGGATCACAGCGCATGCGCATTGTTTCTAGACCTTTTTATTCTCATTTAGATTACATTTATGTTTTTAATTTCATGAATAAACTTGTTAATAAGTTATTCGGCAACTGTTTTGATTTTTGCTATTTGAAGGTTTAACAAAGGTAGCTAGCGATCCCAAAATTCCACTTGTATCCGAGATCATGTTGCTACCCAGCATGCACCGCGCGCAAGCTCTCAAAAGTTTGTTTAAAAAATATATAGTATAGTGATTTTACATCTTTCCCCTAAATGATTAACGTTTATATTGTTTGTCCACATGCATACGTGTCTAAATCATACACAACATAAAACCATTAGTTGTATTTGTGCAGTAGCACCATCTCCATGGGGAGTATGTCGGGGAATGACTCCCTCCACGTTTGGTTCGTTAAGTCATACACTCATGTTTCTTTTCAGATCGTATAAATCTTTCGCCTTTTACTAAAGATTTCCGTGGAGAGGAACAATATGAGTTTTAACTAATTTTTTGATGCCCTGCTTTATGCGGGGCTTCCTATGTTGTTGAATATAAACAAAGTGCTCTAAGTTTAGCGCATGTTTTATAATACTACTATGGTATTTCTTATTTGTACAGTATTGATAACACCAGAGACCAAGTAGCCTTACATAGTTTAAAATAAGTATATAAAGAATGAAATGCATAGGACAGTGTACTTATTAATACATAATACATCCAGTACTTTGGTGCAAAGGTTCTAGACATTACAATGAAAGTGAGGATGGTTTAAAAGAATAAATGAGTGAGTGAATGTCTATCCTATATTCACACAAAGTGCAGCAAAACACAAAGAAATAAAATACAACTTTAAATCAGTGTGTCCTCACACACTAAAATTCAAGAATGGCTTGTGCACACAAATTTATTCCATATGTCTTTTTATTTAGGTTAATTGTCATATATCTGCTTAAATTTCAACCGTGTCTATTTTATTTAGTTGTATTTTTGATGCTGATATGTTTTAATGTCACACTGAGTCACCAACTTCCCACTCCTTCCAGTCCACCCTCCATCCTTGAAGTGCCACCAAAGCATACACAGTGGAAAGTATAGATAAAATCAGACTTCCCAGTTCTGGTGGTTTGTGTACAGTAACGTATCAACAGTTCCCTGCTTTGGTAGAGACACGCCATCAGACATAACAGGAAATAACAGAGAGACAGAAGAGCAGAAACGATAGATGTACTATAGGCTGCAGCTGGAGCTGCATGACTTCAGCTCTGTCGATGCAAAAGTTCTTCAAGGTTGTTTGAGCGACATCCAGTGAGGGACTATTTCTGGAGACAAAATCAGGCAAGGAGACGACTTATCCCACGGTGAAGACTCAGGTATGAAGTCACTTCGTTCAGTTTGTTTTAAGTCTGAAAGGAAATTCCAGTAAATTTGAGTTGCACCGACTCACCATTCCTTTTGTAAGAGATATTGTTTGTTGAAATTCATTTGGAATTTAGTCAGGGATTTTCCTTTTTTGGTTAGCTTTTCATATATTTGATTGTATTGGCCATTTTCTATGAATTTGACAGTGTATATATGATTTCAATATGCATATGTTCATTCAGGCCTTTTAAAAATAAAATGTAAATGTATGGCTACAACAAAAACTAAATTGTATGTTCTGTACATGGAAGAGTTGCATACCAGAGAATCTTGTTTTCTCATATTATGTGTTCTGTAGGAGACAGCAAAGAACCATAGCTATACAGTGAGCATCATGAATTAAACACTGTGATTGCCAGGTGACATCAGGCTGGCGCTGAGTCGAGCTTGGTGCACGCTTCCTGTTTGTGGCTTTGCAGTTGTCAGCCGGCTGCTCCAGTGCTCTGTGTGTAGGCTAAAGTTGCTCTGCAGCAAATGGAAGCAACTTTCTGTGCACAGTAATAGAGGTTTTTTTTCCTCTGCCACACTTTCAGACATACTCAAATCTGAAACCACATCCGTTATTAAATGGGTATAACAAGGACAGAGCCAGGGGTCCGTGCGATCAGGGAGCCCCTGGGTGTGTGCCTTTGTTTGAAGTTAACATACATATCTTATTGGAAAGTTAAACAACAGCAAAGAGATACAGAATTACTACTGCAAAGAGATGCAACATGACCCCAAAGATACACATAACTACAGCAAAGAAGCACAAAATGACTACAAAGAGACACAAAAATGAGACGAGAATGACAAAAAGCAGACCTAAAAACTCTAACAAAGACATACAAAACAACTGCAAAGACGTGAAATGACCACAAAGAGTCACAAGACTATGACAAAGAAACAGTAAATGACTGAACAGATACTCTTTTGTAGGTGGGGGGGGGGACATTTTACATATCTGTGTCCCAGGGTTGTTGACACAAACATGTCAGGGGGCTGACGTGAAAACAGGTACAGTAACATGGTCCATAGGAAGTGGGTGCGAATGAGCTGTGACTGACATTAATAACTACTGTTTGAAAGCCACACCTCACTTCACATTTCCTCTTATTTCCAGCTCCACGATGTTAACACTGTACGTGTATTAACAAGAAGCCACGTGTTGCAGCAGAGCATGGAGCTTGTGGCTGTGCAGTATGAGTTTGAGTACACGGCGAAGGACGGTCGCCTTGTGTCCATCAAGCCCAATGAAAGTTACATCCTGGTCTCCAAGACTAATGAACACTGGTGGCACGTACGCAAAGACCAGCACTCCAGGCCCTTTTTTGTTCCTGCACAGTATGTGAAGGAGCTCCCGTCAGTCACCGGAGACTCTGATAAGCTGGATTCATCTAAGTGTGTGACTAACAATAAGCCAGTGGATGTGGTGGCTGATACCAAACGTAAATCAGCACCAGAAATCCTTGTGTCCGCTCCAGATACTTCAAGAGCGACATACCGATTCTCCACTTTTAGTTTCTGTAAGGACATTTGTGAGACTCCGAAAGGAGGACAGACCAGCTTTGCGCCTACCCTGGATAATGTAAAGACACACAATTCAATGGGAGGCTTCTCAGTGACCTCTGACAGCCTGCAACTGTATGCAAAAGCTTATCATGTGCCAAAGGTCAGAATCAGACAGCATGAGTCAAAAAATGAGTCAAAAAGCTCACTGCAGGAGGATAAAGTGGACCAGACACAGATGTTTGTAGATGACAAGGACATGGACTTTCCTTTACCCCCCAGTCCACCCATATATGACACCATACCAGAGCTAAACATCTCGGAATTTCACACCTTTTCTGAGCTGCCTACTCCTGTTCCTTCAAATAACATAACGCAGCAGGAGAGCTTGAAACCAACCACACAGGCAACTTCTACACATGCACTTTCCGTTGAGCAGGTAAGGGTTTCATGCAATATGACTTTGTATTAATGTTTCATTCATTGTTCTGTATTAGTGTCATTCATGCTCCAGATCCAAATGTGTTACTGTGACTTTACAGCCAGGAGAGGGCGCCGTTTAATCATATAGAGGCAGGCCACCACAGCAGTACTACAGGCAGTACTACATCAGAGTGCTCAGAGAAGTTTTACTGTCTTACAACACTGATTTATGGTATAGTTACTGTGTTTTTTTCATTGACTTGTTTATATCTTTTATATTGTCAGACAGCTCCTCTGGGAGGAAAGTCCATGTGTAGCACAGTGGTTTCAGTTGACTGTAGTGCAAATACACCTGTGTCTAATACTATTTATAGACTGTGCGTGGTTCCTAGTCAGGAAACTCACAAGATAAATGTGAAAAGTTTAATAAAACACTGGATGTGTAGCTCTACCGCTAAAACACGGAAGTACAGTGATCTATGAGGAGAAATCATTTTTGATGGAATTTCTCGCCAACCACTGACACGGCGACATGTGACAAGGGCATTGCAAGTAGACTGTGCTTCATCCTAAGGGCCAACAAGTCAAAAAAAAAATAATTAGGTGCCAATGTTCAGTGTGGCACAGCTGAACTCTCAGCTGTTGTCATATAATGCTGCAATGATTTCACTTCCTCCTCCCATGAGAACCAGATCTCACATTTTCATTGTATTATCTCCATGTATCAACCTGTTGAAGTTCATCAGATGTAACTCCAGTAGGAGGATATATTCAGTTTACTCCCTCTGACCAATCACTGATGGCAATTGTAGGTGGAAAACATGCAGTTTTCACAAAGAACATGTTGGATGCTCAGGGTTCATGGGTTTCACAGGAACTTACTGTATTTTATTTATTGGTGAAAGAGGTGTGATGATGGAAGCAGTATTTTTAAGTACTGTATTGAAAATGACATGTAAAGGTATCAAGGAATTATAAGCAAAATACACTTTGAATATCAGAAGTAGAAAAACACATAATGCTATGTAACAGTACATTTCATCTGTGTAAAATCTTAGTCTGGAAAGTTTATATAGTTCTCTCTGATATGAAGCCTGGTAGAATATAAGGACCTAACACAAAATGGTACTACTGTGATAGTCTGCAAGTACCTCGGATTTGTACTTAAAAAGTACTCCACTGATTTATCATTGCATTCCATTACTAGCAGCTGGGCCAATAGACTGCTGTTCCTTTATTGTAAAAGCCTGGCGCCTACATTACCCACAATGCACCTCTATTGCATGAATTTGGTTGTGTTATGTTTCCCTCAAGCAAAAATGAGGAGCAGCAGGTCTGGTAAATTTGCTCCTCTCCAGCTCCACACCCCCATATTTGTTTTCATTTCATTTTAAAACGTGTAGTTTTTAACCCGAACTGACGCGAGTGACGTCACTGGAGGCGATTTGTCAGATTGCCCAACTCCCCCTGGAATCCCAAAAGCTTTATACAGCTGTTTTTCATATGTTTATTTTGTGCTCCCATGCCCTGTACACAGACTTTGCCATGTAAAACCAGTAGGTTGGCCAGCTCTCACTCTCCTCCTGGCTGAGATGGTTTCATTTGATCAGATTTGAGAGATCCCTTGTTGATTTCGAAGTTTTTTTCAGCGAAGGTCCTGACTTGGAATACCGCTCACATTGTGTGTGCCAGCTCATCAGCATTTGAATGGCCGGTCCCATCATGCCACCTCAATGGGCGAAAAGAGGTGTTTGTCGAATACCTCAGTAAAAGTAGCTCATTCAAGATCTCCGTTTGGGGCGGGCGAAAGTTTCTGCCGGTGTGGAACCACTTTGACCAGGTGTGTAGAGTTTTAACGGGACAGGTTGCCAGTAGCGGTCAGTTAACTTGGTCAGTGGTTTAGGTAGAGCTGGAATCCTGTAGTGTGACTCGGCTTTAGACTGGAGGAGGAGGAAGGTTTGTTATAAACTCCATGGCCTGTGCAATGCAGCGCACAGCTTTACATCCAGAACAGGTTACAAACAGGTTGCTTCGGTTTCGGTCTCTTCTGAGGAGAGGAAGGGGTTAATCGGGAAGCTGCCGGGCCACTCCCAAACCTGCAGCTGCTACCTGGTTTCCTTAGCACCGACCTCGATCCTGGGAATTATTATCATTATTATTATTATTGGAAGCGCAATGAAGCGGTGAAATATTTCCACATCTTGCTGGGGTTTTCTCGCTGGATGTAGCCTGTTGAATATAAACCACAAAAACTTTTGCACCAGGTAAGTTTCACGACAGCTCCCCTTGGTTTTGCACCTGTTACAAGGTAACAGGATAGTCGGTTTGTGAAGGAGAAAGTTTTTGATAAGATTTAAGCTCAGATTTAACCAACTGTGTGTGGCACTACGAGTCCAGATGAGCTGCAGTGGTTGTGTGTCCACTGTAATTACCAGTGCAGTTTGTTGTTTCAGTGGGAAATCGGGTACACGTCTGCATTGTAAACCTGGCTATAATTTGTGTGTTTCATTTTCTTCTCTGTGGAAGCCTCAGTGACCCCCTACACTTGTAACGGGAGTGTAGACGTGCCAGGACCCCTCAGGCGCATTAATTCTTACCCCACAATGGAGGGCCATCTCCATGGTGATGTGAAGGTCTGGCCTGACTCCCAACGAGCAGAGCTTTTAGTGCCAGTTCTGCCGTGCAGTTGTGTGTGTGTGTGTGTGTGTGTGTGTGTGTGTGTGTGTGTGTGTGTGTGTGTGTGTGTGCGCTTGCGCGCTCAGATGTTGCAATTAGTCCATATGTAGGTCTCTTAATATCGAGGGTATAGACTGTTCTTTGGTCTAAAATGGGATATTAAGTGTACTAGGAGGTTGGGAATCTAACGTTTGGCTAGTGTTTAACTTCACAACTTGCAGATTTGAACACACTTGACAGGCCTGTTTCATTTTATGGTGATGTTTTTCTTATTGTTATGCTATGCGCGGCTTTTATTGCCATTATTTATGGCACCAGTGTGACCTTACACTTTAGAAGAGCTTCTGCTACTGAGCATGTCAAGATAATTGTAATAAAGTGTTCAACACACCATTGATCTTTGGCAACTAAAGGAAAAGTTGACTATGTTTGAAGACCTAGTACATACCATAGCACTGACAACCTAATATTTTGGTATTTTAAGACTGTTCCTGTTCCATTTAATTGTCACAGCTTTAGCAGAAGTACCTCACCTACAGGAGTGCACTCATCCCTGCTGCTCTGCGGGACAGACAAAAAACATGCCAAGAAACTGCTCAGACAGGTAGTGTGGGTGTCTCATCAGATCTGTCATGCCTGCTTCTCAGAACATGTGCTGGTCAAGAGCAGGTGCGTGTATATCTTTCACTTCCTAATAGTTCCTTGTCAGAACAAGCTCCTGGGATTTTTTTTTTCCTCCAGAGAATCAGTTGCTTACTCTGTAACATTAACGTAATCATAATACATGCGAGGCACTATTGAGGACTAGGCACAAGTGTTTTGAAATAAGTTTCTAAAAGGTATGAATAGGAGTTGCTCACACTAATAGTCCATCCTGTCACACAATGTTAGAGGAAGCAGGAAGCCTGAACTTTTCTTTTCGTTTGTCTCTTGTCTCACCTGGACCATCTCAGAGACACCCTGGGATACTGATCTTCAGAGCAATGTGTAGATAATCTGCCAGGAGGCCTCAGCTGGTCTTTGTCAAGAGCTGCACGAGCCACACACACACAGGAATATCTTTGTGTCATTACTGTTTGTCGTATGCTTTTGTACATGACATAGTCGTCCACCATTAGGTGCAACCTACTGTGAAAACAACCGTGTTTCACTGCAGTGATTAGTGTAATTACTGCTAAAGTCCGACATGGTTCAGAAAATCAGCCTGAACCTATTTTCAGTTTGTTTGCATGCTGTATGTTGATATTTACTTGCACCTCCATGTAAATGTCAAAGAGTGTGGACTTTCCATTTTGATTGGCTCGTGTATAGCTACCTCGGAGACTACTGCAACAGCTGGTACTTACAGAGCTCCTCTCCGACACAGAAACGGCCTCATCTACTAAGTGAGAGTGGGAGAAATGTGTCTGTAGGTTTTGTCCCTGGGCACAAAGAAGGATTCCACATTGGGCATTTCTGGATTTATCCTGGATTCTGGGCCATGGTGAGTGTGAAGCAAGAGGTAGGTGGAGCTACACCGATTCAATAGCCCAACTGTGTGCTTTGTGGCGTGATTTGGGCCCCAATTTGGTTCTCCATTGTTTGATTGGACGTGTGTAATACGGTCAAGTAATCAGGCAGATTGCTGCTTCATGGATTGCTGAGGGCAGAGAGTTGTCTCCTCTGCTCTGAACGGTTTTCTCTCCAAAGGCCTAAAAACAGTTGTGAGAAATTTGCACGGCTTTGTCAGCTAAAAGGTTTTTTCATAACAGACGTGAAAGATATTCTTCACCACAGTCTGACAACTCAAAAACCAGATGTAACAGTAGAATCTTTTCAAGGTTTTTCTTGGGCACATTTGAATAGCAAACTATTGGGGCACTTAAGGAAACTATTTTGGATGTTCCAGGAAGCAACAGGCATGTTACCCACTAGGGAGTGAAAAGCAATTGGCAATAATAGCTGCAGCAGTATAAACAGGAGTTGCCCACAAGCCTCGAACCTAATGTGAGATGACCACATGTGTCTTCACTGGCAAATGCAGTGCGGTGTAAAAGGAAGTGTTGCTTGAACAAGTGAGCTTCAAACCAGACTTCCTGTTTCAAACATTCACCCCCATAGACTGCACTTTTAACAGCAAAATGATTCATCAGAGTAGCAGCTCTTCCATGTTATTATGGGAAATTATTGCTTCCTCCTTTTCCCATTATTACCATCTGAGTGACCTACTAGAAAAGAGTTGAACAGTGAACATTGCTGTCGTTTCCTTTTTATCATATGGGCAGGAAGTAGGCTGAAGTGACCTGGAAAGCTGGTGTCACTCCCTCTATCTAACCTTCTCTGTCTTGTTTTCATTGTCTCTTTCTGCTTTTTGCTCTTAGCACTCACATACAGCTGCCCTCTACACCTACGCAGAGGGAATTCATGCGTAGGCACACACAAACACAGACTCGCATCTCAGCCAGTCATCGCACAGTCCCTTCCTGCTGCTATTGTAACAGTGCTTGCAGTTCTCCTTTCTGTCTGAGCTGCAACTGTCACAGCTGCTGCAAGAGGAGGATGCGTGAGTGAGAGTGTGAGTGAACATCTGCGCCGCTCCCATCACAAGGTGCATGAGCGTCGTTGCACGACGTAGTTGCACGACGTAGTTGCTTGGGTTTTGTGTCGATGTGTATATTCGGATATAAGGCTCCGCTAAGTAGAATGATGTAAACATGATGGACATGTACTCGAGGATTTGGTCAAGTCGGCGGGCCAAGCGGAGCTTGACTCTGCCGGTGGTTCCTCAGGTAGGTGACCACACTGACACCAAAGCAGCTTTTTATTGTCAAACTTTAAAATCCTCTGTGCTTAGCAGACTTACACTGTATGGTTTAGTAACTGTCTTACTTCCTGGTTCGTGTTAACGTGTCAGCTCTGCACTTGCTCCTTTTCCTGTACAGAGTGTAAATAGAGAAATGACCACTGTTGCTTAAACGCTCAGCCCTCAGTTCTGATATTTACCTTTTTAGTTTGGATATTAAAGAGCCCTTTTGTGGGTATTTCTCTGTAAAATGGCATTGGCTTCAGTCTGAAAACAGCAGTGGCAGACTTTGTACTCATGGGTACTAATGTTCTGAATTTGACAGTTTCAGTTACTACCAGCGTCTATTTCTGTCACTTATTGTGAAAACGACCACACCAGAGAACTATGATGTGTCATACACATGATGTAGTTGCTTCAAAACACGAGAGTGACTGAACTTTTTCAGTTGTGTTTCATTCTGAAAGCATGTTTTCTGTCATTTGAATGTTAGGTGCAAAGCTGATAGTGTTCACCTACACACAGTAAAAATAATAACCAGGGCATAGGACCATGGTGGACATAATCAACACTAGTATGTTTAGAACCACCACCGCGTCAAGTACCTCCACAGGCAGCTGGCTCCCGCATCAGTGTACTTTTGTTGTTGTTGCTGGTCAAAGTGGAGCTAGTTTTAACTACTTTATTTTAGGTACTTCAGTGGTTTCCAGCCTAGGGTTTAGGCCCCGCACGCAGTCACAGGAAAATCTGTATTTTATCAAAATGTTTTTTATGTGAAGTTTTGAGGGGTAACTGCAGCTGTCAAATAAATGTGATGGTGTGTCATCGTGTATCTGCTTGTAGCATATGTAGTTTTACTTTTATCGTATGTGGTTCGCTTTTCGTGGCTTTGCTCCTGATCATGGGGCTCTTCCATTGTGGCCATATCAGCAGTCAATGATGCAACTCTTTCATTTCCCCTCTCTGTGTTTGTGTGGTAGTTGTGTGTTGTTTGGAGTCGATCTGTATTGGGGTCAGTTGTCTGGCTGTCCTTATTGATTGTCTGTCTCAGTTGTACTGAGATCAGTAATGAAGCAAAGTCAGCAAAGGGATAACTGAGTAGGTAGATAAGCAGTTGATCATGAAATCGGTAATGCAGTGACGCTCTCCTCATCTTGCTGTATTTTAACTTTTATTGATGTACTTTTATTTTTATCTCCTGAACTCCTTTACTTAGGTACGTGTAGCGATACCAGAGTGTAAATGCTGCACTACAAGTAAAAGTCCTGTGTTCAAAAGTTTTAGTAATAGCACAGAAGTACAGTGGGTACGGAAAGTATTCAGACCCCCTTAAATTTTTCACTCTTTGTTATATTACAGCCATATGCTAAAATCATTTAAGTTCATTTTTTTCCTCATTAATGTACACACAGCACCCCATATTGACAGAAAAACACAGAATGTTTGACATTTTCGCTGATTTATTAAAAAAGAAAAACTGAAATATCACATGGTCATAAGTATTCAGACCCTTTGCTGTGATACTCATATATTTAACTTAGGTTCTGTCCATTTTGTCTGATCATCCCTGAGATGGTTCTACACCTTCATTTGAGTCCAGCTGTGTTTGATTATACTGATTGGACGTGATTAGGAAAGCCACACACCTGTCTATATAAGATCCTACAGCTCACAGTGCATGTCAGAGCAAATGAGAATCATGAGGTCAAAGGAACTGCCTGAAGAGCTCAGACAGAATTGTGGCAAGGCACAGATCTGGCAAAGGTTACAAAAAAATTTCTGCTGCACTTAAGATTCC